>NW_028258357.1:24434500-24765500 GCF_053883595.1 Heterocephalus glaber
TCTCGGCTGCCAGCAAAGGGTAGGAGGAAGCTCGCTGCACGAGCCAGGCCTGAGAGGACCTCGGGTGGAATGAGCCCAGTTAACACAGCTCCCAGCTTGTGAAGGACAAAGTGAGGTCCACCCAGCACCCACAGCAGCATCCACCATGCAGAGGGTGCAGCACATGTTTGTCGAATAGTCAATGGCGTGTTCGTCACTTCTTTCTTTGGTAGCTCTCAATGCAATGATGCTTTCATTTAGTTAAGTATTTGACCAATGCTGCCTTTCTAACTAGAGAAACTGCAAGGGGAAGGGACAGAGAAGAGACCTGGCCTGTTCCTGCTGCTGTAACAGAACGTCTGGGACAGGGTCATTCGTAAGCGACGGACCAGCCTTTCTCTTGGTTCTGGGGCTGCAGGCCCAGTTTTGGGGAGGCCCAGTCTCTGGGGAGGCCCAGTCTCTCCCTCCATGACGGGAAAACATTTTGAATTCACTCGCCACATCGAGGCAGCCATGACAGGACAACTGAAATCACTCAGGAAAGAGGACTCCAGAGCTGCTGTGGAAAGGGACAAGGACAATGAGATGAGCACTTTTGAAGCCAAGATAGTGTTTTAAGAATTAATGGAAATGTGTCTTTTATTTTAATAATGCTTTTTAAAAATTAAGACTTCACCATAGTGTTTTTAAAATCACACCTCGAACGTCTCAAACACTAGGGACAAACTCCATATGGGACTCACACTGAAAGTGTCCTGGTCGTTCTCACTCATCTGGCACCCCGGGAACCAGCCTCATGGGTCCTAGCTGCATGCAGGAGGACGCCTGTGGCTCCTCTCACTGTCTGTCCTTGAGTGGCTCAGCGGGGTTGGCTCTGGTCACTGTGTCAGGCAGCCCTGCATCTCTGCGACATAGCCTGAGGCGAGGGACTGGAAGCAGGTGCTGCCCTTGGCTCCTGGCTTCAGGGGTTTGGGGCTCCTTTGCCCTGGGGCTGTGGTGAGCAGAACGTGGTGGTGGGAGCTGTGGCAAAGCAAAGCTGCCCTCACCATGGCAGCGGAGAAGCGTGGCGGGTCCTGATGTCCTCCTCCAGGTCACAGTCCCAGTGTCCTCATTCCTGCTTGGCATGACCCCGTGAGCTGAGTTCTGCCACCTCCCAGTGGTGCACAGGTTGGGCCTGTGGGTGACAGTCGAGATCTGGAACGGCCACCCCCTTGGAGACCATGGAAGCAGAGACCCTGGGGGAGGACACACAGGCAGTCAGCGCATCCTGCCAGACCCTGCTTTGTGCCCCCATTCCAGGCTCTGGAGGTCCAGCTGCCAACAACACAGAGAGGCAGCTGCTGTGGGGATCAAAGGTTCCAGCTGGGGTGGAGTTGGGCAGACAGTGAGCGCACGCACTTGTAAATAAGTGGGATAACGGTGTGCTGAAGTGCTATGCAAAGATGATGTGGGGTGTGGCAGGACAGATACACTAGCGCGTGTAGAATTCTGTCTCCTGCCCCTCAAGTATGTTAAAGTCCTAATCCTGCTACCTGTGGCTGTCACTTTACCTTGTAGCAGGGCCTCTGCAGAAGTCACTGCGTTAAGAATTGGGCATGTTGTTTGGGTGGGCCCTGTCCAGCCGGTGCTGTCCTCAGGAGGAAGATGCAGTAACGGCAGTGCTCTGTGAAAACCCATAAGAGAGGCTGTGATGGCAGAGACAGAGGGGGAGTGCTGCACCTGCAAGCCAAGGTGAGCCATGGGTCGTGGCAACACCTGGACCAGCAGAGGGGCTGGGGCAGATCTGCGCCCAGCCTTCAGAGAGGCACGGCCTACAGACACCTCAGTTCTGGGTTCCAGGCCTCTGGAACAGGGAGCGACTGCATTTCTGCCCCTTAAGCCATCTGTTGGTGACCATTTGTTCCTGCAGCCCCAGGAAGTGAACATAAGGGCGGAAGGGTGATCGGGAGGAAGCAGCGCCTGAGTTCAGAGCTTGACAACAAGGAGGGGATGGCTGTGGGAATATCTGGAGGAAAGCACTTGAAGGAAAAGCACCAGTGAGTGCAGGGGAGCAGCCCTATAGCATCTGGGGCCAGGGAGGCGCGAGCAGAGAAAGAGGAAGGAGCCCTGCAGGGCTGGCAGGGCTGGGGGCAGGGTGGCCCACAAGGAGCCTCCAGTGTGAGAGAGGCTGGGCCTGCACCCCAGCTCCTCCACTCCCTCCCTGTACGGGAGGAAGTCTCCTTTTCCTTAACTTCTTGGAACTCGCCTTTGGATTCACTCAAATATCAGGTGTGCATGGAAAGGCTTTGGGATCCACCAGCAGGTACTTTCCAGGCCTCCAGGTCATTGGATTCTCTGTGACGCTTGATCTCCAGCCTAACCCACCTGGACTTGCACTGAGTTGTAATTATTTTGGAGCTGCTCTGGCCAGACCTTCGAAATGCTTTCTGCCTGGAGAACACTGTGCTTCCAGGTTCCCATGGACTCTAACGACATCCTGTGCACGCCTGGCCTGCTGCCCTCCAGCCGTTGCACCTACGGTTCTGTGCTGGGCTCCACCTGTGAACGCCTGTGTGGCAGGAGTGAGGAGCTGTCAGCCTGGAGCAGGGGTGGATCTGCGGATGTAGCTGTCCTGCTTTGGGACTAAATGGCCGGCGACTGCACGGAAGCCTGGACCGGGGGATCAGGGTGTGGTGTGGAATACTGCAGACCCGGATCCCACCGGTGACCACAGGACCGTGTCCTCACGAGGACCAGACTGAGCTGGCATGCCAAGAGTCAAGAGAAGTCAAGAACAAGCCCTTCCCGGGGCACGCACATGTGGCTTTCCCTTGACTTGCTGGTCCTGTCTTGAGAAAGCCTCAGGATCAGTTTGTTATGGCACAGGTTGCTCTTCTCACCCTCAAAGCCTTGGAGTCAGCAGCTCTGGGGTGGGGCTGAGCAAGGCGACTCTAACAGGTTCTGGGTGGTGCTGAGGCTGCACCCCTGGGGACCGCGCTGTCTTGGACTCAGAGGAAGAAGATACAGACCTGGACACCCGTGACCCAGGGAGGCAAACAGGCTGGGGCGCGCAGCTCCCGGCAGACGCTTCGTTCTGTGTTGGGCATGGCCCTCATTGGCGAGCCTTCGAGAAGCTTGTGAGTGGGAAGGACAATCACAGTGAGCAGGCGTGGTGGCCCGGCAGGTCCTTCTGCGGCTGGAACACAGCACTTTTCCGCTCCCCCAGACACCACGGTGGGCCCGGCACCCGACAATGTGCGCACTTTGCGCTATGCGTGTTTTCTAGGGTTGTGTGTGTGATTTGTATTTATCTGCAAGGGACCTTCATGAAATATTTGTCCTTAGGTACCCCGTCCGCCCTGTGGATCTTCTGTGCTGCTGCATGGGGTTCTGTAGTCGGGGAGAGCATCGGAGCGTGGTTGCGTGCGTGGTGCCAGCCTCGGGACGCCTGGGCTCCAGCCTGTCTGTAGCCATCCTGGGCCGTGTACTTAACCTCCCTAGACCCAGCACCCTCATCTATAAAACAGAGTGCTGGCAACCGTGCCTGCTTCCCAGAGCCCATGGGAGATGCCTGTGAGTGTGCGAGACATTTAGAGCAGAGCCTGATGTACAGTAAAAGCCATGCAAGTCTCTGCTATTTTGTACAAATTTCATTCACAGTCTCAGTTGCTATGCAGCCCGTTGACTTCAGGATGCGTGGCTGCTGCAGCGTGAAGACCTGGAACTGAGGTGGGAGCAGGTGGGGAGGCTCTGGGCTTGGGCCGCCGGGCCACTGGGAGTCACTGAAGGTTTGGCCTGAACATGGCGGTGTGGGCCGGGGTATACAGGTCATTCCTGTGGCTGCAGCAGGAAAGCCCCAGGCGTGAAGATGCTGGTGACAGGGTCCAGGGAGATGGTGGTCCACACCAGAGGCAAGAGGGACCTTTCCAAGGGCAGTGCAGGGGGACAGAGGGGGAGACTGTGACAGCAGAGGCCACACCAAGCCTCTTCGCAGTAGTGAGAGCCAGTGTGCTGCTGCCTGCCTCTCTCTTTCGCCACTTGAAGCCAGCACTGGAAGAACCATATCTTGATGTCCTTGCAGCTGAGAACAACTCAAAAGGAGGATGTCAGCCTCCTCTGAAGATGCAGATAGAGTGGGAAAGAAGCTGACCGCTGAGAGTCCTTTCAGCCCTTTCCAAGCCCTAGCTCGGGCCAATGCCCCAGACTCCTCAGTAGTCTCTGGGAAGCCCAGAAGTTGTTCAGATGAGGTGAAATTCCTCAAAGGCCCAGGAAAGCCACTGAAGTCTCTCTGGGTGCTGAAGAATAATCTGCAGAGATAAAAGCAGCATCTGTGACCGAACCTTTGCAGATCTTCAGCCTGAATCCCATCTGCTAATTAGAGCCTCGTGTGTAACGCTGGCTTCTTCCAGTGACTACATGGGGGGAACAGGAGGGAGGAGGAGGAGGCTGACAGGTAGGAATCAGCAATTGATCTCCGAGCTTAATCACACACTGGCAGTCTAAACATTGACATGAGTTTCAGGTTGGTCTTTTGAGGAGCCCTCGATGGGGCAGGGTGGAGTCAGTGTCAAAGTCGGGCAGGGTGAGTGTCACACGTCGTCCAGCTCAGCTGTGCTTTGTGCTCACTGCAGTGCTTCTCATCCAATGTGGCTGGAATCCTAGAGCAGCCACAGCATGGTCCCCATGGCAGAGTGGCTCCGGGGCCGTTCTGCCCCCGTGGCCCTCATCCAACAACAGCCCCCGGTCTCCTCCCAAGGTCTCCCTTGGTCCTGTCAGCGCCTGCTCATCCTTCATACTGGGTGGCCATGAGCACAGCCGATATTGAATGCTGTCTCAGGAGCGGGACTTTTCTAGTTTCTTTCCTCTGTTGCCGTACTTACAGCTCAGCTTGTGAACTGTTTCCTCTCATCGTGTTCCATCTGCGACTGCGGTGCACATGAGTGAGGAGGTCCCCATGGTCACTGGGGGATGCAGTCTTCCTCCCTGGACCCACTGCGCCTCTGCAGATGGGCGTTAGACTCCCCTGCTTCTATCTGGTCCCCATTGCTGCCCACGGCTTCTTCCTGGATGGCTGCTGTAGCCCACAGATGGAAGGAGGATGACTCTGCCTCTGGTGGGGACAGCAGTGCCCCAGGACACAGTTCTAGTTCCAATTCGATGAAGAACCGTTCAGACCAAGACATCCCCTAAAGCCCTGCCGTGCTCACCGTGGGCTCATGGAAGGTACCTGGGGTGAGAGGGCGCTGTACCGTCAGCAGAATCACACACTGGGTCCAGAAGCCGGCGGAGTCGTGCAAAGTGGGCCTGGCCGGCAGAGGCGGGCACCAGGGCAGGGCCTGTCTCCCTCCGGGCTCCTCCTCTCTCTGCTCCCTGCAGCCATGGCATGAGCGGCTTCTCCTCTGCCCTGTCCTCTCTCCCTGGGAGCCAGCCAACTACCATTCGGTCCTGAACCGAGTAGGCCTGACCTCCCGTGGGTGCCGGGTGTTTGGCCCATGGACGGGGAAGTGACTAGACACAGCCTCGTGGTGCCTTTGAGAATCAGGAGCCTCTTGCGAGCCGGCCGCCCCCATAGCACAGGAGCCAAACCCTCCCAGGATGCATCCGGAGAATGGGCAAGGGCAAGATGAGGAAGTGTTTTGGAAGAAAATAGACAAATGGAATTTATATGAGTGTCATCCAGGCGGAAGACAGAGTGTCCCAGTGACCTCTGTGCAGCTGTGCCAGACCCTTGAGATTCTGCTTCACTCATTCGTCTGCTCAGACACACACCAGCTCTGTATTGGCTGCAGGCTGAGGACTGCTCTGGGCACTAAGGAAATGTAGATGAGAAGAGGAATTCCTGCCCACAGGGTGCTTACTGTTTAGAGTGGAGACTTGCACTGTAAAAATAACAGAGAAATGTAAAAGGACAACTTGACTGTTGCCAAATGTCATGAGACATCACTTTCCCTTATTAAGGCGGCTCTTGTTGGCATATTTCCATCATCCGTTTTGGATAAAAATATTCCTCAACTGGTTCTTAGCATGCAAGAGGAGACATTTCCAGAAGTCCCAGGCCCAGTTGCTGAGGCTGCTGGTGGTGCCTGCTCCTGGTGGCTCACTGCCCTTCCCTCTGAGCGCTGTGTGTGGCAGCCAAGCTCCCAGGAAGAAGAGGAGTCACGGGGTACAGGGTGCCCTGCCCCTCGCCCACCATGCCCTCCTAGGGCACTTGGATGTTCATTGTGTGTGTCACGTCTTCTCACTGATGGCCCTGCACAGGTGAATGTAGAAAGCCATGTCTAAAGATCCCAGGCTCCCTGACTTGAGCAAGGAGCAGCAGGCCCAGCCAGCTCAGGGGACAGGAGCCCAACCCAGGACAGGGGAACCTGGCCATGTCTTGCTGTCACTGGAGAAGTTGGTGCCGACTCCAGGTACTCGTGTCTCACAGATGGGCCAGCATCCTGCAGGAGGGATGGTGTCTGCTCGCCAAGGCGCGGCGACCCTGGGCATCCATTGCATCAGCCCTGAAAACAGCTCATTTGGCCCGGCCCACCAGTCCGCGCAGACCAGCTGGGATGTGTTCCTGAACACTTGCCCTCTTAGGTGAGGTCTGTTTGTGGACGATCAGAGCACTAATCTGCTTCACCAGTAACCTTGGTCCTTGGTGAGAGGCTCTCGGGGGCTCTCCCCTCCCTCAAGACAGGAGGGTAGCATGGCTGCAAGTGCCTGATGCAGTGGAGGGAAAGAGCAGAATCAAGCCAGGCCCAGCTGGCTTGCAAAGGGGCAGAGTGCATGTGCGCCTCCTGTCCCACTGTGACTCAGGAGACCCCTTGCCCTCTGCAGAACCTCTGACATAGAGCTGGGCCTTGTGCTCATCCCCACCCCGACTCAGATTTGCCTTAGCAGGAATGATGGTTTCCTCACTTCTCCTCTCTTCTTAAACTTTCTACTTTGAATAG
Organism: Heterocephalus glaber; assembly: GCF_053883595.1. NCBI lineage: Eukaryota > Metazoa > Chordata > Mammalia > Rodentia > Bathyergidae > Heterocephalus > Heterocephalus glaber. Next base: position 24,441,397 of record NW_028258357.1, read on the forward strand.
TTAAAAACTGAATGTAAAAGTGCAGGTGTGGAGCAACAAACCCTTTTATTTTTGTATTTGGAGTCTCCTTGTTATTAATAGGACATACACATAATATCCACACCCATATTTCAGTCTCGGCGTCTCTGTCCATCGGCTTTATCGTTCTATACCTGTCATGATGTCTGTCGCTGTCTGTCTGTCTGTCTATCCTCTATGTATTTCTGAATTATTCTATAGCAAGTTGTGGGCTTGATGCCCCTCTGGCCCAGATACTTCAGGGTGTTTTCTTAAACCAAAGACATTCTTTTACACAGAATACAGGGAACAAACTCAGGAAGTCAACGTTGCTCTGATGATAGCATCGGATCTGCAGCTCTTACTCACATTGCCCCATTTGTTCAGATGATGCCTTTCGTCTCCAGACAGACTTTCTCTGCTCTCGAGTCCATCCGGAGTCCCGTGATGCTTTAAGTTGCTGCCATCTTTTCAGGACTTCTAACCTCAGAGAGCTGCTTCCTGTCTGCCGCTCGTGACCACATCGTGCTGGCCGGGTGGGTGCAGGACACCCCTCTGGGACAGAGCCTGGGGTTCTTCGGGGTCAGTTGGGCTGCGCCTGTCTGGCTAGACCATCGCAGCAGCGGTGCCTGCTCTGCCTGTCACGCTGGGAGCCTCCAGTGCTGGTTTTTCCCTTTAGGGAGGAGACAGATTTCTTAAAGACCCAGCTCTATTTTTTTCTTAGTGCAACATGCAGAAAGGCAGAGTTTTGCAGTGAGTTATTGCTAATAATTCCAAGATCACTTTGGCTTTCTTAAAATATGACCTCTAGCCCATAACTTGAGTAGTTTGAGCTTGCTGTTTTCTCTGTCTTCCGGCGTGAGATAATTGCGGCTAACGCTGTACGGTGGCTTCTCTCCTCGCCCTGCTCACCTGAGCAGGACATGGTAGGCATGCAATGGAGACTAAATGAGGAAGCAGCCCGTAGACTGCGGCAGCAAGGAGAATCCCAGTGGCTAGTGATGATGAAGGTCGTTTTCTTGGCTTGTACTGGGGAAAAGGACCGCAGGAGGTATGTGTCTATGTGACTGGGCCAAGGAATGTCCAGAGAGCTGGCCCAGACTCATTTCTGGGAGAGATGAGCATGTGGATTGGGAAGAGTAAAGGGTTTTGCACTCCCCAGTGTGCTTGCATATCAACTAAGCCATCGAGGGCCAGAATAGAACAGAGCAGAGGGAGTGTTTGCTCTGTCTGTGTCTGTCTGGGTCTGGCTGCGTGAGCTGAGACACTGATCTTCTGCCCTTGGCACTCCTGGTTCTCAGGACTTTAAACATGGACTGTGATGTATACCATGAGCAGGCTCTGGAACTATCCCTAGATATCTCAGAGAGGGCGGGGGGAGAGAAAGGAGAAGTAAAAGAGAATCTTCTCTTCTTCCCTGTCCTGCCTTTTGTTCGGAATGCTTGCACATGTGTGTGGATTGTGTTCTCTGGAGACTCCTAACCCCGCTCAGGAGTAGGAGAGCCCGGGCCTCTGAGAGCTTTCTGGGGTCCTGAGGCCCAGAGCGGTGTCTACGTTTCATTTCTTCCCCCTGGACTCGTGGCCTGCCTGTCCTCTGCCTGGGGCCCTGCACCCCCTCTTCCAGGAGGAGCCCCGTGTGTCCCTGCTCCCTCCCCCAGTCCTGGAGCCCAGCCCAGTCAGCAGCCCCCTGCCGTGTGTACCGTGTTCAGGTTGTTAATCTCCGTCCACGCACTGTGTGCTGCTGGCCTCTGGTGCCGGAGGGTGGGAAGATATTAACTTCTGTTCATGTGGAGAATTTGCTATTAACTCCGGTGCTTCATTTTTTGAGAAAATTCATTCACAGAAACCTGACAAGGTTTTTTACAGCCTTTTCCACCTTATCAACTTGATTCAAATATCTCAGAGGTTATTTTACCTTTTCTAACCCTGTACTTTCAGGGTTCTTTTAGATAGATTTTTCTGCTATTAAAAATAAATCATTCTCATGGCAGTATATTTGGAAAAATCAGGAAAGTATAAAAAGGAAACAGTTCCTCAAATCTTAACTCCCTGAAGCACTTACTGGCAACCATTTTAGATGTATAATCCAGCTTTTCTGTGGCATTTCATAAGATAGAAATTAACCACTCACAGTTTTGATAATGTCTCTTCTTGTTGATTAACTGACTCTGCCCCACCGCGAGGTCCCATTTGATTCTTTGCTCATCTTTGAAGTTCCTGCTTGTCCTACTAGCACACAGAAGATAACCACTAACCCTACTCCACCATAGTTTGAAAAGAACTTGCTTGCTGCCTGGGTAGGTACGTTTATAAAGGGAAAAATGGAAAGCAGAAACTAGGGACAAACATTTAGAGATAAGATGTATTTGTGCTCAAGCCCCGTAACTCTGCTTATTAGTTTTGTGATGCTGGCCAAAGTTTCCTAAATGCTGTGAGTCTCAGTTTCTCCCATCGTAAAATAGAGATTGTGATGTCTGTCCTGCAAGTTTATCTAGATTAGAAGCCTCCTTGACCTGAGAGCAGTGCTGTATTAATGGTTGCTCAATGACTGCCTGTAGAAGCCGTCCGCTTCTTCCTGCCGTGGACCCATCTCATTTTTCACTACTAGGTGCCCTGACATTCTTCTTGCACCCAGCCCCCCTCAGTCAACGTGGCTGTGGTAGACCTGACTTCACTCCTAGCTGCAGTGGCTGTGTACAAGCCTGGACACACAGAGTGGACTTCCCTTCCTCCACAGTGATTGGTTCAGAGAGGACATGTGACCTGCTCTGATAACCAATGAAATGAAACTGTAGCATTTTTGTTGTGACTTCTAGAAAAGAGAACCTTTCCACTTGCCTTTGTAGCTAGAGCCTGCAAGCATGGCACTGGTGGGTGATTCTGCGCTCTAGCCCACCACTCCCATCTGTATGGGGAAGACTTGGCCAAGAATTAAAGCATTTCGGTAGAAAACAGAATTGAGGGGCTGAGGGAGACTCCTCCTGTCGACATTGTCTGATCAACTGGGTCTAGCCTTGCCTTTCTTTTAAATGAGCTACAGTTACCCTTTCCCTTTTAAAGAGCTGGGCTTGGTTCTCTTGTTGCAGTCAAAAGAGATCTGACCAAGAACTTTCAGTACTGAAGGCCCTGCTCAACCCCGTCCATTTTTAAAGTACGTTATTTGTTTGTTGCAATTGAATTATAGCTATTCGTCACATATTTTGGAAATAAATCCTTTGTCAAATATATAGTTGACAAATACATTCCTCCATTCCATTCCAAACAAGCACTTTAATATGAAATAGTGCCATTCATTTATTATGCTTTTGCTTTTATGCCTTCAGGGTCATAGCTTTCAAATCATCAACATGACCATTGTCATAAAGCTTTTCTCCCATGTTTTCTTCAAGGAATTTCAAAGTTTTGGATCTTATGTTTAGATCTTTAGTGCATTTCAAGTTGATTTTTCTGTGTATCATGTAAAAAAAGGTCCAATTTAATTTTTCACATGTGGGACATCCTGTTTTCCCAACAGCATTTGTTAAGAGAATGCTTTTTCTCTGTTGTATAATTCATCACTCTTGTCACAGATCATTGATTGTCATGGGTATGGTTCATTTCTGGGCTCTCCACTCTGGTCCTGGGTCAGACACCATGGAGTTAATCTCTGAGATGCGAGTGATTCAGCATACAAAAATCAATGAAAGTCATAGCCACATCGACAGGATGAAGTATACAGGTCACATAGTCATCTCAATAGATCCCAAATAAGAAAAGATCATCATGATAAGAACTCAACAACCAAGGAGTAGAAGGAACTGATCTCACCATGGTAAAAGCCACATGTGACAAGCCTATAGCTAACATGGTGCTAAGCAGTGGACAACTTGAAGCTTTCCCCCCAGATGTGGAATGAGGCAATGCTTACCCTGGTCATTTCTGTGTGACAGAGCCCTGAAGTTCCGCGGGAGTAGGGAGAAAGAAATAGAAATACAAGGTGTGTGGAGAGGAAGCAGGGGAGGAAAAGTGTATCTACTTGCAGCGTTGTATGAGAAAGCCCTCATGGCAACACACACACACACACACACGTGCGCGTGCGCGCGTGCACACACACACACTAGAATTAGATGAATCTGGTAAAGCTTCAGATACCAAAATCAACACACAAACATCAGTGGGTTTCCAAAGAACTATTCCAAAAGGAGATTAAGAAAATAATCCTGGGCTGGGGATTTAGCTCAGTGGTTTTGCCTCCTGCCTCACAAGTGGAAGGACCCAAGTTCGATCCCCAGTACCAAAAAAAAAAAAAAAAAGAAAAGAAAAGAATCCCACTTAGGATAGCATCAAAAAGAACAATTACAAGGGCACTCAAACAGGTGCAAGTATGTACATAAAAATAATAAAACATTGATAAAAGAGATTACAGCATACAAATAAATGGGGAGATAGCCCATGCTTATGAATGAGAAGATTTCATATTGTTTACATGTCCTTACTACCCAAAACAATCTACAGAGTCAATGCAATACAGAAATTCCAATGGCAGTTTTTTCACATAAATTAAAAACACAGTTCTAAAACACACAGAACCACGAAGGACCCTGGATAAGCAGAACAATCTCGAGAAAGAAAAACAAAGCTGGAAGAATTACACTTTCTGGTTTAAAAACATATTACAAGGCTGCCATAATTAAAACTGATCTCTTTTCGAACTTATCATCATAGACCTGGAGCAAGCTCTGAAACGTTTATCACTGTTCTGATAAACCCTGGGGGATGATGGATATTTTCCTGTCACACCAATGTTTGCAAGTCACTAGCTCCCTTTTCATGTGAGCTTGGGTAATTCTATAGAAGTTCCTGTACGTAGAGCACTGCTTATAGATTATTCTTCATAAGAACTCATCTCAGGTATTCGAAAAAGGCCTTATTTTTGTTGCTTAATAGACAGTTGACACACTGGTATGTATTGAGCTGACACTGCATACCTGATGTAATACTCTTCTCTTTGAGATTTTTCATTAGCGCACGTTTGCAGTGCATGGTGCTTACATTCCTTGTGGGGAGTCGGTGCATGGATGTAACCCGTCTGAATCCCTTTGCATCCTCCTTCCCTCCCCTCCTTCCCCTGTCTCCATCTCTCGGTCCCTGTCCCTTTCGAGAAAGATCTGTCTCCCTGCTTCCTGTTAGCTGTCTTCTAATTTGCTCTTGGTTTATACTTTGAACTTCTCATGTAAGAGAAATTGTGCAATGTTTAAGCTTGTGTGCCTGATTTATTTCACTTAACATACGGTCTGAAGGTGCATCCATTTTCCCACAAATGACTTAAATTAATCTTTCTTTGTGACAGAGTAGTACTCCATTGTGTGTAAATATCACATTTTCTTTATCCATTCATCTGTTGATGGACACGTACTGAACAAAATGGAGGGGCTTTCAAATCTGATACTTTATAGTTTAGGTATATGTCTGTTTGGAAGTGAATATGAATAATTGGGAATGTTTTCACTTGTGAGTAACTTAAACATGGCCCAGGATCACCGATACCCCTGTACCCCACTGAGGATTTTGCACCTGTTATCAGTTCAGTAGCTGGATGATGCCACAAAAGACTGAATCATTCATCCTTTTGCCTCACTAGCCCTAGCAGGTTGGCTCTTCATAACCACACTTACTACCTAATAAATGAAAACGGCCGCGCAGTGCTGGGTACCACACTCAGGTCCAAGAACGCAGAGGGAGAAGAGCAGCTCTGGAGATCCACCGCCTTGAGCTAGGAAAGTGTTCCTGTCTGAAAATCTTTTACCCTTTGGAAGAAACCCGGAAGTGTAGCAGGGAGGAGAAGCTGAGGACAATCCTGGTCCTTGGTGCTGGCTCTCGGGAGCCCTGCGTATGTCCGCACGCGGCTTCCCCCTGCTCGCTGTGGCTTTGTGACCCTGCCCTGGCTCGGGCCTGTGTTGCAGCTCCAGACTTGCTAAGGGCGCCCCTTCCGTAGAGGCCCACTCTGGTCGGCTCACCCACCAGGGCCCGCTCATCCTCACCACAGCCTGTCTGCTGCTTCCCTCCCGGCCCTAGCATTTCCCTCTGCTGGATCAGAAATGTGGCTCGGAGCTGGCTGTCTCTACCGGGGATGCCAGCAGCCTGCAGTCCTGTCCTGGGGCGAGGAGGGCCCTCTCTCCCCCGAGGAGGAAGGGAAGGACACCTTGCAGCTCGGCCTCCCCCAGGCATGCCTCTGCTCCTACAGGGAGGGGTGGGGGTCTAGCTGCCCCCAGGGATGTGCTGCTCCCGGCATTCTCGGTTCCCTCAGCGTGTGGGCTGGGAGTGGCCACTTTGCCACTGGCTTCCACCTAGTACCTAATTCTGGGTCATGGGTGGGAGTTCCATTGGCTGCCCTGCTACACTGCTTTTCTAACCTAATTAGTTATTATATAAGTTAATAAATTGTGCATGGGAAAGGAAATAGAGCAGGCCTGTCACAAAAACTAAGTTAAATTAGTTGGAAAAACTAAAAACTCCAAGTTGTTTTAAGACACTGTTCAGGGGCTGGGGTGTGGTTCCCTGGCAAGTAACCACCCAGCGGGCACAAGACCCTGTGTTCCGTCCCCAGCCCTGCAACCAAAAAGAAGAGAAATGCTATTCTGTGTTCGTATCAGACATTGGCAAGTTAATGTAAGTGGCTGGGAAATGGCGGTAAAAACGGAGAGCAGTTCTTCCCTCAGACTGCTACATGTGTCCTAATCCCCAGCTCACTTACAAAGACTGGAACAACATGGGGATACGCAACGTGCAGGCTCCAACTTGAGGAAAGGCCTGGGCCCCATGGCAAAACACAAACAAATGCACAGTGATGTGTTTTACTTTCAAACAGAACCTTGAAGTGTGCATACTTCATTTTTAAAGATTTCTCCCCTTTAACCGTCTTTTCAGCCAGCAGGTTCCAATCGTTCAGGATAATGGGGCTTTGACGGCAGCTCACAGAGCCAGCTGCCAGCCAGCAGGAGCCCTTGGGCCACCCCAGCTGGTGAGGGATTGGCCCCCCTCCTCCTTCCATGCTCCTTCCCACAGCCTCCTCCTTCCTCCCGAGCACTAACCCAGTCTCCAGCCTCCCTCTGGGCGTCAGGATTTCCACCTCCCTCTGTTGCTGAGAAGGGCACACTGGGAGCTGTGATAGTGGATTGGTGGAGAAGACTTGAAAACCCTCCCTGGGTTCTGTTTTGACCTTTCGTTCTTCTCTTTCTCTTCAGTAGCCTAGAGGAGTCAAGCAAATGTCAGATACCTTGTCCTGTGAGCTGGGCTGGGCATTGGGTTGCGCGTTCACACTGACCGTTTTGCATCTGGCAGGAGTCTCTGCACCTCTTTCCTGCCCTCCATGGCCTTTGCTGTGACTGTGGATGCGCTTGCCCAATGGTGTTTCAGAGCCACTAGGTTTTATCACCTAACCAAGGGGAACAGGGGACAGAGCCCACTGTCTATCTGCCTATCTACTTTGCCCTCAGTACTGCTCACTCGGCCCCTGCCCTGCTCCCAGTGGTTGTCCACTGCATCGCCCTTCAGCAATAATGAGACCCTTGTAGGTCTCAGACAGACCCTGCTGTCTCTTGCCTTGGGGTCATCATTTGCCTAGAACTCTCACCCCTCTCCTACCATACTTCTTACCCTGGCCCCATTCTCCTTGGCCTAAAAACTCCAATTTATCCTTCAAGTCTCAGTTCTTTTCTCCCAGAAATCTTCTCTAGTCCCCAAAGGCTTAAATGCCTGCCGGGTATCCTGCTTTGTTCAAATCACTTTCACAGCATCCCATGGTGGTTAATTGTCTTTTCACTCATTGGCATCTCTCTTATCGATAATTTCCATGACATTAGAACCATCTTTATCTTATGTTTGCACTGCACATGTTAGAAGCACAATAAAAACCCATGCATTAAGTGACTGGCTGAATGGGAAGATTCAGCTTGCCCTGTCTGGGCTCAGGCCCACCACCCCAGCCTACCTCATTCAGGTGCAGAGGCCAGCTGGTCCCAAGCTGCTGCCCAGGAGGACCCTTACTAATCCATGCAGGGGGCGCCTCCCAGCTTCAGCAAAGATGTTCACCCATGGAGATCCTGGTTTGCAAGGATTGTTTACCCACCCAAGAACGGGAAAGAGCCAGCACCTGACCAATGACCCCACCTGGATTTAGCACTGTAGTGAGAGGGGAGAGAAATAGACCTCACCACTATAAGGGCATTAGGTGTCACGAGGGCAAACATTAGGGAATTAAGAAATCTCATCAGTCTGGTGCATGAAGAGGAAATCCATGAACTCTTGGCGCCAAAGAGAGCTGATGTACCCTGAGGGAGATCCTAATTAAAATGCAGCTGAGTACAATTCCTCTGAAAAAGGAAAATGAAAGGACTAAGAAACATCTGCTGTGGATCCATGAAGGACTGCTCAAGGATGCAGAGCATGGGAGAAAGGAATTCTTCCTGGTTCAGAGCAGGTTTGTGCTCCTCTGGCCAAGGCAGGTGGCCGGTGGGTCTGGTGGCTCAGAAGTGGTGGTTTAGAGGTGTGGTAGCCAACAGGGCAAACAGGAGAGGACAAAGTTTGGTGCCCTACCCTGACCTCTTTCCAGGTCCCCTGGCAACTGAGGGCTGCCTCAGCAGTGGGAGCTCAATCTCCTTGACACCCAAGCCCAACACAGTATTTTCCTCTGTGAGGCCACTCCAATGCTCACCCCACACAAAGACAGTGCAGTGAGCAGGGAGAGGAACCCATAGTTGTCCAGCTGTGCCTAGATGCAAACACACCACAATGTGGCATGCAAGGATCGCAGGCCCGGGTCTTGTGAACCCCTCCTGTTTGTCCCAGGCCTTATTCTTGCTAAGTATGACTCAAGAGTAAGTGCTCAGCATCTTAGTCACTTGCCTTGTCCCTGGGACAAAATATCAGACATCACCCCTTACAGAGGAGAAGTTTATATTGGTCTCAGAAGTTTCAGTCTTTGCTTAGTTGGTGGTGGTGGAACAGTCTGGGCAGAGGAAAGCTGCTCACATCATGGGGACCAGGAAGCTGAGAGACTTTCTGAGTCTTGCCCCAGCTACTGCCTCTTCCCACTCGACCCCACCTCTTAACGGCACATGTAGTGTGCACCCCTACTACTCCATCACCTTTCAAAAACTCCTCTATGTGCACACAAGGCTCCAGGAGAATATCCAGAAATAAACCATAACACTGAGTTCAGGAGAACTTGGAGCCCATTCAGCCCAACTTTCCACAAATATGAGAATAAAAAATGTAGCAGCCAGGTAAGATTTAACAATTTTAGACAAATATGTCATAATTTCCAAAGAGTGGTACAGAGACACTTGCTGTTGGTGTGCACAAAGCGAATATTGACCTTGGCCTGAGGACCACAGAGACTCCTTTGGGAAGCAGCAGGGACTGGTCTGGGCCCTGGATGTGGAATTTCAAAGGTGGATGGGGGCTCCAAAATGCAGTGGCCTGAAACAGACTTCAGGGCCTCTCCAGAATATCAGACAAGGCTCAGCGGATGATTCTTCCGCTCCACAGTGCATCGCCTGGAGCCACTTGATGGTTTTAGTGGAGTCTGGGCAGTGGAGGGTTTCAGGGTCCAGGACCATTGCCGCTGTGCTGCTGCCTGCAGGAAGCTGTGAGGCTCCTCTCAGCTTGGCCAGCCCCCGTTTCTACTCAGTCTCAGGGCTTCTCCCAGTTCTGTCTTGCTCAGCCCTTTGCCTTCTCACCAAGAGACCTAAGCAGAAGCTGCAGTGTTCCTCCTGTCCCACCTTCAAATGTTCCTCAATGTCACTTTTGTCGAGTGACATTCATCACTTGCATCTGTTCAGTGAGACCCTCCTTATAGCATTCATCTTTGAATTTATAGAGCTCCTATCCTGAGCAAAGCCTTTGCTGGCTGTAACTGTAACCCATACATGCTCCTAACCTGAAGAAGTCCACGGTCCAGTTGTGGAGGCAGATGCATGCACAGGCAATGTCCATACAGAGTGACAGACTGAAGAAGACAGGAATTATAAGGCAAAAGCACACAGAGAGAAGGGAGCCTGTCTCAGAAGCTGGCAGACTAAAGCCTTGGGCCAAATCCAGCCTGTAATCTGATTTTATTAATAAAGTTTTATCAGATCCCAGCCTTATTTATTTACACTTTGTCTATGGCTGATTTTGCACAAAACAACAGGGTTGAGTAGCTGCAGCAAAAGCCATATCACCCCTGAAGGTGGTAGGTAGAACTTTTAGTGGAACTTCACCCTGGAATTTCAAATGTGTATTTACTCTAGTCTCATATTAGTGTTGTTGTTGCTTTGTTTTGTTTTTTGGTGGCTTTTTTCTTTACACCGGGGCTTGAACCCAGGGCCTCCACAATGAACTGCACCGCAGCCCTTGTTATGTTTTATTTTGAGGCAGGGTTCTGCTAAGTTGCTAAATTGCCCAGGCTGGGCTTGAGCTTGCCATCCTCCTGCCTCAGCCTCCCAGTGTGCTAGGATGACACGTGTGCACCACCACGCCTGGCTTCTCTGATCCTGTGACCCTTTTTGACCCTCTTCAGTGCTTGGGATCACACCCAGGGCCTTGGACACTCCAGGCAAGCACTCTGCTGCCAAGCAACAGCCCCTGCTCTACTCTGTCTCTTCAGAGAAAAAGCTTACTGTCTGCAGCTACCTCAGTAAATCCAACTTTGGGGAAATGACTCAGGATTTTTTAGTTCATTTGGATACTAACACTTTCTGTAGATTAACTTCTTTTCTTTCTTTCTTTCTTTCTTTCTTTCTTTCTTTCTTTCTTTCTTTCTTTCTTTCTTTCTTTCTTTCTTCTTTTTTTTTTCCAGGGTCTTACTGTGTAGTTCAGGCTGGCTTAGAACTCATTATGTAGCCCAGGCTGGTCTTGCACTCACAGCAATCCTCCTGCCTCAGCCTCCCAAGTGCTGGGATTAACTTCATTTTCTACCTCTATGTTCTCTTTATTTTCCTTTTTGAATATATGTGAAATGTATTTGTATATGTTTTATATTATTTGTGTTATATAAAGTTCTTTTCCATTAAGTTTATTGGTCCATTTTAGGTATACAATACAGTTACATTCATCATTGGGAACTTGTTCCTTTTCATAATACATCTTGGTTCTTGTTTTTTCCCATGTTATATAAAATATTACCTATCATAATTTTCTACGTGTAAACTTTCTATTAGATCTGGCTTGTAAAGGATGTAGTGGAAAAGTCAAACATAAGGTAATTATTATACAAGGCAAAACACTGGACAGAAATGTGCTAAATTCTATGTCTGTTATTCATTTAAATTCCACAATAACCATATGAGGTACATATTAATATGGTGTTTTATAAGTGCAAAAACCCAAGACTAGGAAAAATGAAGTAATTTTGCCTAACCAAAGTTAGCTGGTAGGACTAAAATTTAATTACTGACTTATCTATTTAGGTTTTATTATTATTTTCTCTTATTGTATTTTCCATTTCCACATTTTTATGTTTGGTTCTTCTTCAAGTCTGTGAGTAATTTTTTCCATACCATTATTCTATTATGACTGTCTTTCTCCCTTTATCTCTCTGAACATTTAAAACATACTGAGGTTGAAAGCCCCATCTCCAGTCTGTCCTTGGCTCCACGTATGTCAGAATGCTGGCACAATGGTAGCATACTGAAAGCTGGAAAGACACCTGCATTTCGCTGACGCCTACTTGCCATGTTTACAGAGCACTGCTGCTAAATTTTTATTATTCATGCTTCTTGGGGTGTGACGCTGACATTTGCTCTGACAGCCCTGGTGGCATTTGTCGATCGTGTAGCTTGTGATTCTTATTTGCAGCGCATCTGCAGGGGCATTGCTTTCCCTGGTGAGCTCTGTCAGCCTTGACTTCCAAACACACTCTGTTGAGTGACACAGCATGTGCCTGTGCAGAGGACTTAGGGAGTCTGCTTTGCTGGACCACATGTCTTTGCCCATTTCCCCTTGGGGAAACACACAGGCAGTGCTGACTTGGATTCCATGGAAAATGCAATCAATTAATACATTTTATTTTTGTTTGTTTTTGTGTCTTCATAAATTTAGCCTCATTTTATACTATCTTTGAATTGAGATTTTTTTTCATATTATATTTTTCTTACTACCAATGTTAAAATTAGAAGCGTCGGTAGTTATAGACTTTTAGCGGAACTTTATCCTGGAGCTTTGAACATGTATATTTAACTTTAAACAAATTTAAAGGTCATCATTGTGAACAACAGAAGGACTATTGAAAGTTTGTTATGCTGCTTCCCTTCAAATTAAAAAAAACTCATTTATTTTTAGTTCTTTACTAAACTCATACATAAGACATAATTTTAGTGCTTTAAGACTAGATTTGTCACATTAACCTTTTTAAATATTGTGTCATCCTACCTTTGATCACATACCTTCACTGAGGTTTGCTTTCTTCTCCATGGGGTGCAGAGAGTGGTACGGAGCGCTCACTATTGATTGGCTCCAGGAGGTGTGATCAGCATCAAAAATGATGAATATCAAATAAATTCTTTTGGCTGGAAAGGGTAAGTTCTACCTTGTGAGTCAAGTACCAAACAACTGACAAGTACAGGACAAAATTTTCACCCAGAGGCAGTGAGTGCCAAATTGGATGGGTTCAAAGCAGTTGAGTACAAAGGTGTTACTGCACTTTATGAGGGACTTTGGTACAGATGCTATTTTTCTATTTGTTTCAAAAGTCTTTACATAACCCTTGTTCTTAAAGGATGCTTCCTCTGCTAATGTATGTTCTAGACTGACAGTAATTTTGGCCTCCTAAAATACTCTATTCCACAGTCCCCAGCTTCCATGCTTGTGGACGAGAAGTCAGCTGTTGGTCTATACTCTGTGATAGCAATGCATATTTTTGTTTTCTGGGATTCATTAGATCCCTGTGCCTGTGGAATGGTACTTTTCAATGGTTTTTCAAAATCATTTAGATAATGATCTTTTAAAATATGGCCTCTTTATCCCCAGTCTTTCTTTTATTTGCTTTTGGACAAATTTAATTGGCTACTTGGTAGACCATCTTGTCTGTTTCATATTTACATGGTTTTTCTTGATTGCCATCTTGGTAATTAGTTAAACTTATCTGTCACTTCTCCAAGACTCTTGTCATCTCTATATTACTTGCCATTCAATTAATTTGTGGAGTTTCTAATTTTCATTTATTCACTTATTATTTCTGAAAGCTCCATTTGATTTCTTTAAATTTTTTTCTGGTTCTGATAATTTTGGGGGCAGAGGAGGTGCGTTTTGGTCGTATTTTCAATGCCTTTCTTTTTTTACTATTACATGTGAGTAGCACATAATGTTCCCATTCCTTGTGGGGAGCTGGTGCACGTACACAACACGTCTGAATCCCTTTGCATCCTCCTTCCCTCCCCTGCTTCCCCTGCCTCCATCTCTCGGTCCCCATCTCTTTCGAGAAAGATCTGTCTCCCTGCTTCCTATTAGCTGTCTTTTAATTTGCTCTTGGTTTATACATTGGATTTCTCACGTAAGAGAGATTGTGCAATGTTTAAGCTTGTGTGTCTTATTTTACTTAACATTATGGTCTCAAAGTGCATCCATTTTCCTACAAATGACTCAATTTTATCTTCCTTTATGGCAGAGTAGTACTCCATCGTGTGTAAATGTCACATTTTCTTTATCCGTTCATGAACTGATGATTTGATGGACTTACAGGCCCCTTCCAAGATTCAGCTATTATGACTTGTGCTGCTATAAGAATGAGCATGCATAGATCACTGTAATATGATGTCTTTAACTCTTTTGGGGAGGTGCCTAGAAGAGGAATAGCTGAGTCAAATGGAATTTCTAGTTTCAGGTTTCTGAGGAATCTGCATTCTGATTTCCATAGTGATTATACTAGTTTACTTTACCACCAACAGTGTAGAATCGTTCCTTTCCCCCACATCCTTGCCAGTATTTGTTATTATTTGATTTCTTGACAATTGCCATCCTTTCTGGGGTAAGATGGAATCTCAGTGTTGTTTTAATTGCATTTCTCTAATGGCCAGCAATGTTGAGCATTTCTTGATGTATTTATTGGCCATTTGTGTATATTATTTATATTAACTTTTTATTTTGCCCATATTAATTCCAAAAAAGGATTATCCTCAGGAGTCTAGTTGTGCAGTCTGAGTTTTTATTGTTACTCTTCAGTTTAATCTTACTCATTGTAACTTGCTTCTATGTATTATGTAATTTGTTGCTGTGAGTACATATTTCTTGGAATTTTGGTCCTCAGAGACTGAATCAAAGTGTATTCCTCAAAAGAGAATTTTACTGATATTCTGTACTACCAAAGCACTGGAATGTTTTTCTGCACATTTTTGGTTCGGGATATTTTTGGATTACGCACTCCATGTGAATTCTGGGCTTGAACTCCCGAGCAGGTGGGCTTAAGGATGCAGATTCCTGGAGATGCTTTAATCTGCTTTGCCAACCTTGCTTTCTAGAGACCAAGTTTATTGATTTGTTTTATTTCTCATAAACCACTTATGATAACCTTATCTTTATTTATAGGTTCCAGATGCTTTTTTCCTCTTGACATCCATGGTTTTGTCTACTGTCCCCTGAGTGAATAGTCTGTTAAAACCTAAGTTCTAGGCAACCAGAAATTGACAGATACTTGTGCAGAAAAGAATAAAATTCCTTCTAGACTGTATTTTCCATCAATTGTTAACCTCTGGAGGCTTCCTCCATTTTCATACTTCATCCAGAGTTTTGTGAATTCTGTACCAGGCAGGTTTCTCTGGTTACCAGTTTCATCTGAAAATCGAAGTCATGGCTATGTTTCTTACCACTGAGTCACAGAAGGGACATCCGTCCGCAGCACATGCTTTATGCCAAGAACAGCTCTGGGCTCCCAACTTAACAGGTCTGAGTTCTTCATGTCTCCTGCTGGGTAGCTGTCAAGACCCCAGTTCCAGCTCCTTATATGTTCAAATGCCAACTCCAGGATGTTCATCTCCACCCTATCTTTAAATTCATTTTGCATGAGGCCTCAGTATGATCTCCCATTGCTTTCAAATGGAATCATACTTTAATTTTTGTTGTCATTACCTGAATCTAGCAGATCCATGCAAGAGACTAGGAAGCACAGACATTGAGAGCACAGTTGCCTAAGCTATGCTCTGGACCACTCTGTTTCCTGGATGGACATCCTCCCCAATAAGATTGGCAAGTCACCATGGCTCCTTGCGGAGTTTGTGTGAGCTTTCAGTTAGTAAACCCAGGAAAAGCACTCAGTACAATCCCTGGCCCATACCTGCACTATGGAAGGGTTACCAAGTACCGGCAGAATATATCTGGACCAGAAGTGTCCTCCTGCTTTAGTGTGGGCCTCCCTCTCTCCAAGGCCATGTTCTTCTTTCTGTCACACCATGAGATCCACTTGGTGATAGAGGAAGAGTAAGGGCAGCACTAGTGAGTGTACAGAGGATCAAACAAGAAGTCTGGTCCCTAAATTAGAGGCTTGACTGTTGAATAATGGCAAAATTCTACTTCATATAACCAAGAGAATAAGAGCTAAGTCAAGAGGCTGGGGAGATCTGGAAATTGCTCTCCAAGTTGCCAGCAGGGTGGATCTATTGGTAGGCATTAAATGGGCCAAATGTCCAGACAAGAGGGAGACAGAATCTGAACAGCCCAGCTCATGTTCATGTGTCCTGGTGAAGCTACTGCAGTCCTTTGCATATCATACAGCTCAGTGACTCCTTGCTAGTCAAATATGGAACATGAGTTGAATCTCTTCTGTTTTCCCAAAGGCAGAAAAAACCCCACTTTTCACACTCACATTCTTAAAATTATTAAGTGGAACACAGGTTGCATAAACCATCCCATGAAATTCTCCTGGGTGTGAAGAACTCTGCTATGAATCTTCATTGATGCCTACAGTGTAAGAAATCCAAATTGAGAAATGCTGAATAATAAGGTACCCAGCTGGGAGGCAATCTCTTATTGAGTGACACTGGGGAGGTGTTAGGTAATGAACTATTTTAGACTTTAATTAATTACTAGGAAGCGAGATTAAGGAGGGCTGTCAGGAGACTTGCAGGTGTGCTCCACCAGGAGAGAAAGAACAAAGCAGGGTGGAGCCATGGCCAAACTGACTGCACAGTGGGAAGGGGAAGCAGCTGCTCCCGACCAGCTGTGGTCAGCATGAGGCTCTCAGTGAAGGAGCACTCAGTACTGGGAGGTCCCTTTTCTCAACACCTTCTCTACCAGCTTCTCCTATCTAGGTCTTAGAACAGACTCCACAGGATACCCTGGCGCTGTCTCCATGGGGCACTCCATCCCGTGTCAGTGGAACACCCTCACCCTGTTTCCATGGGACACCCTCGCCCTGTCTCTAGGGGATACCCTACTTAAGTGGAATACCCTCGTCCTGTCTCTGCGGGATACTCTTGACCTGTCTTTATGGGATACTCTCACACTGTCTCCAGGGAATGCCATGTCTCTGTTGGATGCTCTTGTCCTGTCTCTGTGGGACACCTTCACTCTGTCCCCCATAGAATGACCTCACCTTGTTTCCATGGTACCTTCCTCACTTGTACGCAGAGTAGCATTATCTAGTTTGTAAAGGCAAGTTCTCTGGAGTCAGGCAAACTGGGCTTAATTCACAACTCCTTTGGTTTTCAGAAATATAACTCTGGATAAGCTTCAACCTCTCTGATCTCTTCTCTACAAGGCTGATGATCAAGCCAAATGCAGCTTAGGTAAGTGAGGAGCCCAGGGTGAAAGTGGTAAGGGACCACTCACTCTCTCGATTGCATCAGTGCAGTATAGCACTGACTCGACCCTGAGCATGGACACTCCCTAAAATCATCACTATGCAGCTCCGGTGTGATCATCTCTACCTCATAGGGTTGATATGAGAATGAAATGAAATTATGCAGGGAAGTCCTTAGCAATGTTCCTGATATGTGGGACTATGGATATCCCCCTTTATGTCCCCCAAATCCCATCTCCAGCATGCACCAGAGCCACCAGGATGTGGAATTTATTAGATTTATTAAATCTATTTATAGATTTGTACCTATTTATAATTTATTAAATTTCAAGCCTTATGAAGGGAAAGAAAGCAGCCAGTTGGATAGAATAGATTCCTGTCCTTCTGAGATGAAAAATGAAAATAGGCCTTCAGTGTGCACACTCCGATATTTTCAATATTGTGATACTCAGAAATGGGATATTTTATCATATATTTTAAATAATGATAACTCATTGGTAAATGCTAATTGTTTCTACTCAGTAGTTATTCCTTTTCCTAGTACACCTCTGGAAGAGGGCCTCTCACAACCCGTGCTGTTCCTTGACTGTTTTGCAGCTATGCCAAGACCACAACATTCTCCAGGCCAATTGGCCTAGAAAGGGAGTTTTAGGGTGTTGGGTGGGGAGAGTTTTAGTTCATAAATACAGAGGCCCACAGGATGCAACATTGTCACACATCCAGCCTGTGGTCCTGCCCTGTGTATGCTAAACACAGTGTCTGTAAATATCAGCTAGGATCCTGGTATGCTTTGAACATGGTGTGTCTCCAACCCTTCCCCGAACTCATGTAGGAGTTTAGTCCCCAAAGTCAAACACTAATGGTAGTGAGGGTGGAAACCATCCAACTATGATGTTAGCAGTGGGCCTTTAGGATGTGATTAGCTTAGATAAGGTCATTGGGGTTGAACCCTATGGTTAAATCCCAGCCCATTGTAAGAAGAGGGACATAGACCAGACACATGATATAAACACACAAGCTTGCTGTCTCTTCCTATGTGATGCTATGTGCTACCTGGAATTCTGCCAGCAGGAAGGCCATAATCAGAACTGAGCCAGTGTTGGTGCCATGCCCTTGAAGCTGTAGATCTGTGAGCTAGATGAACCTTTTTTTATAAAGTTAGCCTGCCTCAGGAATTTTGTAATAGTAATGAAAAATGGGTTAATACTGTCACTCTCCAAATATGTGGGATATCAGAATTTCTGAGTTGGAAGCTGATTTGGAAGTTGAGCATTCACCCCCTTGGAAGCAAAATTGATTCAGAACTTTATTTTTAATTTTTTTTCTTTTTTTAATCTGCTCCATAGTTTCTAAATTCTTCTTTAAAAAGAACTTGATCCAGGCCGGGGATGTAGCTCAGTGGTTCTGGCACCTGCCTCGCAAATGCAAGGTCCCAAGTTTGATCCCCAGTACCAAAAAAAAAGAAAAAAAAGAATCTTACCAGTCCTGGTGAGGATTGAAAGGAATTTTGACAGCTGCTGATGTCATGGCAGCACCTAAGGAGACAGCCAGGTCTGAGGCCAAGAGGACAGGTGGAGGGAAATGAAGAAGAAGTAGGGATGAGTGCAGCCCTGTGCCTGCCTGACCTGCCCTCCTACTCCTCGTGAGTGAGGCAGTTGTGTTTTTCCTGGCAGCGGCCAGTTGGGCTGTGAGGAAACTTCAGCAGGCAGCCCTACCGGTACCACAGAGCAGCCTGGGTGGCAAGTGTGCAGAAGCATGTACTGGAGAGGGACATTGGCAAATTGACCACGTAAGAGCTGGTCCAAATAGCAGAAAGTCTTTGTTTGGCACCAAGAGGGAGATGCGTGAGAATAATTAATAAAACCTGAGCTGAGTGAGGTCAGTGACAGGCAGTAACAAAGAAGAGAGAAGCTTGGAGCTGAGAACTCAGAAAAGCAGAGGATATGCTTGATCCTAGAAGGGATAGTGGAGACTTTCACATTTAGAGTGCTCCAATCCAGATTATCCTGTACAAGCAGACAAATATTTTCTATAACGGGCACAACAACAAATATTTTTGGCTTTGTGGGCCATTAGTCTCTTTTTTGAACATTCAGCAATGCCACTGTAGTATGAAAGCAGACATAGAAAATGTATGAATGAATGGACATGGCTGTGTTCCAATAAAACTTTATTAACAAAAATAAGTGGCAGGCCAGGATGGTCTGCAGAGTGTAGTTTGCCAGTGTGCATCCTAGGGTCCTATAAAGATGGAGATGCAGCATCTCCTCTATGCTAGGCTCTGTACAAATACTGTGAGGAAGGAGACTGTAAGGAAGAAGAAAGTCACTATCACGGTTTATACATAGATGTCCCACAAGAGCCTCATGTGTTCATAGGGTTAGGGTTAGGGTTAGGGGAGGCTCTGTGCAAGAGGAGCCTGGCACCAGGCAGATCAGCTGGCAGTTAACTATGGTGCTGTCCCAGGGAAAGTTTGAGGGTACAGATGGACAGAAGAGGGCAACAAAAGGAGGCTCTCAGTCACCCAGTAGAAAGGCCTCTGCAGCTTGGATATGGTGTATTCTCTACTAATGTCCCCTGGCCTTGTGTGCAAATCTTCCTTGGCCAAGCCCCAACGGATCTGATGCCTGCTAGTGAGATTTTCCAGGAGGCCATTAAAGATCATTGAAGATCATTAAAGAGTAAATTTTGCAACCTTGGTATTATTTGTTAGTAGGTAGCAGGGGTGAGCTCAGTGTTAATGGAAGCATATGGTGAGCTGCTGCTCTGCTAGCAGCAGGAACCAGGGTAGCCCCAGGCTCTACTTGGGGCTTCAGTCAGTTCTAGCCTTCACTTCCACCTGGCTCATAACATGTTTTTCAATGCTGTCTTAGTTACCTTCCTCCATTCTGGGACAAAATACCTGACAACCAAAAGATAAAGGAGGAAAGGTTTATTTTAGCTCACAGTTTATAGAGGTTTCAGTCCATAGTCAGTTGGTTCCCAGGCAAGGCAGCATGGCAGAGTAGCCTTGCAGAGAAGAAACAGTCCATGGCAGGGCAGACAGGAAGCACCAAAGCAGCAAGCAGCAGCAGCAAGCCTTCCTTTCCTTTTTATCCCATCCAGGCTATAAGCCTTTTGGCTGGTGCCACTCACATCCAGGGTAGGGATTCCCATTACCTACACCCAGAACTATGCTAAATCAATCAGTGGACTGATTTAGTACTACACACCCTTAATCCCAGTACCACACACTTTAGATCCAGCCAGCTCTGAAAAACCCCACCTATGAGTGCATGAGGCTTTGGGTGGACATCTAGATACAAGCCATAACATATGCCGTCTTCATTGCTGGGAGGATGGTCATCCTAATTAGTGAATAATACTACTAAGTAATAGTGTTAGTAGTAATGGCAATAATAATTATAATTAGAGAAATTCATCAATTACATACTGTATTTTAGAAACTGGTAAGGATTTCGTAGAAACATTCCCTCTGCTCTTGTAACTCAGCTGCAAACCATAATCAACCCCATTTTCCACACAAGAATTTTGAGATGAAGAAAACAAAGTCCAGATCCTTAGACTCTCACTAGGTCATGGGCCAAATGCATACACAAATGAGTGTTTCGCCATGAGCTAAAGCTCGAAATATACAGTAGAACTTGCTAGCATTTATTACGTCCTCTCCATGTGCCCAGTACCGTTGTTCGGCTTTCTCCCAGGTGAGACCTCATTTATTTCTTATGAGAAGACACTGAGGTGGTTGCAATGATCCCCATTTTCCAGACAGTGAGAGTGTGGCCAAGAGTGGGTATGAGACTCACCTCCAATTAGGAGAAGGAAGAGAAGGGTGCGAAGTCAGATGTCAGGTTGGTCCAACCAGTGAGCACTCATTTTATTCATCTAAATAAGAGGCCTCACAAAATGTGTACCTGAGAGGGTTGTCCTGAGGCAGGATATTGAGCAGAATGCCAAGTGTATTTCATACACACTAGGGCAGCCTTGTCTCCATCTGTTCTGTTCACTCCTTTATCCTCAGGAACTAGAGCATCACCTGGGACAAAACAGGCCACTAGTACGCACGTGTAACATACGTGTTACCTCGCCATCTGTCATTGTGATCTTTCCTGAGAGAGGTGAAGGGTCACTTTACATCCCAGTGGCTCAGGGATTGACATAGCAGCTGAGCCCAGGGTGCTGGGGTGAGGACAAAGGGTGGGGCGGCTCTGACACACGGTCGCGGAAGGGCTGAGGGTCTGCACCACTGAGCTTGGGCAAGTTCTCTGAGGACCCTGCGGGACGACAGGTGCTGCCACAGAGGTGGGGGCCTGGGCAGGGTTCGGTGCTGAGGACGAAGGCCAGGTTTGCTCTGCAGGTTTGCTCCCAGGAAGCGGGTCTTGGACCTCAGGGTGCTGTGGACAAGGTCATGCACTAGGGTCCTGGTTTAGGCCTCAGCTGCATGGAAGAAGTCACGGTGCCTGCTCCAGGGTCGCGTGCATTGTGAGGAAGCAGTGACACAGCCAAAGGGCCCAGTGGAGGTGGGTGGGCCAGGACCTGGGCTCTGCTGCCCCTCCCAGGCCTGGAGTCCTAACCACAGTGCTGTCGTGGTGCTGTCCCGCTCAGCACAGCCCCCAGGCACGCTGGTGTTCAAACCCCACCCTCCTCTGCCACAGCTCAAAAGCCCTGAAGTTCTTAATACATCACACAGTCTTGTGTTTGCAGCCACACCTCATTGTTCCCGCCTGTGAGGTATCACGTTTTCCTCATCTCATTTATAATTCTCCCGAAACCCTGCCCTGCTCTCATCCTGCCTTTTGTTACTCGATTAGCTCAGCTCCACCTGGGCCTCAGCAGGACAGCTCTGTTCACCTCGGTGTCCCCATGACACTTCACACACTGCTGACACAGCCCGGGACCAGTCACACTCGTTAAGCTGGAGTTAACAAACAAGGTGTGCTCCCTCCATCTGCTACCTCCAACGGTCGTTACAGCTTCCTGTTGTCAGCAGGCCCAGTATTTATGTACACTTGAAAGGGACCTACAACACTGCACCACAAGGAGAGGTGTGTGACAGAGTGGAAACCCCAGAGTACACCTGCATAAACTCTGATAGACTCAGATCTGTGACAAGGGGTGTGCTTGTAGCTAGGGCATGATATCCCGATTCTATTCTAGACTAAAACAGGTGAACTAGGAGAAGTACAAAAAATGTAATTAAAGAGAATGGGGATGAAAATGTAAATGACACATACATTTACATTCATACACATGTGTATTTATATTTATGATAAGAAAACAAAGCACAAGCACAGATGAAAAGGATTATAATAGCTGTGAGGCATTGAAGACACAGGGTTTGAGGCAGAGCAGGAGAAGCTACACAGCTGCATGTGCCTTCCCCGTAGCAGGGATGGCGAACCTTTGAGAGCTTTTGATTCTACAGACAGCCCGCTGTAGCACGCACGCTATAGGTTCGCCACAACTGCCCCATAGGTTCGACTCTAGAACAAGGAAGATATTTCACATAATTACAAAGCAAAACTGAATTTACACCAAAATAGAAATTTCTAAAAATTGAAATCAAAGTGAGAAAAATAAATTTAATTATTTGTGTTGAAGTTATCACACAACTGAATAGAGAATTATTTCCAAACACAATAATTGGATTACATCTCCAGGGGGATAAAAATGTCTATAAACTAAATTTAAACACCTGCAGCACCTGATGTCGATATTATGTTCATGATTCATTCGGAGAGTTTTTTATGAAAATGTGAGATAAATTAAATGTGTATTGTTATCACTGAGAACCAGAATTATCAGTGTTTGGGAAACGGTGCAGAGGTGTCAGATTAAAGCGCTCACATGAAAACCCCACAGTGCCAAACCTGACCCAGGACTCATTCCCACTTGAAGTACATTTCTTTATGTAAAACGGCAAAGCCTCCCTGTGCCCCAGCCGGGCCCACCCGTGAGGCTGCCACCTGGTGGCCACTCCTGCTGCGGGCAGCTCCCCCATCCCGAACGGTCCCCATCTGCCATTGCTCCAGCGCTAGGGAACAGGGATCTCTGGAGAAATGTCTGATTCCAGATCTGGGTCAGACCAAACAAAGCAATGAATCTGGAGTCTTCCTCCCTGAACCAGGGAGGTCATTGAACTTTACAGGAATGTGTCACAAAGACATGGCAGCCAGCTCGATGCCACCTACTGCAAAAAACAGAATGACTACTACAAACTGTATTTAAACCTGTTTCTACATAGGATTTTTGTTTCTGGCTGTGATGGAATAACTGGGACTGGACTAACCCTCCTGCAATAAATGGCTAGAGAAAGGAACCAAATATATGAGAAAAACCAGTTTCCAGAGTCCTGGAAGGGCTCCGCCATTGTCCTGGGTTTCGGGGGGCGGGGGGGGGCGACTCTGCACACGCTGGGTCAGTAGCGGGGTCTCAGGACAGCCTGGCCATCTCGCTGACAGAAGACAAAGAGCAGAGCTTGAAGAACTCAATGAGCTGCAGGGCAGAGAGGCAGAGAAGAGCAAGTGTGAATGGGGAGCGTCCTCTCCAGCGCACAGGTGTCCTGGAGCCTGTTGCAGAATGTCACATCATCACTGCATTACACGGATGCAGACAGTGTAAGTAGGTCGGGCAGAGAACAGCAGGCGCTGAGTCAAGTGACTCCCAGAGCCCATAGGGCAGGAGGCTAGAGAGCGAGGGTCAGGCGCAGTGGAGAGGCCATGTTGGCCGAGAAGGGCCAGGCTTTTGTAGTAGGGTAAAATGGCCCAAGTCAAGGGGAATGATAAGCTTAATCCAACAAAGATGCAAAACAAACCTCAAGATCAAGTGATCATCCAGGAGCTTAAACGCTTGCTAAAACCAAGACCAACACTCTGATGGAAAACATTTTGATGGAAGATTGTGTATGGTTACAAAGATACGCATTTGTCAAAATGTGTCAAAGTACATACTTTATGATGTGACGTTTCTTGTATATATTTTATGTCTCAAGAAAGCTGTAGAAATTGGCCTAAGATTTGAGCAGACACTTTTCAAAAGAAGATAAAAGAATGGCCAGGAGACACAGAAAAGATGCTCATCACTGTCAGTGACGAGGAGGAGAATTAAAACCCTAACGAGGCCCCATCGCATACCTGGCAGTGTCTAAATTCAAAGGACTGGCATGTCCGATGTCGGCAGGGAGGGGAATTAGCCAGAACGTACACACTGCTGGTGGGACTATGAAATGGCACGATCACTTGGAAAATAGTTTGCTGGTTTCTTTAAAAAGCAAGTGCCTGTACCCCGTTCCTAGACATCTCCCAAGAGAAGTGAAAGTGCACGTCCATACAGGCTTGCACGTGAGTGAGCGTTCATGGGCTCTTCGTTCACAAGGGCTCAGAACAACCCAGCTCTTCATCAACCACGGCCTCGAGGTCTAAACCCTCCTCCAGCCGTGTGATGGTACGAATAGCAGCAATACAACTTCTGATGCATAAACCAACAGGAGGACTCTCAGAAGCCTTATGCTGAGAAGAAGACAGCAGACAATGGGCTTATGTGACACGGCTCCCTTTGTATTAAATGCTGACTTTACCCACAGTGCCCGGACCACGTCAGTGGCATGGCCTGGGGGCAGGCGTAGGGTCACCTTACTGTGAACCCTGTGGGCAATGCCTTCGGCCACCTTGACTGCTGCACCCTGGGCCAGCTCACCATTACGCCTGTCCTGGAGCTTTGCAGAGCTTCATAACTGGTCTTGTTTGCACCCTGGCTGGCCCTACTTTCCCTTATTCTCATTGAGGAAAATGGACTAAAATTCAAGGCAGATCAAGCCACCCTCTGTTCAAAACTGCAACGGCTCCCTTTTCACTCAAAGTAAGAGCTGAATGTTTTACAAACTCCCAATCCCTTCCCTACTTGTCCCCATTAATTCTCTGTGTTCGCCCTGCTGCAGCCACTCCGGGTGTGCATCACAGCACACGCCGGATCCACTCCTGCTCCGACATCTGCTCTGGCTGTGCCCCATACTGGAACACTCTTCCCTCCAGATCTCCCGAGCCACCCTCCCTCCCTCAGAAATACGTGCAGACAGGACCTATTTGTGTCCAAGGATCACTGTAGCCAAGAGCCGCCACCTGAGCGGTGTGAAACCCGCAGCCTTGGAATCTGGAGGAAGTGGCTGGGGCTCAGCCCTTCTGAGGGCCCTGAGGGAGGCCTCCCTTGCTTCTTCCCAGCTCCTCAGCAATCCTGGGTCTTCCTCTACTTGCAGCTGCACCAGCCCACCCTCTGCCTGCTTTCCGGCCTGTCCCTCTGCATGTCTTCGCAAGGCATCTGTGAACGTGTTAAACCATTGTGGCTCCACCTGCAAAGACCTTGTGCTGCTTGATGCAGCGCACATGGCAGAAGCTATCGGGGGGGGGGGGGGATGTGGACACCAGGAGCTGCTCTTGTCACCCATGGCCAGCCTTGGAGATGGTGCCACATGTTTCCTGTTGCTTTCTCTGTGCAGAGGACATTCTAAAAATAATGCAAAGGGGCTGGGGATTTAGCTCAGTGGTTCTGGCATCTGCCTCGCAAGCGCAAGGTCCCGAGTTCGATCCCCGGTACCAATAAAATAAAATAAAATAAAATAAAATAAAATAAAATAAAATAAAGCAAAGTTCCAATGTAAAACAAACTGACATTGAAACCATAGTTTTCAGGGTGGGTGGCAGGGCTGGGAAGTCTTAGAACCTCAAAAGCAAAGCGATACAGACGCTTACACTGCTAACTTTCTGAATATATTACTTCAGCTCCCCTGCCTCCTCATCCAGCGAGTGCCCTGGAATTCCCCACACCTTTTACTAATGATCACTTATTTATAGGTATGTGTTATACGCAAAGCATGGTGGAGAGGGTGTCCAGTACTGACCAAGCTTCATCTCTGAGGTCAAGCAACAGAAATGCGTACCTCGCTGCGCACACACACCCGGGACCAGAGTGAACACACAGCGAGTGTTGGGCCATGCAGTTCTCCACGGCCCCATGGAGTCATCCAATTTTACCCCTCTTCATGGCTGAAGTGATGGAGCACACTGAGGGAAGACATTTTCCCAAGTCCCAGAACTGGCGCTTGTGGCACTGAGATTTGAACCAGGCACTCTGACATCTGGGCCATCAACCTTATGCCACATCTACCTCAGAGAAGTTCACAGTCGAGAGAAGAGGGGAAGACTTTCTCCAGGAAATGAAGGAGCAAACTTGCTTTTCAGTGGAGGAAGAGGAATGATAAATATGCAGGGTGGATGGAGCATGTAGTTAGCCAGTCTTAGGGCTTCCAAATGGGAATGATTTGCACGGTTTATGGTACCTTTCCCACCGGTGAGCTGGTTACTAATAGGCAGCTGACACTCAGGTACCAGTAGCTTCTGCTCCCATTCCCATGGTTGGATCTCCAGGGCTGAATGGACTCAGGGCATCTCGGTTGGCCGGTTCGTGTGCTTGTGTCCAGCTGTGAGGTGCTGTGGCACCAGCGGGTGGCTGGAGTGCTCCCCTGTCTCTGGGGTTTCTGGCAAGGAGCACTAGAGGTGACTGAGCCACATGGCTGTCATCATCTGGTCACCCAGCGGCCTGCCCGGGCTTGTTCAAATGGTGCCGTGTTTCAAGGGAAGCGAGAGTGGCCAAGCCCTGGTGTGCAAGTCTTCTTAAAAAGACTCTGGCTACCTACCTGCATGCTCATATGCTATTTGTCCCATCTCCAAAGTATCATTCAGTCAGGATTCAATTCCAGGATCTCCCGACTAAGAAAGGGTATCTGACCTAATCACGCCCAACAAGCCACAGAGAGAGGAAAGGAGAGGAAAGGAAAGGAACCCTGGAGAGAGGGCTCAAGTCTATTGCCTCCTGTGGTCTGTTGTCTTGGGTCTTAATGCTCTCTTTTGAGACATCCTTCCTTTTTCATAAGAAGTAACACCAGCTTTGGCAGCTGAGCAGCTCCTTCTGCCTGGTTCGTGCCTATGTAGAGCTGGGAGCTTGAGGACTTTGGCAATGTGAGCAATGTCAGTCCCATCCAGTTAAAGCCACTGACTGTTTTACAGGTACAAGTCCCTTAACACTTCCTCTGTTCTCTATGTGCCCAGTTGTAGGTCCACCCCCTTTCACCTGAGCTTGCTTCTTCTCTGGGACAACTGCTGTTGATTTTTATAAGCCCTGTTGTCTATCAAAGGATGTCTGATAGGTAGCTCATTACATCTCTCAGAGGTCTTCACAGGGTCCTTTAGAGCCAATCCTTGGCTTATGTTTTCCTCAAGGACTTTACTTGTTTTGAGGATTTTCACCTACTCATAAGCCTGGGGTTGAGAGACAGATTTATGTTGCCATTCACAGATCCTGACTTCTCAGTTCTGACCTTTCTTGACTCCTCTCTTTTCCTGTATCTTCTCCCAGGCACCTAAGCAAGCTGAATGATTCTCCCAGCCTTGTGCCTGCAAGTCACTGGGCTGAGGTCCAGGAGCTGAAAGACTTCTGCTGTCATCTGGGGTCCTACAGGTCCAGCCAGACAGTGCTGGCCCCCTTTCCCTGCTCCCTGGCAATTTCCTCACAACTCTTCAGTCCCTTCTAATGGTTTGCTCAGCATTTTCCTGAGCTGGGTTTCTTCTTTCCTTATCTTTGGCTCAGTTCCATCCCTTGGTCCTCAAACCAGTGTCACATGTTGAAGAGTTTGGTCACACTGGGCTCCATTTGCAACTTTCAGTCTCTACACCCATTAGATTTAGTTGGTAATTAATTACTAACTCCAAAACACTCTGGTTTAAAACAGCTGCTTGTCCTTCTGGTTCAGTGGGCAGGTGGTTCTTCTGCTTTGGGTCAGCTCAGCTAACCTCTGCTGGGGTTGCTCAGAGCCAGAAGTCACTGGTAGATTAGTGATGAGTAGTCTGTGACAGCAATAAAAGTTGGCAGATTGTCAGCTGGGGTGACAGGAACAACTGAGTCATGGGTCATCCTGTGGCTCTTTAGCCAGCTAGACCCCACGCCTCCCTGCAACAGAGTTTAGGGATTCACAGAGCAGCTCCAGTTCACATTGCCTTCCGCTGCTCTGTTTGCACTGTGTTTTCCACCGGTCAGGTGAATTTCCTGGCCAAACCGAGGCAGACAGGATTCTAGGTAGGCTAACACTGGTGGCCAGCTGTGCAGTCTTCCACCAACCTTACAAGGGGAAGGAGGAGAGGCATGTTTAAAGTTTGTCCCCAGTGCTCCTGTTCTTGTCTTGTTCTGCTGGCTGAAACATGGTTCCACTCCCTCTTGGGAGACGAGATATAAAACTGATAGAAACTGCTCAACTCAAACTGAGGTGCATCAGATGCGTTTGGATTCAGAATATTTGAGTCACAGCTGCATTCAGGACACCCTGAGAAATGAGCGTCCCATTCCAGTGCCCATGGGAAACTTTAGCTCAGCAGAATCTGGTGGGTCAGACGTGGCTGGAGAATCTCACACATCTGATCACCTCCCAGGTCAGAGGAGGAGGGGGTGCATGTCTGGGTGACCTGAACCCCAGAGCTGGATTTGGGGCTGCATTTCCATCCTTGTGCAACATGCAATTGGTGGCTTAAGCTAAATAAAAAAGAACTTGCAGTCTACTTCACATGTAATGGACAGAGGAGGCTTCCGGGTCGACATGCCACAGCTCCCAGTACAGAGTAGGAGGCTTCAGGGCCAAACTACCACTGCTCCCAGCACAGAGGGGGCCAGCAACACACCCTCACCCCCCACCCCCATTGAAATGAGAAGACACATAAACAAGCCTCAGAACCAGACTTCCAGATCACCTATGGCAACCCCAATGGGAAATGAGATGGAACACTCTGATACTCAACCACCTGGACTCCCTGAACTAGCAACAAAAGAGGATCTGGAAAAAATGAAATCAGAAATAATTTCTCACATAACAGCAGAGATTGTGCCCATAGTGCAAGGCATGATTAATAAATCTAGAGAGGACACAGATAAAAAAAGTAGAGGAGCTGAGGAACATGATGGAATCCCAACATAGGAAACAAATGGAATCCATAAAACAGATGCAAACAGATTTCCAGGAGATTAAAAACTCCATTAAAACTCTACTCAGCAGAATGAGCCAATGTGAGGACAGAATTTCAGATACAGAAATAAGATTGCAATTAGTGACTAGGAAAAGAAAAATTGCTTCAAAATTGTAAGAGACCATGAGAAATCAATCCAGCAGCTGCTAGACGATGCAAAGAAGAATAACTTAAGACTGATTAGAGTCAACAAAGAAACAGGAGAGAGTGCAGATGACATAAAAAAAAACTGTTCACAGAAGTAATGGCAGAAAACTTCCCAAGCAGGGGAAAAGAACTTGACACACAGATAAGTGAGGCATATAGGACTCCAACTAGCCTTGATCAAAAAAAAAAAGTACACATAGGCATATAATTGTTAGGATTCCGTAAACCCAACAGAAGAACAAAGTTCTACAAGCAGTGAGAGAAAAGAAACGAATCAAGTACAAAGGAAAGTCCATCAGAATCTCAGCAGACTTCTCAATGCAAACCCTCAAGCCAAGAAGAACTTGGAGTGATGTATTCCAAGCCCTAAAAGAAAACAGCCTCCAACCCAGATCGATATACCCTGCAAAGCTACCTTTCAAAATTGATGGAGAAATAAGATACTTTCATAACAAAGAGCACCTCAGGAACTTCATGAATACCAAATCGGCACTCCAAAATATTTTAGACATGTAATGGATATTTAGTATATTTTAGGTAAAGGTTCCACTCCGGAATCCTACAGGTAATTACAAATACAGTTTCCCTAAGTAAATGTTCTTCATTCCAAATAAATAAATGGCTTGGAAACTAACTTTAAGGCAGAACAGGATCCTAAATTGGTGAAGGCTTGCCCCCAGTGTTCCTCTGCGAAGGAGAGGGATATTAATGTTTCCTCCCCTAACAACGAAACACCTAATTATTTCTCTTCCAAACAGTTGCATGCTCAGGGGCCTCTCTCAAGCAATGGGACATTTGATTGGCCCTCTAGTGCTCACTGACCCACACTGGGGTGACATCTCCCCTGGAAGGCTTGGTGAGCAAGCAAACACCAACCAAGCTGGCTTCTAGGCCACCCTGAGCCCCTCAGTGTGCTCCGAGTTAGGGCACAATGGTGCTGGTCTTCCTGGGCCTGTCTGGGGAGCACAGGGGAGAACTCAGCCTGGCTGTGCTCACCATCAGCCCCACAGTGCAGGCCTGGGAAGCCCGGACACACAGACGTCCACTGAGCACTAACGTGGCCTTGAGGGCTGCTGGGTGCTTTCCTGCTGATTCATTCTGGACTTCCCATCTCATTGTTTGGGGTCATTGGGAGTCTCCAGCACTTGGGGAGGTGAGGACCATGGCTGATGGCCATTACAGGTTCGTGTGGGTGTGCAGGCACATGCGCACATGTGTGTGTGCGTTAGAGCCTCATGTTCTAACTGCTCCAGTTCCAGGCATCACGCTTGTGCTTTAGGAAGTAGGATGGAGGAAATGCAGACAAAGGAAGGACACCCTCAAGGCCAAATCCTTTCTCTTTACTCTTCTTCTTATGTCTTCATGGGACAGACTTAGACACAGAACTACTCCCCTCCACAGGGACGTTAGGACATGTGGCCACTTCTCCAAGTTCTATGTACCCAGGCAAAAATCAGGGTTCTGATACTACAGGAGAAGGGAGGGATGGATATTTGGAGATGACCAGAAGACTGTTAGGCAATTATGTACTTTTATCTTATTTTTTCAGATGAGAAAAATTAGGTAGAGTTCCTAGATAAAATATATACTGCCCAGTTAAATTTTAATTTCAAATGAACAATAACTATTGTCAAGATAACAATACACAGTATATTAACTATTGTTATTCTCTTATTTTCTTATGAAATTTTGTTTCATTTTTCATAAAATAAAAACATTAAAAAAGAACAATTATGTTCTAGTAATGCACGAGACATACGTAGGCTAAGAATTATTCATTGTTTATGTGAAGCTCAAATTTAACTTAACTTCTTCATTTCTATTTGATCTTAAACCCTAACTAGAGTCCGCTTTCTCTCTCTGACCTGGGGGTGCTCGCTCAGCTCAGCAGTCTTGCTGTGAGCCCTGCCCACCCCAAGGCTCAAGCTCTGACCTCTCTGCTTCTCCATCCTCCCTCTGAGAGCGGGTCACAGCCACTCGCCACACCCAGGAAACCAGGGCTTAGGGGCCTCTTCCGTCACCTGCCACTGGACGCCGGACAAAGTATCTAACTTCTCTGTATTGAAATTTCCTCACCTGAAAAAATAGGCAAACAAGATGATGATGATGACCGGAAGTCTCAGCTCACCGGGCTGCCACAAGCATTAGACGAAATCGTGTGGAGAGCTTGCAGAGCTTCCTTCCAGGGAGGGAAGCTTTCAGGGATGCGAGCAAAGCTTATTTTCTTTCTCATGTTTTCACAACTGCAGAGGTGACTGTGATTCGGATCTCCTGACTGCCAGGCTGCCTGGTGTGTGAGAGAGGCTGTAGGGCCTGTGAGGGCAGCACCCGAGGGAGACCTGAGCCCCTGTACTTGCTGTGCCAGGAGTCAGTTTCACGTCTCTTCCAACCTGGGTTCCTACAACGATCTGTCACCACCTTTGGCAGGCGTCTCTGTGCAGGATGCTGGTGTCTGCCGCTTTTGTTCCTTTTTCCTAGATCAGTTTTGCCAGAGGGTTCATGAATTTATCAGTCTTTCCCATAACTTGCTTTTGACTTTATTGCTTATCTCCTTTTTCCTATTTCTTTAATTTCTGATATTTTCTCCACTGTTCTAGCCTTTCTCAGGTTTTTACTGAAACTGCTTTTGCTTAATCTCAGTTGACTAATTTTCAGTATTTCTTTTCTATCAAAATTCTTTTAAAAATTTTGTGCATGTTTTACTGCTCACACATACGTGATTTTGCACAAATGTATAAATGTAACTATATACCTGCTCCTTCTTAGTGCAGTCTCTTTTTTAAAAAAAATCTCCCTCACATTTCTCCCTGTATACAAATATTAATAATCTATGTGGAGTTGTTCCATATTTCTCTCAGTATCCCTTTGATCCCATGTAGACATTTATGTACATATGCATATCCAAAGTTTGTCGCCAATGTTTAATTTACAAAAACACGATTGTCATATATAATCTTTCCTTATTTGACTTTTCTCACTTGATGTCATTTTGGAAATCTTTCCAAATCTTCAGCTAGCTCTCATTCATTCTCTATAATGGCCTACATAATGTTGCATGGTGCAAATGCTTCATGCCTTCCCCAGCCATTTCTCTATTGATGAATATTAACCTTATTTCCACTTCATTGCCATTTGGAACAATACTGAAGTAAACACCTCAGTCCTCAGGTCTTACTTCCTTATGCTTTTACTTCTCTGGAAGATATGCACTTAATCAAAACTGCTGGATTAAAGGGAATATGTGTTATTAATTTAATAGATGCTGAATGAACTGTTTTCCAAAAACACTAAACACTACGTTTTCACCAGCTTTTTGTGAGCTTTATGTTCTCAGTCTGTCCCCACTGGCAATGATGCAGGACTAATTTGATTCTGCGGTCTTCCAGCATGCATAGTCATGTACTTCTATTGTCCTCCTCCTCCTCATCTCTTCCTTCTCCTCTTCTTTTGGATACACCTGGACAGTTTTTTCTTTCATATGGTATTGAAATTTATATAGAGATGGTAAAATCATCAATGCAATGTAATAGAGATTTCAGGCATTGGTCCCAAAGTATTTGAGAAGTTCAATTAGTGGAATAAAGGTGTATTTAAGAGGGATGGATGATGTGCCTAGAAGAAAATAAGGAGATTCCTTCAGTACTCGCTCTTCATCTGCTCAGCTGCATTACAGGATACAGAATTGAGCAGCCTAAACAGCACAAATTCATTTTCTCACAGCTCCAGTGGCTGAGAGGTCCACTCAGGGGCCAGGGAATTCTTCCTGAGAGGCTTTCTTGGTGGCTCAGAGACGCCTACCTCACAGTACTGTCCTCACCCGGGGAGAGAGCCAGCTCCCTGCATCTCATCACAGGGTCAGCAGTGCTCAGTGGCCAAGGCCCAGCCTCACGACCTCCATCAGAAACACAATTCCTTTAGTCAGGGCTTCAGTACATACATTTGGAAGTGGGATACAACTCAGTCCGAAGCATACAATATATGCAAAAATAAGCACACACAGATGAAAGCTTTAAGTGTATAAAAA
Source organism: Heterocephalus glaber (assembly GCF_053883595.1). Lineage (NCBI taxonomy): Eukaryota > Metazoa > Chordata > Mammalia > Rodentia > Bathyergidae > Heterocephalus > Heterocephalus glaber. Next base: position 24,474,377 of record NW_028258357.1, read on the forward strand.
TGAGTGAATAAAAATCTTACAAAATGCCCAGAGAACTACATGCACAATCAGAGACCTTGCTACCTACCATCTAGCTAGAGACCTCAAAGCCATAAAAGACCAGATATTCAAATTTGTATATATAAAAATTTTAAGTTCTATACAACCATAAACAGAGCCAAAGGGCAAAATCAATAAAAATAGAGGTGAAATATTTTAATATTGCTAATGGATGAAGAGACAGTATCTGTAACATGAAGACATGTTTATGACTTGCCTAGGAAAAGGTGATATTGGAGTAAATGGATATGAAAGGGCAGGTTAGTGCATCTCTTTTCATTGAAGTCTAACTTAAAAAGCTTAATGAATGTTCACGTGTCTATCCAGATGTGCAGCTACCACCATGATCCAAATATAGAATATGATCAGCTCCTCCAAAGACTCCCTCCACTCTTTCTTGGGTCAATATCCCCACCCCAGAGGCCACAGCTGCTGTGACATCTGTTACCATAGGTTAATTTTGTCCATTTGTAAAGCTGCCATGAATGGGATCATTGAGTGTACATTGTATCAGAGGGATCCAGTCAAGATGCAGAAGCTACTGGTTTCTGTCACCCAGCTTCATATCTGGGGGACTCATTCATTTTGTTGCATGTTTTGTTTGTTAGTTTTTATTGCTGTGCAGTATTTCATACCATATAGATCAAATTGTGTCTGTTTTCTGTTTGATAGTTGGTATAATTTCTAGGCTTTGCTATTATAAATAAATTGCCATGACAATTCTGTGCATGCCTTTTACTGAAATATGGACTCATTTCTCTTGCACATACATGGGAGTGGAGTTACTGGGTCACTTATGACCCAGCAGCTCCACTCCTCGCCAAAGCTTGGAATCGTCTTTTGAGCTTTAGCTAATCTGTTGAGTATGAAGTGTTGTGATGTGTTGTGATTTTAATTTGCATTTCCCAACGTCGGGCAAATATCCATGTGTTCACTGGCCATTTGTAATATGTTGGATATTCTCTTTTACGAAGTGTCTACTCAAGAATCTTGCTTATTTTTAACTGGATTTTTTAAGTGAAAAAATATATTTTCTTGATATGAGTCCCTGTCCCCTGTGCACAGTGGGAATTCCTTCTAACCTGGGCTCATCTATTCACTATTTTATTAGATTAAAGAATGAATAGTAATTTTTAATTTTAATTTGCTTTCAAGTAAATACAAATTAACTTTTAAAGAAACTTTTAGTGTTTTCTGTGTCCCACTTAAGAAATATTTCCATTCTGCAATGTTTTCTTCCAAAACTTTTATATCTGTGTCCCACCTCAGGTTGGTTTTTGGTGTGAGACAGGGAGACATCAGGGCACGACCTTTCCATAGCTGTGGTGTCCATCAGCCTCCTATCACCATGACAAATCCCGAGACCTCAGCTTGTGGCGAGAAGAGGCCCCGCTGTGCAGAGTCGCAGGCTTAGGTCTGAGTGGCGACCTTTGCCATGGGGCCTGCAGCGCATTCGCCATGGGGACAGTGGAGAGCATGGAGAGCATGGAGACCCTCCTGGCCAGGATGCCAGGCACAGCACAGGAGAAGAGGCTGCAGCCCCACATCTTCCCCAGGCACCGCTGTCAAGGGCCAAAGACCCCCCCCAGGCCCCGTGCCCTAAGTCCCACCACCTCCCCAGAGCAGTAGGCTGGGAGCGGGCCTTCAACACACGGGCCTCCAAGACACCAGGATCCAAACAGCAGCCCGAGCCACTTGCTTCAGAATGGTGTATTGACAAAGCCCCTTGGCAATGATGTGCACACTAAAACCTTGGTTTTTGAGCATAATTCCTTCCAGAAACATACTTGTAATCCAAAGCACTTGTACATATATCAAAGCCAATTTCCCCATAACAAATAATGGAAACTCAGGTGATTCATTCCCCAACCCAAAAATATTCATATAAAAATGATAGCAATACTGTAATGTAATACACAATAATAAAGAAAATACAAAAATAAATAAAAATAAACAAATTAAGCTGCACTTACCTTTGAAAACCTTTGTGGCTGGTGTGAGGGAGCCAAGAGAGAGGAGGGTCACTGTGCAGCACGACTTTCACTGTCACTAAAGGAATCACTGCTATTGGCTCAATGCAATCTTTTTCTTTTCATGCAGCTTTAACAAGGAAGCTATCCAATGACACTTGCTTTTGCCTCCTTTGAGGATTTTGCAGAAATGTGACATTGCATTGTCATTAAACAGATCCGTCGCTTGCACTGCTACAGCCTTATTTGGGTATTGCTTTTCTACAAAATTTTGCAGTTTCCCACATTATACACATCTCTCTAACCTCATTTGAAGTGAAAGATTCCTCTGTCTTTTCCTCCTCCCACTCTGCAGACAAGATCTCCTCCATAACCTCATGCTGTTGGGAGACAGTCACCCACAATCTGACAGAGATAGAGATAGAGATAGGGATAGAGATAGAGATAGAGAGAGAGGACACCTTGGCCCAGTTGTGATCATAGAAATGTTTGCTCCTCTTGTAGAATGCTCACAGAAGAAGTCACTCACAATTCTGACAGTATTTCAAAATTGCTGAGAGAGCAGACTTTAAATGTTCTCATGACAAAGAAATGAAAAGTATGTGAGGCAAAGGAGGTGAGACTCAGCAGACTTTGTCATCATGCAGCACACGTTAAAATGTCACATTGACACTTGTAAATATGTATGGTTATTGCTTGTCAATTAAAAATTAAAATTAAAAAATGTAAAAATACATTAGAAAAATAAAAGAAAACACCACGTTTCTCCTTCTGAGCAGCACTCAGGCCCAAGCAATAAACCAAGAGATAATGTACATGCTTGATTCCCGAATCACTACTGTCCTTCATGGGCTGTGTGTCCATCACTGAGCCAATCCTAGCACGTTCATACTTACTGCAATTTAGGAAGTATGGAGATCCTGTAGGCAAATCCTACATATTTGCTCTACTTCAAGATTTTCTTAACTTCTCTAGATTATTTCCTCTTTCATATAAATTTTAGAAATGGGCTTGTCTATTCACACACACGCACACACACACACACATGCACACACACACACACATGCCCTTTCTAAGATTTTGATGAGGACTGAATGAATCTACAGCTTAATTTGAGGGGAAGTAGCATCTTCTTAGAGTGAATATATGGAAACACTGCACTTGTAGAATTCGATAGTTTTTGCTGCCATTGTAACTGTAATATAGAAATCTAGTTGATTTTCATATATTGTCTTTGTATTTATTGACCTTATTAAATTCACTTACTTATTCTATTAATTTCTTTGAAGAATCCTGTGCAATTGAATAGGAGTTAAAAGTAGAAATTTTACCTTGTTCTGAACGCCACATTTCACCATTGATTATGTGGTTATAGGCATATTTTGAACATAATATTCAATTATTATCAGATTAAATTTTTTTTTCCAATTCCTAGCCCACTAAGATTTTCTTTATTTTTCAGAATGAATTAATAAATGTTGAATTTTACCAAATGCTGTTCCTGAATCTTCTGAGATAACTGTATAAATTTTGTCTTTCTTCTGATTATATAGAATTGGAATTATAGGACTAATTTTTTTTCTTTTTTTTGTTTACTTAGGATTGAACTCAGGGCCTTCATACTGAGCTACATCTTCATCCCTGTTTTTGTTTGTTTGCTTTTTAGACAGACTCTCATAAGTCATTAAATTGCCTGGGCTGGGTTCCAACTAACAACCTTAGCCTCAGCCTCCCAAAGCGCGACAGCCTGGCTCTATGACTGGTTTTTGAATGTTCAATCATCTTTGAGTTTCTGGAATAAATACTACTATACAATTTGAATCTTATCATTATCATTATTCTTATTCTTATTTGATTTTTATTGTTACTATTTGGGATTTTTATTTCTGTATTAACAAGAAAGATAGACATGCTTTTTTGGTAGTGTTTCTGGAAATGTTTATTTCTTCATACATTCCTGGCATAAGTAAAAATGGCCACTGAATTGGACTTGCTAATATTTTGTTTTGGATTGCTGCTTCTATAATTGTGAAGGATATTGAACTAACGCTTGTTTCTTGTGGTGTTCGTGACAGGTCTTAGGAAAAGGTTATGCTGAACTCATAATAAAAGCTAGGAAATGTTTCTGGCCTCTGGGGAGTTTTGAAAAGATTTATATTAGTTATTTCCCAAATGTCAGAATAAATCTACTAGTGAAACCAATTTGGTATAGGCCTATTCATGTTTTCTATTTCTTCTTTTTGGTAAATTGTGGTTTTTGAGGACTTTGTCTATTTCATCCATTTAAACATTATTGGAATAAAATTGCTTATAATATACTCATTCTTTAAATGTCAACAAATTCTGTATTAAAGTACCTTTTAATTCCTGACATTTGCAATTTACATTTTTGATTTATCTATTTTTCTTGTTAAATTTTATCTATTTTATTATTTTCAAAGAACCAACTTGTCTGTATTAAATTTCTTTCTTTCTTTCTTTCTTTCTTTCTTTCTTTCTTTCTTTCTTTCTTTCTTTCTTTCTTTCTCTCTGAGACAGGCTGTATGTAGTTTAGGCTGCCTTTGAGCTCACTATGTAGCCCAGGCTGACCTTGAGCTCATGGCAATCCACCTGCCTCAGCCTCCTGAGTGCTGGGATTATAGGCATGTACCACCATGCCTGGCCCTGTTCTATGTCTATTTTCTTTGTGGATTTTTTCTGCTTTTATTTTTCTTATTTTATTTAGCTGTCTTTGAACTTTAGTTGGTGGGTTTTTTCAAGTTTATTGAGTTTGAAGCTCACATCGACTTTCAACTTTCTTCTTTTTCCAGTGCACACAAATACCTGATGCTTTAGCTTCATCTCACAAAGTTAGATATTTAGTGTTTGAGTGTTTAGTAATCAGCTAAAGCATTTTCTAAATTCCATTGTGATTTCCACTTGGGCACTATTTGGAGGTATGATATGGAATTTTCCACCATCAGGAATTTTCTAATTATCTTTCTATTATTGTGTTCTAGTTCAGTTCCACATCTATCAGAGTGTGCATATCAAATTATTTCCCTCTTCGGAAATTTCTCCAGCCTTGATTTATAGCCCACAGTACACCCGATCTCGTGCCTGCCCACATGCAACAGATGTGCATTCCACATTGCTGGATTATTCACTTTGGTGAGGCCAGGTAATCACATTGTCCACGTCTTCTACAGCCTCACTGCTTTCTTCTGACTGCTCTGTCCCTGCTGATCGATGTACGTTAAGATCTCCAAACCTTGTCTTGGTTTCACCTACCTCTCCAATGGTCTACTTAAAATTTATAGATTTTAAAGGTGTATTAGTAAAGACTTTCAACCTTCAGGTAGCTATGTCTTCCTGTAGAATTTATTCTCACTACATGTCCCACTTTTTTCTCTCCTATTAACTCTCTTCAAGTCTCCCTTCTCTAATAGTAACACAGCCACGCATGCTGTCATTGCCTTATTGATTCCATAGCACATGATAAATATTTTCCATCAGTTCACTTTGAACCTGACTTCAGTCAGCATGGGAGGTCTTCTTTCCAGGTGACGACCCTTCAAGGGGAATGTCTATTTCCATTTAATGCACTCACATACAACTGGGGTTAAATTTAGCAAAGTATTTTCTTGCTCTTAACAGCTCTGTGTTCTTTCTCACTTTGCTCTGCCGCTCCTGCTTACTGCCGTTTGGGATTTACAGTGAGTCTTTATTAGGCCGCTTTATCTTCCTTTTTTGGGAGGTTCCGAGTGAGTCTCCACTTCTAGTCCCTCCTCGCCCTCTCCTCTGGCCCCCCATTCTTCCTGCCCTCCCAGGGCCCAAGCACACCTGGTGACTTTCCACGGCCAGCCTCTCCTCTCCCCTCCCTCTCCGGCATGAGTTCGGATTTGCCCCTCTCAACCTGAGTCTCCGGTAATGTCGGTATTTTGCCTCCAAGTTTGAAGAGTACTTTCTGTGGGGTAGAACTGTTTCCTGTGGGCACTTTTAGGAGGCTATTCCTTTGTTTTCTGGTTTTTATGGCATCTGTTGGCAAGCTCTTTGTTTGTTTGGTTTCTCTGAGGTCAGTTTCTCCTTTTTATTTGAACTTTTTAAGATTTTTCTCTCCACCATCAGTTCTATTTGGCTTTGATGTTTCTAGCTATAGTTTTATTTTTTATTATTCTTTGAATTTTCTGTTTTTCTTGGAAATATGAATTTATGTCTTTAACAAGAGTTGGAAACTGTGAACAATTATCTCTTCCTCCTGCTTCCCACTCTCCCCCTCCAGCACTTCGGTTATGTTCATGCCACATCTCTCCTGTTTACTTTGCATTATTCTTATGTTTCTGTGATCTGACTTCACTTTTCCTGTTGATTTCCCTTTACGTTCCCTCACACTGTAACAGCCTTTCAGTTCACCCAGGTAATTCTTAGCTGTGGATGTTCTGGAGTGGAGACCTTGAGGGTCCATTTGACGTGGATCATTCATGGCTGAATCGGCCCTGGGCTGTGTGACATTCACATGGACTGATCCTGTCTCATGGGGGACTTTGTTGAGTGGTGGGCTTTGCTGAAGACTGAGGGTTGAGTTGGAGATGTCTTGGTGCTCTCATTCTCTCTCTCTCTCTCTCTCTCTCCTCCCCTGCCTCCCTCCCTCCCTCTCTCTACCTTTTATCTTTCATATTATTCTGCTTTTTGCTGTGTCTCATGTGGAGAAGGACAGAATTTCTCCAGTTCCATTTCACAGGTAGTAAAGTCTTCTGCTTAAACTGGGGGACAGAGGGACACTTGGCTGTGTGAAGTTAAGAATTTAGGGAGGTCCGACAGCTCTTTGGAGTTTTAATAAATAGTTTTTGTTTCTACCACCTCCCCTTCCTAGGCATCAGGACCTCAATATTTTAAAGTTCTCCTGGGGTTTTGCAAATGCATATTAGTGGTTTTTGTTTATTTTGATTTTGTTTCTGTTTCATTTTCTCCTCTGCAGGAACATGTGTATCAGCCTTTTTATTTTGTACAGTTGGTTCCATTTAGCAAAATTGTGCTCTCATTTCTCATCTGATATTAGCTTTTCTCATGGTCACTTTACTTTCTCAGCTTGTACAATTTTAATTCTTTTATTATCACTATGGTAAGGTTCAAGAAGGCTATAGAGATAAACTATATTTAAACTGAAGTCTGCTTTAAATTTTAATTTAGAGACTATATTTTTAATATCCAAAACCATATTTCATTCTTTTTGAAAATATGTTCTTGGCCCCACCCATAGAGTTCTGCTTTTTCATATGGTTGCTATCCTTTTATCTCATCTCTCAGTCATTCTAAACATTATTATTTTAGGGTTTTGTGTGGTTTGTTCTCTGATCTCAAGTTCTTGTGGGTGCTTAAATCTCAATGTTATGTCTGTTCAGTCACCCCTATAGTGAGGCATTAGCTTTATAGTCATAGTTATTTTTCTGTAAGCTTAACATCTTTGGGAATTTATTTTTTCCTGGCTAGTTCCATGTGAGTTAGAGAAATTTCCTCCAAAAGTGGTTTGGTATTAGTTTCTTCTGTGTTCTCCAAAAATATTTATCAATACAGAGACAACTACAGATTAGTTCTCTATTCTTGTATCATGGGGAAAGCATATATTCTGGCTTTATTATTTATATGTAGCTCAAGTTTGGGATTTTAGCTTCTTTCCATCTAGCACTATATGAGAAGTAGGATTCTCTATTAGCTCCTTATTTAAGCTAGTGAAAATTTTAGTTCCTCTTTCTTCAAGGCCTCAGCTCTTCAAGAAGTGTGGTTCTCAGTTCCATCTTAAGCCCTGGCAGGGCCAAGAAAATTGTAGTCTCAGCTGTCATCTGGCTCTGAGCCTCCTCAGACTATTGTCATCAGCAGAAAACCCAACTCAGTTTGACACCTGGAGGGCTCTCTCTCTCTCTCTCTCTCTCTCTCTCTCTCATTACCTTTTACTTTACTTTTGGGGGGAGAGGAAAGGAAAGAATTACAATTTTTTCAAAATTTTAATGGCTTCTCCTGGAGTGTGATAGTGTATCTGAAGGCAACAAGGTCCCCTCTAATGAATGCAAATCCAGTGATCATATCCAGAAGATGAAAGAATAGATAAAGATTCAGGATGGTGCAGTGAAAAATTCTCTGCACAAATAATGCTCTCCTTAAGGAACTGAGGCGTGGGGATTTTATTTGCGGAATCTATACATTTTCTTATAAGAAAGTACTCTAGGGGTGGGCTATCCCCAAGCATGCTCAGTTTAAGGTATATGTTTCTGAGCATGCTCAGTTTAAGGTGTACTTCTGAGTATGCTCAGTTTCAGGTGCACAATTCTGAGCATGCTTAGTTTAAGGTCATAGTTCAAGAAGGAAAAATGGTGGGTGCGTTTCTGGGCATGCTCCTCTCTCGGTCATGGAACATGTGTTGGAAAGGTTAAGATGGCTGAGCAGACACTTCTGGGCATGCTCAGGTCAGTGTCCAAAGGCTAGTAGACAGGAACAAGCGTTAAGTTTCAGCTGAAGCAAAAGAAAAGACAGAAGCTGCACTGGTGTGGGAGTTTGCCCCTAAAGGTGCCTGGCTAACCATAGGCATGGCTCTGGGATGGCTGCACTGCCTGAACTCACCAGACTGGCACTCTTGCATGCCATCCTGTGTGCTGTTTCCCCTCCAACACCACATCTAAGTGTGATCTATATTAGTACATGCTGCTCTCTCAAGTGACTCCACGATATCCCACTGTGTACTTCAGATGCACCGTGTCGGATTTAACCACTGCCTTAAGTGGTTTGTCACAGCTTTTTGCTATGACAAAGGCTACAGTGAGGATCCTTTCCTGTATTGCCTTGTCTACAAGAGAAAGTGGAACTCTGGGTTGAAGAAAATGTGCACCCTAGTTTGAGATTTTATGGATACTTTCAGAAGCACAGAGTATTGGAATCCTTTGTCTGCAGGGAAATGTGACCGCTCTGTTCTGAGCCCCACTGATCAGCCTCTCATGGGCTCCCACAGGGTGCCCTCAGGCAGGAGGCTGACTTAGGAAGGAAGAGAGCAGCAGGTTCCTGAGAAGCGACTAAGCTATGTGAACAGAAAGTAATTGTTTCATGAACAGCGGTGGCCTGCACCTGCGAAGGAAAGCGCGGACGCCTCCTGATAGTGCCCTGTTCACTGCCCCTTCCCTCTGCCTGGGCTCGGGTTTACTCAGCCTGCACAGTGGGCAGTGCCTCGGGCACTGCTCCAGGCTCCTCCTGGGTTACAGGGCTGTAGGGTCAGGATTTTCTCCACTCTCAGCTCTGGAGATCAGCAGGATATTTGGTTGCTTGCCTTTTTGAAATGCAAATGAGTGCGGTAGTAGGCAGTGAGGAAGCTTCCAAGGAGAGCAGCTTTCCCTCTCCAAACTTTCTGCGAAGGCGAAGGGAGAAGAATGTAGTCCCATAGCTGTGGGACCCAGCCCGGGGCACTCTGTGATCCTCGCGAAGTTGAAAGTGTTGGGAAAATACTTCTCAGCCTTCGCTGTGTGTTTCTGTCCCCGCAGACCCAGAGGTGGCGGGAGGAGCCCTCCTCAGAAGAGCTGAGGCATTTGTTCCTTGCGCCTGGGCTTCTGGCCTGCTGCCTGTCAACTTACCGCGCGACCTCGTGGGCGAGGGAGGTTGTTACTGTTTCTGACTGGAAATTTACTGCGTCGAGTGGAAGATCTTGGGATGCCACGACTGAAACTCAGTTGCTTCCTCTAGCTGAGCGACCTTGGGGCGATTTCTTAACTTTACGGGCCTGCCATCCTCGCACCTGTAACTTGGGGGTAACAACTGTGTCTTCCTTGCAGGATGGTTGTAAAGATTACACAAGGCAGGGCCGGGATTTAGCTCAGTGGTTCCGCTGCCTCCCTGGAAAGCACAAGGACCTGAGTTCGATCCCCGGTACCAAAAGAAGATTACACACGACATGCACACCCATGCTTATGGCAGCATAACTCATAACCCTAAACCTTGGAAGCTGTCTACATGTCCTTCAGTGATGAATGGGTAAAGAAAATGCAGCTTTTGTACACAATGAAGCACTACTCTGCCATGCAGAGGGATAAACTTGAATCATCTGTAGGAAAACGGATGCACTTTGAGACTGTAACATTCACTGAAATAAGTCAACACAAGCTTAAATATCACATGGCTTCTTTTATATGAGAAACCCAACATATAAATAACTTAGAGAAAAATAAATGACGATAGTAGGAAACAAGGAGATAGATCTTTTGCAAATGAGAAAGGGACCGAGAGACAGAGGGAGGGGGAGGAAGGGGACATTCCAGGAATTAAGATGTCCCCTGAGGAAAGTGACCGGTGGGTACTACAGATGGGTACTGATAATGCTTGCTCTAAAGTTTATGACAGCCTAGGTCAGGTGGTGGAGGGCTCTGCTCGCAGAGCGCTTGCAGGCGGCTCACTGCGCACTGCTGTGTCTCCAGCATGTCACTCGTGGCAGAAGCAGTTACTGCTGCTCTCCGGGTGCTGCTGGTGCCGCTCTGAGGCATCAGGCAGTTTCCCTGTGGCTCTAAACTCCTGGCTGAGGCGGGTTCAGAACAGAGGAAAGGAGGTGCCCAGAATCACATATTCCAGTTCACAGGACCACGGTCAGCTGCCCCGCATCCACCTCAGGACTGACGAGGCGCTGTGTGGACCCTGTCCCTGAGTGCCACCCGCCAGTGTCCACAGCCGCTCAGTACCCAAGAGGGTGGGAGCCGGGAGCTGAGCGGCCCCTCGGGAGGAAAGCTGCGTGAGAAGCTGACTGCTGCTCGTGCTGCCCCCTCCCCAGAGGGCCCGCAGGGTCACTGTCTCCAGAGAGGGTGGAGCTGACCGGACGGGCCTGGCCACCTGGAGGATCCTGTAGCCCCCTCTCCAGGACTGGGTGGGGACACAGCACACGCTTCCTGTGGGTCTCAGAGACCGCAGAAGGCAGCTGCTTGGGAAAGTTCCTACTCTAGACAGCTGAGGTGCACACGCAGACTCTCACCAGGAGTTCCTGTGGTGAACTTAGGGTGCGGGGAGCAGATGGGTCCCCTGTCCGGACCATGGCACCTCACAGGCGTTCAGGGTGGGAGGCCCCAGGCTCTTCCTCTGCAAGAAGCCAGCATCCGGGGGCCTGTGACACCCGGAACCTGAGCACACCACTGCCAGGGCCAAGGTTGGGTGGCCACTTGTTTTCTACAGAAAAAGTCCTGTCCACGCACCATGGCGCAGCCTTCGGGTGATACTGCGCTGGTCTCCCTCGTTTCTCCTGACCACCTAACACCAGGCAGAGGAGGTTAGGGAGGCGGAGGTGAAACAAAGCGGCTTCCGACCCCACCCCATCACACTGGAAGTCTAGGCTGCTCCGTAGCAAGGCGGAGCTTTGAATGGACAGGAAAACAGAGTTAAATAAAATGGTAGCAAGATGGTGGTTGGGGCTGTTAGGGAATCACTAGGCAAGGAAAGGCTCCTTACAGCGATAAAGGTGCAGCTGCAACTCCCATATTTGGTAAAGATGGATGAGCTTGTTTGGATGAGCCTCCTCCAAGAACGAGAAAAAAATACTGTGAAAAATTAAAATAAAATCCGAAGAAACCGGAGAGCTAACAAGGCAGCTCACACGCAAGGGGCCAAGGCTCCAGAGAAGTGTCGGGGGGAACAGCAGCATTCACACTGGCTGTGTGGGGCTGACATCAGCAAACTGAGTCTCAGGAGGTCAGCTGACTCCTAGCTCTCAGCTGGAAGCGGTACAGTCAGGATGCGAAGCCCCGCTCTGAGGGAGTTCAAAAACGGCGAACGTCTGCTTGTCCATTCCTTTTTGACCTGCCATTTCCAGGTAGTTTGTAAACAGCTCCGTGATTTGCCACATAAAGATGGGATTTTTCTTTTCAAGCTAATCATGACTTAAGCCACTTGGAGAGGAAGTGGTTTTCATTCCTTGGCAACATAATTGTCTGACATCTGCCAAGCCCTTGCAGATAGATGGTTTGCTAATATTTTCTCTCATTCCATAGTTTGGCTCCTTACACTGATGATTTTTTTCCTTTGCCATGTGGAAGCATTTAGTTTGATGCAATCCCATTGCCTTTTTTGCTTATACTTTTGAGGTTATGTTTAAAAATGTTCTGAGGGCTGGGGTTTTAGCTCAGTGGTGCAGCGCCTGCCTCACAAGCGCAAGGTCCTGCGTTTGATCCCTGGTACCAAAAAAAAAATGTTCTTAGACCAGTGTCATGGAGCCCTCCCTGTTTCCTTGCAGTAGCTTTCCAGGTTCATGTGTAAGTCTTTACTCCATTTTGAGTTGAGTTTTTAGGTATGATGTGACGTGGGCCTACCAGTTTCCTTCTTTTGCACGTGCATTTCTGGTTTTCCCAACACCATTTATAGAGAAGTTTTTTCTCACTGTGGTATCTGTGTCCAGAACAAACTGACCATCAGTGTGTGGATGTCTCTGGCTTTCCACTGTATCTGGTCCGTTCCTGTGTTCATGCCACGGCCATGCTACTTGGCTTACTGTATCTTCCTGGCAAGTTTTGAGATCAGATAATGTGATGCCTCCGGAGTTTTGTTCTTCCTTAAGATTGATCTGTCTAGTAGGGTCTTTTGTGACTCCAAATGAATTTTATATTATTTTTTATATTTCTGTGAAAAATATCATTGGACTTTCAATAAGAATTGCACTGAATCTATAGATTGCTTTCAGGAGCATGGACATTTTAACAATATTGATTCTTCCAATTCATGAGCATAGGGTATATTTTTATTTATTGGTATCTTCTTTGATTTCTTTTGTCAGTATTTCGTGGGTTTTAGTGTACAAGTCTTTCACTCCTGTTTAGTGCTTTTTTTTTTTTTTTTGGTACTGGGGATCTAACTCAAGTCCTTGAGCTTGCGGGGCAGGTGGCAGAATCACTGAGCAAAATCCCCGGCCCCTGTTTAGTGTATTTTTAAGTTTTTGTTGTTGTTATGAATGGGATTGTTTTCTTGATTTCTTTTTCTGATGGCTCACTGTTAATATAGAGAAAAACTACAGATTTTTATGTGTTGATTTTGTACTCCGCAACCTTCCTGAAGTAATTTACCCTTTCTAGGGGTTTTTAGGTGAAGGCTTTATAGTTTTCTCTATAGAAGAACATGTCGCCTACAAATGGGGACAATTTGACTCTTCTTATCTGATTCAGGTGACTTTGGTTTATTTTCTTACCTGGCTGCTGTGGCTAGGACTTTCAATAGCACGGTGAGCAGAAGTGGTCCGCGTGTACAAACAGTAGAAGCTGTCAGCATCTTAGTGCTGAGTCCGATGTCAGGAGTGGGCTTGTGACAGGTGGTCCTGGTTCTGCTCAGGTACCTTCCTGATTCTTCTATCTTGGGTGGGTGTTGGATTTTGTCACCCACTTTTTCTGCATCAGTTGGGATACTCGTGTGTTTTCACCTTTGCTTCTGTCCACTGTGTTGCATCACATCTATTGACCCGCCATCTCTGTGGCCGGTTCCTGTCCCACTTGGTCATGGAGAACGACCCTCTTGGTATGTTGTGTGTTGGATCTGGTTTGCAGACTAGTGTTTTATTTGGCAACAGTGCTCATCAGGAATATTTTCTCTGTAGTTTTCTTGTAGTGTTCTTGTCTGCCTTTGGTATCAGGGTAGTTCTGGCCTCTTAAACTGAGTTTGGAAATATTTTCTCCTGTTTGATTTTTGAGGGAGAGTTTTGAGAAGGGTTACTATTGGTTCTTTATATGTGTGTAGAAGTCAACCGTAAAGCCACCAGGTCTTGGATTTTTCTTGTTGGAAAGATTTTTTCTTCTTTTTTAATTGCTTATTAAACCTCCCTACTCATTATCAATGTGTTCATATTTTCTAGTTCTATACAAATCAGTATTAGTAAGTTGTTAGTTCTGGAAATTTATCTATTTTATCTATTTCTCCTGGGTAATCCAATTTATTGGCATATAATTATTCATCATAGTCTTAACCTTTGTCTTTCTATAGGATCAATTGAAATGTTTTCTCTTTCATTGCTTATGCTTGGATCTTCCCTTTCTCTTTTTAAATTAGTCTAAATTAGGGTTTGTCAAGTTTGATTATCATTTTAAGAAACCAACTCTTTACTTTTGTTAATCTTTTCTCTTTTTTCCTGGTTTATATTTCATTTATTTCTGTCCTGATCTTTATTATTTTCCTTATTTGATGTGCTGCATTCCCATTTTCTTTTGTCTCTGATAATTTAAAATTCCCCTTTTGATTTATTCTTTGGCCCATCAGTTGTTCAGGTGCATGTTGTTTAATTTCCATATTTGTGATATTTTTGATTTTCTTCCTACTATTGATTTCCAGTTTTATATCGCTGTAGTCAGAAGATACTTCATATTATTTCATATTATTTCACATTATTTCTTAAATTTGTTACAGGTTACATTGTGCCCTAAGATGTGATCTGTCCTGCAGAATGTTCCACAAATGCTTGAAACAACATGTTTTGGTTTGTTTTACGTGTATCTGTTAGGTTCACTTGGCCTAAGGTGCACTTAAAGTCCAGCGTTTCCTTGTTGGTTTCCTGTCTGGACCACCACCCACTGCTGGTGTGGGACATGACTTCCCCTATTGTTGCTGCACTGCTGCTTATCCAGCCCTTCAGATCTATTACTATTTGCTTTATATATTTAGGTTCTCTACTGTTAGTTACAAATACATTTACAGTGATTACGTTCTGATAAGAAAAGCCCCTTATCATTAAATAATGGCATTTATTGTCTCTTTTTTACAATTTTTGACTCACTCATTTTGTCTGATATAAATGTAGCTATCTTTGCTGTCTTTTGGGTTTTCTTTGTACAGAAAATCTTTTCTATGAAAATAAATCTATCCTTTCCCTTTCAGTCTATGTATGTCTTTAAAGCTGACATGAGTCTCTTGTAAGCAGTATACATTTGTTTTTTTAAATCTATTTAGCCACTCTGTTTTGGATTAGACAGTTTAATCCTTTACATTCAAGTAATTATTGATAGATAAGAATTTTCCTTTTTTGCTTCTTGGTTCCTGGTTGTTTTGTAAGTCCTTTATTTCCTCCCTCTCTGTCTTCCTTTCTGATTTGAGGATTTTCTGCAGTTGTATTTTTGGATTCTTCTCTTTCTATCACTTGTCAACTTATTTACTACAGGTTTTTGCATAATGACTACCATGCGGCTTGAATTTTAAAACATCTTATAGCAGTCTCTTCTGGCTGTGCAACCTCTCCACACTCCCAACATTGCATGTGTCACAGCTTACATTTTTGTTTTGTGTATCTCTTAACAAATTAATGTCACTATACTTATTTCTGAGTTTTGTTTTTTCACCTTTATAA
Source organism: Heterocephalus glaber (assembly GCF_053883595.1). Classification (NCBI taxonomy): domain Eukaryota; kingdom Metazoa; phylum Chordata; class Mammalia; order Rodentia; family Bathyergidae; genus Heterocephalus; species Heterocephalus glaber. Next base: position 24,489,695 of record NW_028258357.1, read on the forward strand.
TGGAAATATGTGATTTACACACGGTTATGACAGTATCAGATTATTCAGATTTTATGTGCTTTTACCAGAGAGTTTGTACTCATAGGTTTTAATGTTATGAATTAGCATCCTTCATCTCAGGTTGAAGAACTGTCTCACAAATTACTCTAAGGCAGATGTAACAGTGAACTCAGATTTTGTTTGCTTATGGAAAGTATTTCTCTCTCCTTTGTTTATAAAGGATAGATTTCCTTGGTTGACAAGGTCTCTTCTCTCCTCTTCTCTTCTCTTCTCTTCTCTTCTCTTCCCTTCCCTTCCCTTCCCTTCTCTTCTCTCTCTTCTTTTCAGCCCTTTGCCTGCATCCTCCCCTTCTCTCCTGTCTGACAACAATTCTGCAGACAAATCCACTGATAGCTGAATAGAGGCTCCTATGTATGCAAAGATCTTGTCTTCTGGTTTCATGATTTTGTTTCTGTATTTGAGTTTTGACAGTTTGATAATATGTCTTGGTGTAGTCTTCTTTGAGTTCAATCTTACTGGAGACTTTTGAACTTTCTGTACCTGGATATTTATCTTTCCCCAGATTTGGGGAGTATTCTAATATTTTTTAATAATAATAGAACAAATTCTCATTTATTTGACACAGATAGAAGTAAGGCAGGTTTGGTATTTCAAATTTCAGGAAAATCAGAACTAAAATTTTAAAAATTGGAAATTTAACTTTTTATCATTTAGTGAAAATACAAACCTGTCTGACAATGTCCATGAAAAATAATAATGAAAAGCCTGTGAACATGATTTCTACATTGATTGTATTATGGTTGAAGAATCTGGCCTTTACAGTTTTTTCTTGTAGGAATTCATTGATGTTTGCTTTGTAAATTAACATGCAATTAGTTTTATTTATTTATTTTTTTGGTACCAGGGATTGAACCTGGGACCTTGTGCGTATGAGGCAGGCAGCAGAACCACTGAGCTAAATCCCCACCCCTTTATTTTTTAATTTAATGCTCCATAAATAGTTGAAAGAAAATTGTATACTGTCTATTTTAATATGTATTTAAAATTTTGAACATATTACCTAAGCAATCTGTCTCTGGTTTTATGTATATGTGTATGTGATGTGTTGCCCAAGCACTCATGTATATGTGTATGTGCATGTGTACGTATATATGTACATGTATGTATATGTATATGTGTATGTATATGTGGATGTGTGCACATCAAAGGTTACTAGAGATGTAGCCAAGTTTTCTGTCAAACCCGTTTTTATTACTCCTTGTAATTGTAACAATTTTTGCCACTCTTATTATTATTTTTTCTGTGAAACAAACCTTTAACAACCATCAGAAAGTTTTGTTCTTCTGATACAATGACTAATTTAAAAGTTGTTCTTTATCCAGTTTGCAAAAATGGAACTAAAAAACAGGCATTTATAATAAGCTTTAAGATTTGATTAAAGGCTCTGCCACAATCTTCATACCTGTACAGCATTTTTCCCATGTGAATTCTCTAGTGTCCAGTAAAGATTGAAATTTCATCAAAGGCTTTGCTACATGCATTACATTTCTAGTGTTTCTAATACATATTCTATGCTCTAGTTCTGCCACAACCATTGCATTTGCATTTCAATCAAGTATGAATTTTCTGGTGTCTAGTAAGACTTGAACTTAGATTAAAGGCTTTGCCACATCTGGTACATTTGTAGGGTTTCTCTCCAGTATGAATTCTCTGGTGCTGAGTAAGTGTGGAACTTCAATCAAAGGCTTTGACACACTCTTTACATTTGTGGGGTTTTTCTCCAGTATGAATTCCCTCATGTTGAGTTAAGTTTGAGGAACTATGGAAAGTTTTATTACACTCTTTACACTTGTAGGGTTTCTGTCCACTATGAATTATGTGGTGTTTTTTAAGGGTTGAAGTTTGGTTAAAGGCTTTGCCACACTCTTTACATTTGTAGAGTTTCTCTCCAGTATGAATTCTTTGGTGTTGATTAAGGGCTGAATTTTGATAAAAGACTCTGTCACAATCTTTTCATTGGAAGGGTTTCTCTCCAGTATGACTTTTCTGGCGCTCGGTAAGATTTGACCATTGATTAAAAGCTTTGCCACATTCTTTACACAGGAAAGGTGTCTCTCCAGTATGAATTCTCTGATGTTGATTAATAGTTGAGCAATATTTAAAGGCTTTGCCACACTGTTCACATTTGTAAGGCTTCTCTCCAGTATGAATTTTCTGGTGTCAAGTCAGTGTTGAGCAATATTTAAAGACTCTGTCACAATCTTTACATTTGTAAAGTCTCTTAAGGGTTGAGCTCTGATGAAAGGTTTTGTCACATTCTTTACATTTGTTGTGTTTCTCTTCAGTATGAATTCTCTGGTGTTTATGAAAGGCAGAATCATTAGCAAATGCTAAGTCTATAGTCTTAGAAAGGTTGTGTTGAATATGGATACTTTGATGAAAAAGTAAGTTTTGGGCACTGGTCAAAGACTTTGCAACATTTATCACACTTCTAAATGTTTTTTTGAAAATGTGTACACTGATGCTTACTAGGGTTTGAGTCCTGGTTTATGATTTTATAAATTTCTTTACATTGGCAAAGTTTCTGTCCAGTATAAATATCCTGGTAATTATTTAGAATAGACCCCTCACAAGAGGCCTTCTCATGTTCGTTATAGATGTCCTGAGTTTCCAAAAGATCTGTATATGGGTTTTGCTTGAACACTAATGGGTGTGTAAACACCTTCTTGTATTTATTCAAACTGTACATTTTTGCACACAGTAGACATATTTGTTGATTATTGAATAATGAACTTCTCTTAAAGGATTTGTCAAATTGACAATATTTAGAACTTTGTTCATCCATTTTCAATCTCTTGTCTATAGAAATGCCTGAATGAAAATTGAATCCAACACTACCTTTGAAATTGTTCAAATAGTTAACTGAACCATTGACTGGATCTAATTTTGGCTTTTCCAAATTTTCTTTGAGAGAAAGCTTATGTTTTGTAATTGGATGTGAATCATTAGTTATAGAAACACGTTGGTCATTCAAAGTAAGTGGCAAAAATTCAAATATTTTCTGAGATGTTATGTGTTCTTTATCACTTTTGGCAGTAATATTTCTGTTGTCTTTAGTTGTCACATATTGGTTATGTCCATTAAAACATGGATTCTCCCCTTCATACTCACCAACAATTTCCCAGTCTTTTCTTAAGTATAAATTGGTAATGCCACAATTTCTGTATCTTTGATGGATCACTTTTTGGAATGAATGTTTTATGCCCTGCTGTGATGAAAATCCTTGGGTATAAGACATAGCTGAATACATGGCTGCTGTATCTTGACTCTTCACAATTCAAAGTTCTTTGCTTTGCTCCAGAAGGGTTATCAGGTGTAGCTTAGAATCAGCTAGACCTAGTTCTGTAGTTTTCTAACATCACATCCCTGTACAGATTCTGCTGAGCAGGGTCCAGGCACTCCCATTCCTCTAAAGAGAGATCAGTGGCCATATCCTTGAATGTCAACAGTTCTATTTTGACTGCTGGGGTTTCCAGTCTTCTCCCCGCAGACCCCACACTTCGCAGGTCACAGTGCCACAGCAGGTGGGAGAAGCCACAGGAGGGGACTGCCACTCTTATTTTTTAAAAGCAAGCTTTCTCACACTCTTTTGCTTTAAGAACTCCAAAATATGAATTTAGCTCTTTTGATGGTGTTCCATAAATCCTGTAGGTTTTCTTAAATCCTTTTCAATTTTGCTTTTAAAAAATTTTTTATTTTATGAAAAAATAAAACAAGATATCATAATCAAATAATAAGAGAATAACAATAGTTATTATACCATGTAGTATCTTCAAAGTAGTTATTTAGACTACAAGACATACACAAAAAGATTCTTACAAAAAATGAACAGCCAGAAAAATACAAACTTTCTTTGCAATGAACTTAGATAAACTAGTGGTATAAATGAACCCTTTTAGCATATAGAATGACATTGGAGTTTGTGGTTCAGGTAGGTATGTTTCTTCCTTTTTGCTATATTTTTCTTTTTCTCCTCTGATTATATAATTTCAAGTGGCCTGCCTTTGAATTCACAGATTCCTTCTTCTTTATTGACACTACTGTGCTCTTCATTTCTTTGTTGTGTCCTCCAGCTTCAGAATTGTTTGGCTCTCTATTAGGGTTTCAGTTTCTCTGTTAAACAGCTAGCCTTTGTTAGTTTGTTTATTGCTTTCCTGAGTTTTCTTTGAATTGTTTCTCCCTGCTCTTTACAGTTCAGAACAATTGCTTTGAATTATTGGCCAGGCAGCCCACAGACCTCCACTTCTTGGGGATGAGCCACTCAGAAGTCGGTGCTTCCTCGGTGTGGGTGTGTCCTGCTGTCTCCCACTGTCTTCCCGGGAGACCTGTGGACCAATGGTGCTGTGGCCTCACTGACCATGGGGCTGGTTTCATGGGGAAGAATGTTGTGCAGGAGTCTGCTGAGGGCAGCTGGGCGGTGAACAGCAACTCTGGCTCCATGAGGGGAGGTGGAGCATTGTCTTGCTGGAGTCTTTGCGGCAGGCCTGTGTGGTCCTCCTGGTTTCTTTTTATCCCCTGGGACGTTAGCCCCGAGGTCTCTCTGGGTGCTGGGTCTGGCATGCCCATGTGCTCTCTGCAGGGTTGGCACCAGTGTCCGAGACACATACAGTACCCGTGGGGTGCAGCCTCCTGGCTCTGGGGGGGCGGGCTGGGCTGTGCCCCAAGCACATGCACCCTCCTGCTTCCTGCAGCAGTGTACAGGGAGCAATGTAGTGGGACACTCGCAGCCCGGGGCCCAGGGACAGGCCCGAGTGCTGCCCAGCTCCGGCATCTGGGTGCACGTTAGTTCTTCAGGGCAGTGCAGTTGGGCTCAGACCTGGGGCCTGGTGTGGCTCCCATTTCTGTAGCAGTGGCTCTGGGTCTCAGGACTGGCCGGGTGTCCTGGGTCTGCAGGGCTGGGACCTGGAGTGCATGTTCCACCTGGTGGGGGCTCCGGGTCTTGGGACACAGGCTGAGGGAACTGGTGGCATCTCCTGCTCAGTGGGAGCTGGGAGCTGCAGCGGCCTCTGCCCCCTGTCAGTACTGAGCTCCTGCCCTGCTCGAGGCATCCAGCTCTCTCGGTGGAGGCAGAGGGCTGATCTCCCCAGCCGCTTGGTGGGGTTGTCCTCCAGGGCATTTCTGCACTTACTTGACCAGAGCTTTGGGCTCTACCAGGCTCTCAGTCTAAAGTGGTCTATTCATTGTCTTTGGAGGAGAGTGAAGGTTGGTGTCTCCTCCTGTACCGTCTTGCCAATGTCATCTCTATTTTTGTGTTTAAAAATGTTCATGGTGCAAGTACTGCGCGCTGGGGACTGTTCCAAACTGAGGCCACTGTAGCAGATAAGAGTCCCTGCTTCCACATTAGCAGGAATCGTGAGCTTGACACCAGTTCTTCTGCTTTCTGGCTGTGTGAGCTTTATCTTCCAGACTGTCATTTGTTCACCTTGCTCGCTTTTTCACTTTTGTTGTTATTAGTCCATGTGCGCGGGGCCTGATGGTCACGCTCCTCACACCGGAACTCCCCTCCCGCTCCCTGTCTCTTGCAGGAGATCTCCCGGTTCCCTATTACATGTACTTTATTTTGCTCCCTGATTCATTTATACTTTGGGTTGTCACTTTTTTGTTTTGTTTTATGAAAATTATATGAGGTGATCATGCATGGAAATACCAGCTCCTAAAAGCAATCAGTGTTAGCTTCTGCTATGACTTTCCAGCCAGTAGTTCGCCTTTCCCCTTTCAGAGCCCGAGGTTCCTCGGGAGGCTGTGAGGCGAGGCCTGTGCTAAGGGGGAGGAGCCTGCCTTGTCGCCATGTCCCTGTACCCGGCCACCCCTCCCCTGTGTCGGGACTCTCCCACCCATCCGAGTGGTGGGGTGAGCTAGATCTTTGCCCACGTCCTTGCTGTGCCAAGACCTGTGCCTCTCTGACGCAGGTGTGGAAGGAGCAGGGACCGAGAGCCCAGGGAGGAGCTGAGGCTGGACTCTCAGCTTTTACCCAAGCCCACTCCACCTCTAATGACTCCAGCCCTCTGGGAGCCCCAACACTCCTGTCTGTGGACACAGAAGGGGGTGCCACGGAACCAGCGCACCAGCCCTGACCTCTGGTCTGAGGTCAGGGCTGAGGTCACAGCGGACAGAGGATGTGTGTTGCACCAGACCAGGTGTCCTAGAACCAGGCCTGAGGTTGTTACTAGAGGTTAATGGTGACGATGAGGGTGAGGGCAGCTGTGGGTGGCACCTTTGCTCTGCTCGGCCTCTCTGCCAGGTACTGCCCTGCACTATTCAGCCCAACCCTCAAAATAAACCTCAAATATGCTCTATGGTTTTCCATCTCCAGATGATGGATCCACAGGAAATAAGCAACCTCCCCCAGGCCTGGAGTGAGGGAGGAGGGCAGGACTGGAACCCAGGGAGTCTGGCTCGGCCTCTGCCCGTCACACCATCACCAGCGGCCTGGAACTTTAGAGCTCACAAAGCATTATGGTCAGCTTATGGATCAAGCTCTTTAAGGTTGGTCTTACTGCCTTGATTTTGGGGCCGAGAAAACTGAGGCCTGGGAAAGCTAAGTGCGTTGGCAAAGACCCATCTGCAGGTTAGTAGCCAGAGAATACTGCAGCTCGAGCTGTCCTTGCCGAGCGCGGGGATTTCTCTGCAACTTGGCTACTACTCTGTGAAAAGAGAAATACTCACCTGCCAGTGGCCTGCTTCACACGTGAGAACGTGAGGAAGTAATCAGAAGGTGCAAAATGCCCACAAACACGTGTCCTCAGGGCTCTATGCACTAAAGCAGCTCTCCACTGCCACAGCACACACCTGGCCTCTTTAGTGAGCTCAGTGTGGTGCTGCAGAAGGGAAGCCAGGCCAGGACAGGCGTGACAAGAGAACTCTGTGGCAGGCCAGACTGAGGGCACTGCTGTGTATCCTGAGGGGCACCAGCTGCTGCAGTGGGAGGAGCGTGGGGTGGCAGGGATGTCAGGGACCAGCTCTACTAGGAGGGAAGAGAAGTGCTCTCTCTTGGCCCCCGGGGCACTGTTCTGTCCACCTGGTGCAGCCTGGTGGCCAGGGACCAGGTCAGGGCGGCAGCAGGGGACCGGTGACTGTTACATGGGAACCAGGATTGCAGCTGAGACTGACAGTGGCACCAGATCCGGATCCTCCTAACTGGCGCCCTGCCCTCTCCTGGGACCCACACAGCCGGAAGGTGCAGCAGAGCTTGCGTCATGTTCCTAGGCAGCCAGAACTCAAGAGGAAGCAGTTCAGTTCCCCAGAGACACACGACATCATAATAGAACCTTCCTCTCTCGCCCCTCTCCAGTTCTGTTCCTACTCGTGCTGACCCTAACTCTGCTCTGTCACTCCTGTCAGGCTCCTAGGCTGCTGACAACGCAACCAGCAAGGTGCAATGCCACAGGCCTGTGTAGGACTCACTGGTGGGGCAGTGCTTTGACTTTGCCTGTTCACTTCTCTGCCAGCTCCTCTAATAGAAAGTCTCAGTCTGGCTGTCATGTCTCTGTCACTCTTTCCTCTTACACCACACCCGGCTAGGTCTGCCCTCAAGGGACCTTGTTAGACTCGAGTTCTGGGAGAACTGATCTCCCACAACTCATTCCAGGCTGCAGAGCAAGGAAGAGAGTTTCGGGTGAGGGTGGACTTGTTCAGAATTAGAGTTGGGTGAAATCCCCTAAGGCCAGAGCTTCCCAGAGAAACAGAGCCAGTAGGACAGACAGGTCCTCCCTGGGTTCCCATGGGGACTGCATCCAGGGCCCCCACTAAAATCCACGGTGCTCAAGCTGCTTATTTAAAATGCCATGTAGCCTCAGACACCCTCCTGCATCCTTTTAAATCTCCCATAATGCCCAATGCCACATAGACTTGATGTAAATAGCTACAGGCTATTGTTTGGGGAAGAATGAAGAGGGAAATCCGCACATGTTTGGTGCCGCCGCCTTCCTCCCCCAGTGCTTCTGGTCACAGTTGGTCGAATCCCAGGAAAGTGTGCATGTAGAGTGAGAGGAGAGAGAGCAGCTGGGAGGAACCATGTCACAGGCTTGTGGACTCTGAGAAGCCCACAGGGTCTGTCCATGCACGGAGACCCAGAGGGGTCCATGGGCCGATTAAGTGTGATCTGAAGGCCTGGACCGGGGCAGCTGGCTGCTGGCAGTGAGTGCCACAGTCTGGTATGGGAGCAGGTGGGTGGGATGTGCCAGCTCACACAGTGAGTCAGGAAAGGTCAGGTTCCTCCTGGCTCCTCCTCTTGGGATACTGAGACCCTCAAGGGATTCTCTGACAGCCGCCCAGCTTGGGGAGGGCTGTGTGCTTGCCGGAGTCCCTGTGCCAATGCAGCCTCACTGGGAAACCCTCACAGATGTCTCCAGAGCCTGTGGTCTGGGCGTGCTGGGCTGCTCAGGTGTCCATACAACACTGAACAGCACAAGTACCAGCACCAGCTCCCCTTCCACTGGCCCTTCTTGAATGCCACAGCCATCAGTGCCCACCACATGCCAGCGCTGGGCCGAGCGCACAGGGAGCATGAGTCTGGGGCTCTCCCACCTTACCAGGGACAGAGAGGCTCAGTCAGCTCCCCAGGGCCTCCAACCCAGCTCAGAGAGGGTGTGGCAGTAAGGACATCCTGTGGGCCCCAGAGGGAGGAGAACCCGAGGGGTTTCTTAGCGAACCAGGAAGAAGCACTGGCATTTCAAGCAGTGAGAACCTGGTCGACACTGGCTCACTGCTGGGCCCTGCTGGACCTCGAGGACAGTTTGTTTCCTTTAGGGGCTGCAGTGCCTCCCCCCACATGAGTCATCCTGACGCAGCAGCTCCAGGGCTGCTTGTCCCGCACTCCCGTTCTGGAGCCGGGAGGTGACTTTCCATCCTCCCAAATGTGTCTGGAAGCTCATGGCCTTGGACCACATGGGACCTGTGCCCACAGGAGAGAGCTGAGTGCTGGGGGGGGGGGGGGGGCGGGGGCGGGGCAGAGCTGCTCTGATCCGGGACAGAGGAGTTCAGATTGAGCTGAGGGCATTGGAGTTTGGAGCCCTGTGCTTGGCGGTTTTAGTGATCCCTTCAGCGCTGGCCTGATCAGTGTGCACAACCGGGGGGCTTGCAGATACACCTGCTTCTTGGCGTCTGCCTCCCTCCAGCTGGGCACCCAGGAGGTGGCCCCTCTGTCTCAGTCACTTCTCTCATTGCTGAGTGTCGGGAGCAATGCTACATAGTTTTAGCGAAAACCATTTGATGAGGCCTAGTTCTCCTGCCTACAGGCCAGCTATGGCATTTTGAGACATAATTGCATTTTGGCCTCTGGTTACAACTGAGACCTCAATGATCCGGTGATGCTGTGATGCTCCAGGACGAGATCACACCAGCTGAAGACATCCTGGGAGGAACAAAATCTTCCTCTACTCAGTTCCTCATTGTTCTTGGATTGTTACACTTTGTTTATCCCAATATACTGAACTCTCTGCAAGTCATTTGTTACATCTATTTGTTTCTCCGGATGTACTGAATGAAAGGTGTGGTAAGCTGCAGGCTTTCGTCTTTGCCGCCCAGAGCAGCACTGGTCAGACCCAAAGCTCAGCTTCTTCTCAGTCTGATTTTTCTACCTTTCCTGTAATTCGCCGTGTGCTGCCGTAGCTCACGGGAGACCAGGACTCACTGCAGAGGTTCTGGTAACGTCCCCTTCCCCTGTTCCCTACATTTGGCACCCGACATGGATGTGAATCAGATCCAGGGGTGAACTCGCCTGTGAGACAAACTCGGAGTAAAAGAGACAGCACACGGATCTCCCAGGACGATTTCTGGAGTCGGACGAGGGACACTGGTGGTAAGAGTGTCCAGCTGGGGGTAATTTTCTATCTTTGCTGAGTTACAACTATGGGTCAGTCTCTGTCAACAGAACAGCATAACTTTGCCAAATTACTTAAGTCGCTGTTAAAGCAAGCTATGTACCCAGTACCTAAGGGTGCTGTGATAGATTTGTTAAAAGACATACAAATGTACGGCCCATCTTTTCCCCGGGAAGGGACAACTAACTTAATAGCATGGGAACGCGTAGGTACCGTTCGTGAGGCCCGGCGAAGGGGTGATCGTCTCTCCCCCGAACGCTCCCCACTTGGGCCTTAGTACGCTCTGCTCTCAGATTCTCTCAGTCAGTTCAGGAGACCTCGGCTATCCCCCCGCCACCTGCCCTTCTGTCCAGGCTTCCCCTTGTTCGGCTTCGTCTCCGGTTTGCTTTCATCTCACTGCGGCTTTTGCTCCACCCCCACAGTGCACTGAGGAAGACCCTAACTCTCTAGCCCCTCAGCCATCTCACAGAGGTCTAGCTGCCCCCTTGTGAAGCCCTCTTCTGGGGCCACTCCCTCCCTATCGCCGTGCCCCGCCAAAGGCTGTGACATGGACCAAGGCGGTGGGAGACCCTCTGTGCTGTCCTGTCTCAGTCTTGCCTGATCCTGACAGCTCAGAGGTGGACACGTATGTTCTCGCCTCATTTGATTTTAACATCCTGAAGGACCTCAGGCAGAGCGTGCTAACGAATGGCGTCCAAAGCCCCTACACAGTGTGTTTGTTGGACAATGTACTTCAGACTTATCCTCTGGTTCCTCATGACGTTTTTCACCTTGCGAAAACGTGCCTGTCCCCTGGTCAGTATCTCCACTTTGAGGTGGAACTTCGTTCTTTAATCAGGGAACAGGCTCATAAAAATGCTCAGGGAGATGCTCAGTCGAGAGAAGTTACTATCAACATGTTATCGGACACGGGTGACTTTTCTTTTTTTTTCCTTTTTTTTTTTTTTAGGGATCTTAGGGGTTTAATTTTATTTTTTTTTTTAGTTTTCTTTTTTTTCCCCGCATTAACTTTATTGGTACATTTTAGGTATAAAATACAGTTACATTCATCATTGGGATCTTGTACCATTACATGAGTCTCTTGGTTCTTATTTCTTTTCCCCTTCCCTTGCCCTCCCTTCACCCCCTCCACCCTTCCCTATTTGCAAAGACCTTGTTTCCATTTTTTTTCCTTTTCTCATATTTTTCTTTTCCCTTTTTTCCCTTCCCCTACCCCTCCCACTTCCCCTGCTCTTTTAGACCTTTTCTTCCTGTTACACAATATCAGTTACATATTTTTAAAATTACAATATTAAGATCTAGGAGACATTACCACAGATTTTACAGAATTTAAAAGGATGTAGAAAGCATATTACAAAAATCTTTTTTGAAATAAATTTGACAACTTCTAAGAAGTTCCTTAGAAGACAAATTAATGAAACTGACTCTGGAGGAAATATAAAATTTGAATAGCACCTATTAAAGAAAGTATATTCCTAGCTTGAAAACCTACCTATATGACAACAACAGGCTCATATGCATTTTAACTGATAAATTATATCAAACATATAAAGCAGAAAAAAGAAGGAACACTTCTCCCCTCATTTTAGGAACTCAACATTGTGCTAATCCTAAAACTGGATAAAGATAATAGAAGAAAAAAGTATGAACATAGATAGAAATTTGTTTAACAACACAAACTATTAGAAGTCAGATCTGGCAGGACGTAGAAAGTGGTTTTGTTATAGGGATGGCAGTGTTGGTTCAGCATTGGAAGATCCACCCCCAAAAGTCATCATTTTAGGGCCGGGGATTTAGCTCAGTGGTTTTGCCACCTGCTGTGCAAGCGCAAGGACCTGAGTTCAATCCCCGGTACCAAAATAATAATAATAATAATAATAAGACCAGTTTGACCAAAAGTCATCATTTTAACAGAGGAAGGGAAAAGCCATAGGATCCTGTCACGAGTTGGAGAAAAAGTATTGGACTAAATTCTACAGCTGTTCATGGTCAAAGCTATCAGGAGACTGGAAGTAGAACAGAACCTTCTCAGCAGATCAAAGCCATGCACTCCATCCTTCCAGCGAGAACGCCTTGTATGAATGGAGCAGATACAATGCTCCCTCCCTGAGGTGGGGAACAGGGCAGATAGGCCTGCTCTTCATCTGCCCATTCAGCTTGGAACCCAGGCCCCACCAGAATAGGCTGGCAATGAAAACGGTGAAATGAAAGGGGCCTTACAAGCCGACCCAGGGCCACTGAGTCAGGCATCCAGAGAACATCAGTTACCGCCCGGCCCTTGCCTCCCTGTCAAACAGGCATCCACTGGGCTAAAGCCTGCCGCTCCACATAGGATAGGGATGGGACACTGCTGCCAGGAACATGGGGATTGGGCCCAGAAAACTATAGGGGATCAGGGCCAGGGGGCCCCAGTGCCCCTGAGTCAGCCGTACCCGGTTCAGACCCGTGCGCAAGTACAGAATCAGACAGCGTGGGTGTCCGGAGGGACATTTCTTCCCTCGTCAGGGGAACACTGGAGAGCTCAGGAATAGATCTTCCTGCTGCTCAGAGAGGTCACCTGCTGGGAGGGGAGACTCCAGTATCTGTCCCCACAGGAATTCATGGACCCCCACCCCCCGGAACCATTGGTTTGAGACTTGGAAAATTCTCTGTAACTTTGAAAGGCATCACTGTTATTCTGGCTGTTGTTGATTCTGATTGTACCTCTGAATTGTGTGTCCCTGTTAGCGCCACAGGACTCTGGGTCATAGAACAAGGAGATTATATTGCTTTTGCCTAAACCAAAATTAAATGATGTTAGCTTTTAAAATTCCTGAGAGGATCCTCAGCCAGAAATTCCTCAAGAAGAGATTTATTTCACCCAAGAGATTTCCAAAAACTGGCCCATGTGCAAAATTAAATTGAATGGCAAATTCTTTACAGGGCTGATAGACACAGGAGTGGATGTGTCCGTGATTGGCACATGGTTTTGGCCGTCATCTTGGGGGGAAAACCCAACTAAAACATCGCTGGTAGGCCTTGGCGCCCCCCCCCACAAGTTTTGCAAAGCTCCACTCCCCTGCCTCATGAAGGGCCCAAGGGTCAATCGGGACATATTTGTCCTTCCATAGCTCCCGTGCCTGTAAATTTATGGGGCAGAGATTTGTTGGAAGAACGGAGAGTCACAGTGACTACTTTGCCCCCTGAAACTTCACTGGGCCAACAGATGATATCTAAAATGGGATATGCACCAGGAAAAGGATTAGGCAAGCAACTTCAGGGAACAACACAGCCTAGAGAACAGAAACAAAACAATAATTGCTTTGGGATTGGATATGATCAAAATTTTTAGTTGGGGCTATTGAAGAAGTTTCTCCGCCCAAGGCAGCTTTGCCTTTACAATAGAAATCAAATGATCCCATTTGGCTTAATCAATGGCCCCTACCGTAGGAGAAACTAACCATTCTAGAGCTACTCATATTAGAACAAGTTAACAGGGGGCATTTAGAACCATCTGTGAGCCCTTGGAGTTATTCCTAAAAGGTCAGGCAAATGGCGTTTGCTTCAGGACTTACATGCAGTTAATGCAAACCTCATTCCAATGGGGGCACTGCAACCCGGCTTACCAAACCCAGTGGCAATCTCCCAGAAGTGTCCACTTACAGATTTAGGAGACTGCTTTTTCAACATTTCTTTGTGGCTGACTGACCGGCCGACCTCGATTTGCCTTTTATTGGATTAGGGCTAAAATAGGTACAGTAACTTTTCAATTGCTGAATTTATATGAAATATTACAGGGAGATTCTGATCTTAATTCCCCTTGAAGATTAACTCCAGAGGCACAAAAGGAGTTACAATTAATAGAACAAAGACTACATAACTGGCAGGTTTTTCTTATCAGCTCTAATTATCCAGTTCATTTGTTTGTGCTTAACACCCCCTACTCACCTACAGGCTTAATAGGGCAATGGTATGAGAAATAAGTCTTTCCCATGGAATTGTTGTTTTTATCTAACCAGTTAGTGAAATCTCTACAATTATATCTAGAACAAATTGCAAAAATAGTTTCCCTGGGACGTAATCATACCCGACAATTATTTGGTGCTGACCCTCATTTCATCATTATCCCAATTGATAAGGCTCAAATGCAGATGCTGCTACAAACTGCTTTGTATTGCCAAGTAGCCTTTGCAGATTTTATGGACAGGTAGATAATCATTACCCTGGTGATCCTCTGTTTCAGCTTTTTTCGCGTCATGAGTTTATTCTCCCCAAGACTACTCAATTTCAGCCGTTGCAAGGTGCCTCAACCTATTTTACCAAGGGCTCCTCTAAGGGCCAAGCAGCAGTTTGGAGCTCTTCCTTTAGCTATGTGTTGCCTACACCTGGTCTCTCTGCTCAGAGGTCAGAGTTGCTAGCCATTATATTTGTGATTGAAAACTTCCCTTCCCAACCTCTTAATATTTTGAGTGATTCCATTTATGCAGTTGGTTTGACTCAAAGAGTGGAAAGTGCTATGGCTTGCTCTACCTTAAAACCTAAATTATTAAACTTGTTTTTAAGATTACAAAAGGCCATATGTCAAAAAATTGCTCCTGCCTTAATAACTTGGGGGAGACATTTTGCCTGTGTCCTGACACATAAGGATGAAACCTTGTGGCTGCCCTCCTGGAGTGAGCGATTGTGGGTCACACTGGTGGAACCACCAACATCTTGGAGAATGGGTGATAGCACCCCTGCTGAGAGCAATGAGCCAGCTGCACCTGAGCGACCCACCTCACCAGCAAGGACCAACAAATCCACAGTGGGGTCCAGGATTGAAATGATGTCCCCAGAGAAAGAATAATTATAGATTTATGGTTAAAAAAAAGGGAAGGACAACTTGAAAATGTTCTTTTTACAGTTATAGGTATAAGTGCTTCCATTCCTTCTGATTCTAATCTTAAGAGATCTCTGTTAATTGACTACAAAAGTTTTTGACCAGTCTTATATACAATTATAAACCTAAAAACCATAAAAGGGATATTATAATTTGATTTGGCCAAATATATTTGAGTGCACTCTAATTTTATAAATCATCTTATATGTTTGTTTGTCCGTCTGTACAGTTGAGCTCAAAATTTTTTTCCTCTTTTCCTTTTCACCCTTTGAAAAAACAATTTTTTCCTTAAAAGATATTCACCTATTATTAAATTGGCTTACAGATAAGTGTTATTAAATTAAAGGCATGCCCTTCTTCCCCCAGGTTGCTAACTGATCAAAGTGGCATCGAGATTTATTTGTCAAAGTACACAGAGACTGTGGGTACTCCCTTTGGTGATAAAGAAGCTGCCGCCCAGAAAATAATTATTCTGATCTTAATTCACTAAAGGGACCCGCTAGTAATTTTCATAATCTTATGGGAGACACACCACAATAAATACCGTCTATGTTATTATAAATTGATTACATTGGTTATCACTGAAGTTTAAGTTCTAAATATGTTATTATAAAATGTTTATATTGGCTAAATTCTAAAAATGTTATTGTGATATGTCTACATTGATCATCTTCAAAAGATTAATTTCTGTGGCATAAACAAAAGAGTGTTATTAGAAAGATGATTTTGGTACCAAACTACATTGGAGAACATAACTGTGATATTGATTATTGTTCCTTTTCTGGTGTACAAAGTGTATTCATGCCCTCTAATTGTATGGGTCTTCCAATATATTGTGTATGGTAATAACCTTTGATTCAGATATTTGCCCTTCTCTTACGCTCCAGCACCTATGATAATAAGCACACTTGTAGGCTGATTTATTTTCCTTAGATGACGTTCTATAAAAAGATAGCTACTTACAGATCCAACCACAAGAACAACCATAATTGGCAATAATAACGGTTTAACTATATTTTTATTCCAAAATGCTTAATATCCAGGTAAAATTATAATAGTTGAGTCCACTACTCCTCTTACAATGCTAATGTTATTGACCTTCTCTTCTGGGTGTTCAACAACCAAAGTTTAGAGGCCAAAACTAAAGAGGTATCTGGGCTAAGAAGGCAGCCAATATTTTGGCCCTGGCCCTCCAAGGTCAACAACAGTAGCAAAAAGATCCAGGTCATGAGGGAACCTTCTCCAAGATCCTGCATCTTTGGTGAGTCACCCAACCTCCTGAGCAGGGAGGTTGCTGAACACCAAAACAGTAAAGATCCAACAAAAAGTGGGCCAAAGGAATGTCACCTGGAGGGAAACAATCTCCCATGCTTTCGCAGAAGGCAACTTGGTCAAGCAAGGCCGTGACATATCCTGGTGGCTGACACTGACAGAGGAGCTAAGAGGCTCTGTGCATGGTTCCAAGACAGTGCCTGTGGAGACTCAGTTGACCTAGTTAGAGAGCAAGTGGTTGATTTTATTTAATATAGGTCTCCCCGTAACTTGGTCTTAAACACCCAGTAGAGAAGTATAACTAAAGACAATAGTTATTTGAGTTCAACAAAAGTTTTCAGTTTTTTAGCCAACATTGCTTTAAAAAATTATTAGATTTTTAATCTTTTTACAGCCCCAAATAAGAGAAATTATGCTTATGATAGACAGCTGAGCCAGTCAAACACTATAGATCCTCTCAATACATAGAGACAAGCCATTGTTGGGTGTGCTCGCTTTTTCTAAAAACACCCTCACATAAAACAAAAAGAAAGAGAGATATGTCAGGAGCAATGCTACCTAATTTTAGGGAAAAATCATTTGATTCGGCCTAGTTCTGCCTACAGGCCAGCTATGGCATTCTGAGACATAATTCCATTTAGGCCTTGAGTTACAACTGAGACCTCAATGATCCGGTGATGCTGTGATGCTCCAGGACAAGAAATATCCTGGGAGCTGAGAACATCCTGGGAGGAGCAAACATCTACTCAGTTCCTCCTTGTTCTTGGATTGTTATACTTTGTTTATCCCGATGTACTGAAGTCTCGCGAGTCATCTGTTACATCTGTTTCTCCTGATGTACCGAATAAAAGGTGCAGTAAGCTGAGGGCTTTCGTCTTTGCTGCCCAGAGCAGCACTAATCAGACCCAAAGCTCAGCTTCTCCAAGTCTCCTTTTTCTATCTTTCCTGTATAATAAGTTAATTCGCCTTGTGCTGCCATGGCTCGCAGGAGACTAGGACTCACTGCAGAGGTTCTAGTAACGTTCCCTTTCCCTGTTCCCTACAGCTGAGACAAAACACCCAACACCTGAAGTTAAAGGGGGAAAGGTTTATTTGGCTCACAGTTTGTGAGGTTTCAGTTCATAATCAGCTGGCTCCATTCAGGGTGGTGTGGCGGAGGGCCATCGCAGAAGAGAAATAGACCATGGCAGGCAGCAAAAACAGCAGGAGCAAGTGACAAGCAACAAGCAGAGACCTCTTTCTGTCCCTTATACCTTACCCAGGCGACCCGCCCTCAGAGACGGTAGCACTCACAGCCGGGGTGGGGCACCCTGAATCCCAGCATCTCCTCTTGACCCCAGCCACACACCCCAGATCCAGCCGCCTTCAGAAAGCCCCGCCCGTGACTGAGTGAGGCTTTGGGGGATGTCTGGACACAGCCCTGACAGCCTCCCTCCTGCAGGACAGTTGGGCAAGAGGCTGAGGGGCTCCCGCTGCAGCCCTCGCCTGGCCTTAAGGTGCTCAGTGGGGGATGCAGCTGCGGCTTCATCTGGACTTGTTGTCGCTGGCAGCAGCTAAGGCTCAGCGTGAAGGCTCTGCCAAGCTCTTCAGCAACCAGAGAAAATCAGAAACCACACTTATCACAGGGCATGGTGGTGCAGTCCTGTAATCCTAGCTACTTGAGGAGGCTGAGACAGGAGGATCCCAAGTTCAAGGCCAGCCTGGACAATTTAGCCAGACTCTATCTCAAAATAGAGCATAAAAAGTGCTGGAAATGTGTGAAGATCCCAGGTTCCATCTCCGTCTCTAGTACTGAAATAAAAATCCCCCTTATGTTCTGTCTACCTGCTTCCTGTGGTCCCTGAGCCAGCCTCAGGCCATGCAGGGAAACTGAGGCCAGGACTAGATCTGTGCCCTAGCAAGAAAAATGGAAGAAGCCCAGGGCAGGGGCAGGCTGTGGTCTGGGGCTGGATCTCCGAGCCAACTCTGCGCCCGCCTCCTCCTTCCTGTGCGCTCCCTGTGTCTGACCTGTCCCTGGCTTCAACCCCACATTACTCTTGCCCTTTGTTCCCATGGTCCTCTCTTCAGGGTCCCCAGCCTCTGAGTTCTGGTCCTTGGATGCTGTCACTGCGTGGACACCCACAGGGACCATGACCAGCACCCTCGGGTGAGGGCCTGCTGTCTGCACTGACGCTGCGAGCCTGGCCAGTATCATCATTTCCATTTTGCCTGTGAGAAAACAGGCTCCGAGCAGCAAGTTTCGGATCTCCCAACATTGAAGTGTGGTTAATTGGTTTCTCCCGACTCCAGGGTCCTTCCCTTTCCCTAACAGAGCACCACATCCGTGTCCAGGGGGCCGCCTTCGGGCTGGGCTGGGCCGGGCTTGGCCCCCGCTTGGCTCTCCCTGGGATCTCTTCCTAGCCCATCCTCCCTGGGACTCAGCTTTGAGTCCATAACATTTCCGTAACAGACCCCTGGGGCACAGTGCCTGGATCGCAGTCACAGAGGTTTCAGCCCCACCACGTGGCTGGCTGTGGGCGACATGGCAGGAGCACGTGCCAAGCGAAGATGCTCTGCTTGTGGCTGGAGGGAAACAGAGGCGGAGACTGGGGCCCAGGGCCCCTGCTTTGCCCCTCCGAGTCCGCCCAGCTGTGAGGCTCCAGCACCTTCCCACAGTGCCAGGGCTGGGCCCTTGGGGACAGCGCTTCCTGGGACCCACACCAAGCCCCACAGGCCCCACCCTGACAAAACCCCCTTAACATGACCCCGACAGGCTGGGGTCTCAGGAAGATTTTTACAAACACCATGGGAAAGTGGAAGGCAAGGACTGCAGCAAATACCGCAGCACAGAAACGGCTGGCTCCCCAAAGGGGTCTCTGTAGGGTGCAGGGGAGCAGCAGAAGGCTGCGCTGCTGCCTGTGGACGCTGAGAGCTCCCCTCCAAGTCTGTGGTGAGTCCCGCTCTGAGGGGCTCAGCCCTGTCCCACCTGCTGAGGCCTGGGAGGAGAAGCGGAGCCAGAGGAGGAGGGTGGGCAGGGCATGCTGGCCGCAGGACCCTCGGCCATGCAGCCTCTTCTGCCCAGGTGGCCCGCATCCTCTCGGCCTTGGTGGGCCAGGCCGGTCTCCCGACTCCCCCTGGACTCTGCCGAGGTCCCCTGGGCAGCTGCACTCGCCATGGTTGAGCCCTCTCAGCCCCCTCACGCCGTCTACACTACAGCGGACAGTGCCGCCACCCGCCCAGCCCAGAAAGTCACAGACCCTGCTCCTCGTCCTGTTGTCCAGGATTCTGCCAGGCTTGTTTTCAGAAGCTCTTTATGTCTCCTGCACCAGCCGCTCCCTCATTAAGGCCCCTTATGCTGCACGGCCGCATCAGCCTCCTGACTATTCCAACTGCCTGCCTTCCGCTGACCTCCTGCATTCTCTCGCAGGGTCAGACGTCCCAGAGCAAGTACGATGACCCAGGTTCCTGAGTCGTGCGTCCCCCGTGTCTCCCCCCAGCCAACCCTGGGGTCCCCTCTTCCCGGCTGGGTCTGCGGAGCCTGGACCTCTGGCTCTTGGTCAGCTGCCCTTGTCCCCAGCTGTCACTCTGGACGTGTCCTCTCCCGTGTGCGCCTGACTGGGGCCCTCGGCCTCTGTGAGCCCCGGCCTGGCTCCTCCTCGGAAGGTCTGGGTCTGCCCGGCTCTGCAGTTTCCTTCCGCTCCCAAACCTGAGCTTCCTGGGCTGGGCACCGCATCCTCACTCCATCCGCTCAGCTCACACTTCCTAGGCTGCCTGCGTTTCTGAATAGCTGGCTCCCTGAGGACAGAGACCACGGCATCTGGCTGACTGCTCGGGCGCCGTCTGTCACCACCGTGCTTGGCAGGGAGGAGGTGACACTGCAGGAGGCCACGGACAGACGTGTATCTGATACGTGGAGGAGTTGGTGCGGGGGGGGGGGCACTCGCAGGCAGGGACTTGGTGTCACCGTGCCATGGGTTCGATCGACAGGCATTTCCCTACTGTGGAGGCTCTGTGCACGGCTGGGTGCTGGCCACCCGTCAGCACCCCACTTCCGTACCCGAGGACACAGGCTCCTGGGGACTTCATCTGGCCCAGGTTACAGGAGCAGAGCTACATTTTAAGAGAAGCCAGATGTGGTGGTACACACCTGAAATCCATACCCTCAGGAGGCTGAGGCGGTAGGATTGCTGTGAGTTCGAGACCAGCCTGGGCTACATCATGAGATCCTGTCTCAAAAAAAATAAATAAATAAAAATAAAGAAGAAATATAGAGAGAGAAGTTAGCTCCTTTAGCCTCTTCTTTCTTTTGCCTGCGCTTCTCTTTGCTTTGCTCTCCTCTCCTTTCCTCTTTAGGTGAAGCCCATACTGTTTCTGCCCCTCCCTCTCATTGATCGGCCCTCAGTTCCTCCTCGCTGCTCTCGGTCACCCTTTCCTGTGCTTTCTCTGTGAGTTGTGGGACCAGCATGCGTGCGTGGCTGAAGGAGGTGTAGGAATCTTAGCACCAGCCCAGGCAGAATGTTCTGGCATGTGTCCAGATGTCCCCCCAAAGCCTATGCAGCCATGGGGGGCTTTTCAGGGGTGGCTGGATCTGCAGTGAGGGGTGCTGGGATCAAGGGCATGTGATCACTAAACCAGTCCGCGGATTGGTTTGGCACAGTTCTGGCTAGAACTGAGGGTGTGAGTGCCGCACCCGCCCTAGGGAAGGGAGCCTGCAGAGAATGTCAGGGACAGAAAGAGGCTCATGTGCCCTCACCTGCCTGCCTGCCGTGGACTGTTTCTCCTCTGCCAGGCCACCCTGCCTTGGAGCCAGCCGGCTATGGACTGAAACCTCTACAAACTGTCAGCTAAATAAACCTTTCCTCCCTTTAACTTTGAGCCTCAGGTATTTTGTCTCAGTGATGAGAAAAGTGACTAAGACCCCCCTGAAACCATGAGAGGCTGTGGTCACGGGCTGAGCTATTCCAGCATCCCAGAGAACTCACATTGCCGGCGGCCAGCTTCCTGCTTAGCCCGAGCCTGTCTCTAGGCTCTCCCCCTGGGAGACCTCTGCTATCTTTGGGTACAGGAGGGGTTGTCAGTCCGCGAAGCCCACAGGAAGCACCTTTTGAAGAGATCTTTCTTTCTGATTCTATTTCCCCTCTCTATTTTCCCCTTTTCTGCTTTTTTCATAGCTCCACCCCGCCCCCAAGATAATGGTGTCAAACACCAGAAATTCTGCCTCAAAGTGGTAAAAGCAATAAGGAAGTTTATCTTCGAGTTAGCTGATGTAGGGACTCAGCCACATTATTACAAACAGGGACCCGAGTGCTTCCACATTTCTGCTCCCCTCTTCCCAGCGTCTTCCATTGATCTTGGGACTAAGGCCAACAGCCACTCAGCCAAACATCTCAGGAGATGACGGTGCAGAGTCTGTGTACCCCAACTTCCTCCTCCACACCCTGACCCTGTTTTCTTCTCCTCACCCACCCCCCAGAGAACAGAAAGCTTTGTCCACCAGCACGCGAAGCAGCTTCCTCTCCTGTCTCCCTGGCTGGAATCAGAGCTCCTGCCGCACTTGCGTGACTCTATCCGAGGGGCGGGGTCCTCATGATCCCCGTGTGGAGTGAGGGGTGACAGGGAGCTGCCTGTAAGAACTGTGCACTGAGATTCTTCTCCATTGCTTGGCATCTGGGGCTCTGGCAGATGACCCTAGCCTTCTGGGTCCGAGGCAAAGCAGCTTGGTTATGCACAGCACAGCTGGCTGCACAGTGTCAGTCTGCATTCATTCCCCTGGCCTCCAAAATGTCCCAGGCCAGAAGGGGGGGCCCAAGAGAATTTGCAGCTTGGGAGCTGCATGCTCAGGGAACTCAAATTCTTTAAAATAGGCTGTAAGGAAATGTTCGTGTCCTGTGGGCTGGTGGAAAACAATCTAACTGTGTGAATTTGGGATACCAGAAGGAGGAAGGAATCAGGAAAGATATTTGAAGGAATAATGGTTTAGAAACTCTTTTGATGCTAGTTGATGAAACTTATGTCATCACAGAACAAAAAGTCCAGTGAATCCTGAGTAAACATGAGGACTGTCACATAAACACACATCATAGTTAAGTTTCCAAAACCAGAGGGAAAGAGAAAAGCAGGATGGTGGGGAGGGACAGGAAGATGTCATATGCAGAGCAGGCTGCTGAGCGATGACGGTGACTTCTCCTGGTCTATGCAAGCTGCTCAGCATTTAAGCAACACACTCACAGAGTAGAGCAGGAGCATTGCTTATGCGGTGATAATATTTTTAAAAAATTAAAACAAAAAATACCTTCTTGAAAAAGCAAAAGTTGATATAATTTACAAAACATTGCCATGTATTACAAGAAAATATAAGGTCTTTAGGCATACAGAGAATGAAAATTTCACTCTGTAACAAAGAATGAATACCACCAGAAGTAGTAAATATTGAAATAAATGTGATTTTTCCTTATTTGTAGTCTGTTAATTGACTTTATAAGATGGTACTAAAATGTGCTGTGGGGTTTATGTTACAGCATTTGTAGAAGAAAGCTCAGGTGACCAGAACATGGGGCAGGAAACAGGAAGTGGAGGTCAGTGCTGCATAGCTCTCGTGCTCAGCACAAAGTGGGGTGATACGGCTTGAAGGTTGACTGTGATGAATCAAAGTGCTGTGTTGTAAAATTGAAAGCAGCCACTAAAAAAGTAAATGAAAGCATAGAGAATAAGCCAATAGCAGAGATAGAATGAAATACAAAACTACGCTGAATCAACTCAAAGGAAGACAGAAAAAAAAGAATAAAGAACAGATGGGATAAAAAGGAAACATGTACAATATGGTGGTTTAAAACCCTACCATATTGATAATTATATTAAAACAAAATGGTATAATGCTCCAGAGATGGTCAGATTGGATTAAAAAAAGCAAGACGTGATGATATGCTGTTTATGAGAAACTGCAGTGGTACCTCAGCTTATGAATTTATTTTGTTTTACGATTTTGGGGAAGATGGGTGTGGTGTTTTCACCCAATACGGAGTTTGTGAATGCAAGCAAACTTTTTCTGAAAGCTTTTGTTTGAAAACTGAATTGTTTGCAAAAAGAAGTGCTCATGAACCAAGGCATCACTGTACTTAAGTACAAAGACACAAATGGGTTAAAAGTAAAAGTATGGGAAACATATACTGTGTACAAAGGCATCAGAATACCAGGCTGTTCTTAGTGTTTATTTACATGCATTATTTCAATGAATGTTTTAATCAATTTGTAATAAACCAGCCATCACCTCAAAGATCAAAGTCCTTGCGCTTACTTGCCCTGAGACTGGAAACTCCTGCAAGGCAGGAATCGTTGTATTTATTTCTGTGTCTACAATGTCTTTGTGCTTGTGACTATAGCATGAGATCTGACCCACAAGAGGTGCCTGATAATTACATTTCACTAGTGTTCTTGTTGTTTTTAATCAATACATAATAACTGTATATCTGTAGGCACAAAGAGATAATCTGCCGTGTGTATACGTTGTGATGATCAAACAAGTAACATCAGTAATTAGCATATTCAATACCTTGTATGTGTATCATTTCCTTATGGTGAGAGCAGTCAAAAAGCTTTCTTCTAGGTCTTTTGGAATATGCAGTCCTATTAGTGTCATTGGAACACATTATTAGGATGTGCAGTATTATTGTCAACTATAATCTGATAGTTCCATTTTACATGAATAAACAAATATGTACTGCATAGGGGGATGGCTGGTGCAGGGTTGATGAGTGGGTGGTGAGTGGAGGAATAGGTCGATAAAAGTGCAGACGAACCTCGGACGTGGTCATGCCTCATCACCCCTCATGTAGTGTTTCCACTGAGCAGATGTCAGTTTAAAAATGAGACCAAACGTTCCGGGGGGGAGATAATGCTGTACATCGATGAGCAAGGTGAGAACGCCTGGTCTTCGCTGTAGGAGGCAGGCCTGGCACTGGTTAGCAGAATCCAGCAAGGGGCCTCTGAGGCTGAGGGCTGCTTCCGGCAAGACAGCAGGTGCAGTCTGGAGAAAGCAGAGCAGGAGGCTCTTCCTTCCCATGTCCGCCCTCCTCGGCTCTGAGCACAAACCAAACAGCCCACCTCCTACCACTCCCTGTAGGGTATCCAGTCTCAGCAGCGTCTGGTATTTTGAGAATGGTATCTTTGTGGGTGATTTTATGTTTAAATCCTGCCAAAGGAACCTGTAATTGCATCTGTCTCTCAATCTTAGAGCATAAGGAGAATGTGCTTGCCAGGTTGTTAGGACGATCAGATGCTTCAAAACCATTCACAGAGCAGTCAATAGACCGATACCATAGCTCTTATCACAGTGTATGGGTTTTTTGTTTGAAAATTCCATTCTTACCACTCCCTGTGTGGAAGTTATAGGTATCTATTGCAGATTACTAAAGAAAAACAGTAGGAGGATTGGGGTTTTTCGTCATAAAATGTGTATAAGTGTGCACGTCCTTGGCCAAGGAGGAAGCAGCAGGGACCTTAGGGAAGATGGAAGCCAGGGAGTGGAAAGACCTCAGGACGCTCTGCTAGCGGCCACCTCACACGTCTCTGAGGGCCTTCTTTTCTCATCCCTCTTTAGACAGGACGAGCTATTGATGTCCGCCCAGCAGAAGCCTGAGTTAGTATCTTCTGAATTCATGAGTCAGGCTGCACTGGAAGGTCTCTAACCAAATTGAGTGCACTCATCCTGGCTCCATATGGAGCCCCTGAGAAGCATCACCAGTGCCACTCCCCAGTGAGAGGAGTCATCAAGATGCGTTGTATCTGGATGAACACCCCAAAGGTGGAGGCTTCTGAGAACAGGGACCCTGGCTCCCCTCGGGGTGTGGGTAAGTGCTGGAAGGATTTTAACTCCAATCTTTCTGACAGTGAAGCCCAGGAGTCCTTCTGCCAAATTCCTCTCCCCTGTCCATGTACAACCAGGCCATTCCCCTCTGTTCCAACTGGGTAGCTAAGTTATGCTGCAATGCAATTGAACTCCCAGATCTTAGTGGCTCAGAACAGTTGTTTGTCTCTCTCTTTCTTTTGTCGGGGGAGAGGTAGGGCTGAGGATCAGACCCAGGACCTCAGACATGCTAGGCAAATGCTCTACTGCTCAGCCACATCCCAACCCTTGCTATTTAATTTTGCTTCATCCATTGTTACCATACTGAAATGAAGTCTACTGAACAAGGCACAAGTGATTTCTATAAAATTGAAACCTGATCATATATTTTTCTTTTTTGCAAGCTCTCAATATTTTCCCATTTTTTCTTAGATAATTCTTAACCTACAGGCTTGTGTGTGTGTATGTTTCAAATGCATGAGATTTAAATATATAGGGTTATGAAGAAAATTACTTTCAAATAAATCATTAAAAAGTCTTTTTAAATCTGTAACATAGCAAAATATATACTCCTTTATTGGCACATTGACTGCCTAGATACTCAGCAGGCTAAGAGCTGCTGTCAGCAACACACTTGCAAAGTAGTGAAATATGCATATGATATTTTGTGGTACTAACAAAACATGAAATATCTGTAATTTCTAATGCTGAAAAAGTTATAGTTACTGCTATTAATAATCTGGTTTGTTGCAGATGCTCTCATTTAAAAGTAAAGCCAGATTTTCATTGGAGAATTCAGATAAGGTATTTTCCACCATTCAAGTTTATGAATCTACTTGAATTCTACCCAGCTTAAGTCACCTTCAGTCTGAAGGTGACCTTCAAGTGTGTTAGCAGGAGAGAGTCTTCCCGCCGTGGCCCCTTGTGTGCCTCCCCAGTGCTGTCATTCTCACACTCCTCTTGTACTCTGTACTCGCGTCTTACACTTTAGTACACACCTGTCACAACCCCCACGTGACTCAAGTTCAACCTCAGGGGTAGCCTAAGTGCTCTTCAGCCTTGGCTGTAGCTCTCAGCCCACTGAAGCAGCTCTGTGTGGCTCCATATTCACTGCCCAGAGACACCACATTAGTTTCCTGCTGCTGCTGTAAGAGCAGATGTTCTTGAAGGTGGGTTCCTGGCCCCTGGGAGGGACCTTGTCAGAAATGCAGGTTCTTGGTCTCCACCCAAGAGCGACAGGAGGAGGAAAGCTAAGCGTGGGCCCAGCAGTCTCTGCTTTATGGAGCCCTCTGCGTGGTCCTGGAGCTCACTGGAGTGCTCGGAGCAGTGACGCTGTGTTGTGCGTCTCCCTGACTGGGCAAGTGCGAGACCCGCTCTGCTCCACATCACTCTTCCTCTGCATGCAGTCCCGTCGCTGATAGGCCGTGCCCGGAAGGAAACGGGACTGCTGAGCTGGCTTTATTGCTTTTTGTTACTCTACAGATTTATAGGTGACAGTAAGAATAGTGTTTCCGGAAGCATTTTAAAGGTCGTGGAACAATCTTAATTTTGCCATTGTTAAAATCGCTCTTCCCCCGCGTGGTGTGTCGACAGCTGTGTGCCACGGAACCCACTGGGAACTGCCTGTATTTGGAAAAACATTAATAAAGCCTATTCGAGATTTTTTTTCCTGTCTCTGCTCAAATGTGGTCTTAGAAGAGTCCTCCAAGAGCTGCCTTGTTTCGTACTGCCCTGTCCCATCTTACCCCATTTCCTATTTTCTTCGCCGCACTTACACCTAGCTGCAGACACGTTTGTGTCTAAAATTTATCACCACAAAAGCACCACAAAAACAGGGACTTTTCTGTCTTTTTCATGGCTTCATCCCAAGAACTTGGAACAGTGCTTCACACAGAAATGTTCGCTAGACATTTTGGGATCTGGATTTGTTGATCTCCCCTGAGATGGACGACTCAGCCCTCGCTGCTATTTACAGCGGAGTTAGGGCTGTGCGGAGTCCGAGCCAGGAGCTGGGGAAAGGAGATAAGGAGGCCTCAGCGTGTGCCCACACACAGGCTCCAATGTGGATTCGCTTCTGCTGGGGAGGAAGGCAGCTTATTTAGGAAGGATGAGGGCTTTCGGCTCATGATTCCACCCAGTGTCTGGCTTCTTCCTCCCCAACTTGGTGGGGACCCAGCATTTGGAATGTGGTTTCTCCTGCTTCTGATGAGAGGGATCAGCTCTCCTGAAGAGCTGCCTTGTTCTCATCTGCAGAAAGGATGATGGTTGCTGAGACTGATGCTCACAGCAGAGAACAGAACACAGAGGGGGTTATGGGAAAGTGCAGGTTAGCCGGCCTCTCTCTCCTCCACAGTTAGACTACATCGGGATATGTGGCACTGGGGGTCAACTGCGCTGTTACTATTGCTCACTTACTTTTGCCATACACATATATGGCTGTGTTTCTTGTTTACTAATCTTAGAAATTTCATGGCATAGGTCGCATAGACAGAAACAGTTGTGCAGATTCCAAGAATTTAAGCAGTATACCAAAAGCCACCTATTTAAGATTCAAACTAAGAAGTCCAGCTGCAAGCCCAGGGCATCCATAGTTTCACAGAGCTCATGGTCGTCAAGAGGGACCCATGACCCCAAAGGAGGGAAGGGTTCTTGTGTGAGGGGTGAGAACTGCAGTGACAACATCTGGGTTCACCAGGTCCCAGCATGGGCTGATTCTGGGATCCACCGAATGGGGCTAAGTTCCTCCCCATCGTGAGTCCTCACATTATCCTGAACAGCTAAAACATCTCCTTTTATGAATTGAGGAAGCTGAAATTCATAGACACAGAGGGCCAAAGCTTACAACGTCTGAAATTGCTCCAGAACAAGCTGAGTCTGAGCTGCAGCATCACCATGTGACTGTGGCTTTGGAAATCCCTCCCACAGAGCGCGTCTGAGGCAGAGGTGTGTATCTCACTTCTGGGTGTGTCCGGCAATCCAGAGGTCTTCCAGACCGGCTGGCTAACAACCTCCTCACACCATGCCCTTCCTGCTGAGCAGAGCCCAATTCTGTATGGCAGCAGGTGGAAAGCCCACTACCACCCTCGGGATGAACCATGATTGGTGGAAGCCAGCTCTGGCACTGAATTCCTGTGTACCAAGCCTATTCTTCTTGAGGTGGTCCAGTGACCTGTTTCTGAACAATGAGAAGACAGGAACTCTTCTGGAGACTTCCCTAGTGAAAGAGACACGTGATGGGTAGAGGATTATTAGTTTTCTTGCAGCTACTCTCCTGCCTTCCTGCTTGGGTTGTATAATTAATGTGTGTACAAATATTTATTGAGCTCCCACTATGTGCCAGTAATGGAACTAGGATCTCTCGACACAATGGTGAACAGGACACAGGAACAAATTCCCTACCCTGGCTGATCTTGTAACGGAGGAAGGAAGACAATGAACCAGCGGCAAAAATCCACTCGAGTGCATCCGCCGAGGAGAAAACAGGAGCAAATTAGGATAAGAGGATGGAGTGGCTGCTTGGTAGCCTGGACCAGAGTGGTAGCAGGACAGGAGGTGAGAAGTGGCCTGATTGAGATTTCCACTGGAGACAGATCTAGCAGGACCTCAAGATGGACAGGGTGTGCCACAGAGAGGTGAAAGCCAAGGCTGACTCCAGGGCTTGGGGGAGCTGAGCAGCCAGAAGGACAGAGCCGTCGCTTGCTGAGAAAGAAGGGTCAGATCAAGGACAGATTGGGTTTGGGGAAAGGAGTGAGGTCCAAAGTCCACTTCGGGGTGTGTGAACTTTGAGGGTATTGAAGTGGAGATGTCAAAACATGAGTTGCACATTCAGGCCTGGAATTTAGTGCTAGAAACATAGATTTGGAGCCTTAAGTTTATTCAGTACTGTGAGCCCTGCCAGGGAGCATTAGCTAGCAATCATGCAGCAAACACAGAAGAATGAGGTCCTACCCACGAGTGCTGGGCACACCGAACTTGGGAGCTGGAAAGGTGGGAAGGAGGGAGACAGAGAAATCGAAAAGCGAACAGGAGCCGGGACTTGTGCAGGCCTGGAACCAGTTACAGAGGAGGTCACAAGGCCGACTGGGTGCATTGTGTGGTGGAGGTGGAAGCTGAGACCACTGGGAGACTGGGCCATGTGGAGGTCACTGGGACCGTGCAGGAATAAGGCTGGTGGATTGGTGCAGGAAAGGCCTGACTGGGACCAGGGAGAATGGCGGGAGAGATGAACGAGAGACAGGTGGTGTGGAAAGTTATCTCGCACTAGAGGGGAGCAGAGCAATGGGGTGGTAGCGTTAGGTAAGGATGTAATTCTTGCGGGGACCATGAGGGAGACTAAGAAAACTTTGGCTAGAGACTATGTGCAGGGAGTGCTGGCTTTAATTATTCTTAAACTTCAAGCTACTGTCAGTCAAGCAGTCCACCTGTGCAGCCAGAGGCGCCTGGCGGAAAAGGCACTGAATATGTTTGCGGCCAAATTAGGTTTTGATCCCCTTTCCTGTCCCTCCCTGCCCCTTCCACTGTCCCCTTGTTGTGTGCGTGTGCCAACTCCCCACGGGGAGCGCAAACGTTATGTGCCACACACGCACAAATAATACAAAGTCAAAACATACTTTTTAACCGCCAACCAAAAAACTACACGCACGTGTACTTGCACTGGTGCCGTGAGGCTGTCTGGCGATGAGCCACGGAGCCAGGCCCTGCCCGGCAACTTCCTGCTGTGGTTAACAGCGGAGCCTGTGCAGCCTACCTAACAGCCAGCGGTACATCCGTCCTGCTCTCTAAGAAGTTCTCCCCTAAATTCGTGCCTTAGAAAATTCACTCCGGAGGCGAGCGCCTGGAGGCGGGTCTGCTGGGAGTGCTTTTGTGCCTGGAGCTCGGGCCTCCCAAGGGTCAGCGCCAACCACAGAGGGCTCGTGGGGGCCACTCTGCTTCTCCTGCCGCCTCCGACCCTTCGAGGGCCCGGTGAGACCACGCCAGGCCACACCTCCGTCTGAGGCTCGAAGGCTCCGAAACAGAGAGGCTAAGATTCTGTCCGTCCTAAATCACCCTGCCTTGGGCACCCGTTATGAAGCAGGGAGCTGCTGAGAGCACAGGAGTCTTTAGAGGAGCCAGGGGCCCAGTGAGGTGCCTGCCCACGCAGGCCGGAAGTGGGCCGCTCCAGCTGTGCACGCTGACTCGGCACTGTTGGATCTTCATTCAGGTCCTCTGGGTAAGGAAGAGCCCGCCCACCCCGCCTATCGGGAACCTACAGAAGCCCAGCCAGCTCTCCCCTCCCCAGGGCAGAGGCTCCAGGAGCGAATTTCGGGGCCGGGATCAGGGCCCGGAAGGAGGACTGCTGAGCTCCAGTGCTGGGCATTTTCCTGCCACCAGCCACCCGCTGCCCACGCTGCTGCCCGCCCCTCCCTGGCCGCCCCCTCGAATGGGGTCGTCCACTGTCAGCTGCCGCAGCAGCCCCCAGAACATGAGCTCTCTGGGCGCCTCCTGAGTGCACACTGCCGAGCAGTGCTGCCTCAGAACGATTAAATCAGCGCACGGTTGGCAGATGCTGGCGCCGCCTTGCTGTGGTCCCGGACTCCCCTCCTCTGCAGTTAGTACCTGGGGACACAGTAACCTGCCTGGATCCCTCCCCATTGTTGCGTCCCTGGCAGCTCGGGCCTCCTCACCCCCTAAGCAAGCCGGGCTTCCCTGGGCCCTGGGACTAACTGGCTTCCTAGGCAGGGACTAAATCCCTGGTCTACAGCCTGGCTGGGATGCCATGCCCTGTACTCCGGTGCCAGCGTGAGCCGGGCTTCTGTTTCTTCTGACCTGGAGCTGCAGTCCTTCTTCTAGTTCCTCTCTGTCATGTCACTGGCTCCTGGGTCCCTTCTCAGCCTTAGCCGTCCTCGCTCCAGCTGGGACCCCGACCTTTGCCTTCAGCTCCCCTGTTTTGATCTGAGCCTGGAAGGGCACCCCAACTAGTGAGTCCAGGCCTGACTGATGCCAGCTCCTTGCCCACGAGTAGACTGTGGAGGGAAATTCATCCTCCTGGCTGTGGGTGGAGCCATCGCCTCTGCTCAGGCTTCAGGTGAGTGCCGCCCTCCGTCTCCAGGAGCATGCACTGGTGGCCTCCACAGACCCTGCAGGGACAAGCCCTGCTGGTAACAAGCCTCGCTGGCCATTCTCCCTTGGGAAGCTCTCTTCCTTGGGAGGAAGCCAGCCTGACTGGAAGCCACGTATTCCTTGGGTTCCAAAGACCAGAGCTTTTGAGGAATTCTTAAATTCCACGTCTCTTGCATTTTGAACCCAGTTCTCTCAAGTGTAGAAAGCTAAGCACAATGGGAGGTGTCACATGCAGTCTTGGGATCTCTTCTGCACTAACAAAGCCCAGCTTGGAATTGGCTGTGTTTAATGAAATGCTCAGCAATTGCTCAAACGTGCCGCTAATCTCAGGCAGAAAATGCCATTTGCAAACTTCCTCTGGATCTTCCACAATGACTTCACATTTCTCATGTTTGGCTGAATACCATCACTTCAATAATGGGAAACACAAAGCCTTTTCAAAGAAGCGTGCTGTACAAGAAGTCTTTTTCTTTTCTTTTCTTGACTCTCACAGTTGACTTTTAGCATCTGATGTTTGAGGTTGTGGTTAGGGGTTTCTCCGTGTTAGGGCCATATACCTCTGTAGCCAGGGGAAGAAGGGAAAACTGAGTTTTGTTAAAAGAAGAAGCGTGCACCTTTGAGAGGTGGCTCTGTGTGGAGAAAGGAGGCGGTGAATCTGAAAGAGGCAGCTGCCCTGGAAGGCGCCTCCCTTTGGGCCTTCAGAGCTGGAAAAGCGGCTCCTCCGGTGGGCGGAGGTTTCTCTATGTCTCTCCTAGTGTGGTCCTCGCTCGCCCTTGATGAGTTTCCTACTCACTCACCCACTCCACCGTCCTGCATTCTGTGTGACCCCCTCAGCACTTGCTTCTCCACACCCCATTTTTACGCTCAGTTTCCCTAGAGATTTAGGGAAAGCTCCATTCCAGCCAGACACTCGTCGGGATTCCGGGATGGCGACCCAGGCCCGTGTGCAGGCTCCTCTGCCTTTCATATCCTGGGAAGGAAAGAGAGGGGCGAGATGTTTCAGCTGGACCTTTGGCCCTTCTGTCCTGTGACTCTGGGGTGACACCATGTGCTGTGCAGAAAGTCCCAGCAATAAGTGACCGGATGTGCCAGGCGCTCCTGTTCTTGGGCGGCCCCTCCAGGTGACTCAGGTTGTCAGGCTTGGCCTGCCACAGGCTTCACCTTCCCCTCAGTGGGTTTGCAGCACCTCTTCACCCACCTGCCTAGCAGAAGGAGAGGTTGGAGAAGGCTTAGCCGCGTCTGGTCTAGCTCGCCTTGCATCAGGACTTCTGCCTGCAGAGCTGGGGGACGTGTGTTTCTGCTGCCTGAAGCCGCCACATGTATGGGAATTTGTTAGAGCAGCCCCAGAAAACTCTCATGAGCCCCTCCCGGATGCACAAGGTGGGATTTCTCTTCTCACCTAAAGGGCAGTTGGGAAAACTGCAGAACTTTGAGGACAGCGCATGTGCTCTACCCAGGGGGTCAAAGGAGGAGTTTGGCTTAGGACGCAGGACGGACGAGGGAACCTGTCAGTTCTCTGGGCACTGGGCCAGCATCTGAAGCTCGTTTCAGCTGGATCAACCTGGGATCTGCCCAGGGCCAGTGGAGCGCACGTCCAGGTGTGTCTGGTGGGTCATGGTGGCATGGCCTTGGGGTACACGTTTGGCCCCTAACCCCCCCCTCCAGCACTGTCTCTGCTCTGCTTCGAGAGTGAACCTGGAGCAAAGTCAACCTCTCCTTGGTCACCGTGCAATGGTGATGGGACTGATACTGTGGCAGAATTCCAAGGACAGGAGAGACCAATGGGAAGCAGAAGGGCTTATGAGGTGCACCCTGCCTCTGCTGGACTCGTGTCCAAAAGACCGAGTAGAGAGCAAGGCGTTTCCAGTTGATGCACATTGTCTGGGGGGTAGGGAGTCTTTTTAATGATGCAGCAAGTGAGTACACGGGGACACGGTAAGGGTGGACAGTCGTGTACCTCAGCCTTCCAAGACAGAGCCTTGTGAATCTTGAGAGAATGAGATGACATGAGCTTAGTTTACAGGACAGAGGTGCCAATTTTATCTGTGCCAGAACAAGGCGTTACAGCTGCAGGGTCGAGAGAGGGGACTGCCCGGGGCTGGGAAAGCCTGATTTTCTTTAAGTCCTGCTTCAATACCAAATGCCTCTATCCTGGCTCTGAGAACGCGCCTTGCGGTGAGACGTGGGCTCCTCCCAGCTCTGTTACTGACCTTCCAGGTGACCTTGGGCTGGCTCGTTTCCTTGCAAAGTGACAAAATACCTGGGCCTACCTTGTAAATGACCGTGCACCCAGAGCACCCACCCCAGTGTCGGCACCTAGCAGGAAGCTGCCGGCCTCTTTTCTGCCCTGGCTCAGCTGTGAGCAGGCACATTCCTGGCTCTCAGCAGTGCTTTGCATCCTGAGCCCTGCTCAAGAAGCACCTGTCGCTCTGGGTCTCCGGCACATCTGCAGCTCCTGATGGGTGCGGTGAGCTGGGAAATGGAATCGGCCTTGCTCCTGGTCTAAGTCTTTCTCTTAAACAGTGA
The DNA here is from genome assembly GCF_053883595.1 of Heterocephalus glaber. Classification (NCBI taxonomy): domain Eukaryota; kingdom Metazoa; phylum Chordata; class Mammalia; order Rodentia; family Bathyergidae; genus Heterocephalus; species Heterocephalus glaber. Next base: position 24,523,152 of record NW_028258357.1, read on the forward strand.
TTTTTTTTTTTTTTGGTACCAGGAGTCAAACTCAGGACCTTGTGCTAGCGAGGCAGGAGCCGGAACCACTGAGCTAAATCCCCGGCCCAAGTCCCTGTCTTATTTATCTCGTATTCTATACAGAGCTTTCTTAGACCTGGACAAGTGTTTCGATTTAGTTATGATGGGAATGAGTGAGAATGCGAGGCCGGGTCTTCAGGTCCGCGAAGAGAAGCATCTGACACGAGTTCCTGTTGGGTCTTCTAATTGCTGAGCGTGCCTGCCGGCAGGTCAGAGGGCCTCACTGCCTCTGCAACCCACGGGTGGTGGACGCGTGCGAGTCTGTTTCAGGGCATGCATTCAGATCACTGGCTCCAAAGGCACGGTGGTGCACAAGCCGTTTTCTCCTGGGAGGACCGAGTAAAGGTCAGGGCTTGCAGGGTGTGACGTACTGTGCCCACATCCTTTCTTGCTCTTCATTACCATTCTGAGCACTTGCTGGGATGGAGTGAGCTTGGACCCCCTCTCCTGGGTGCTCACCCCAAAGCTCACTGGGCCGCAGGCTCCCATCCACTGACATGACGACCCCTGGCTAGGCAGGTCACAGCAGCCGCGTCCACGGTGCCGACCATTCCACAATGCCAGTGGGACGCCATGGGGCTTCCTGGTGTCCAGCTGGCAGTTCCCAGGTCTGTGCACATTGGGATTGGTCTCACAGTGCTTTTCCACTGTCAAAGTAATAACACACTTGTAAGCATCAACTGGGCTCTTCCCAGTCGCAAACATGAGGCCAAGCACGTATGTTGCTCACTCCCCACTTCCTCATCGGGCCTGGAGCAAGGTGCGCTGCCAGCATCATTCTCAGCACTGCAGATGGGAGGCTGCGATCCGTGAGGTTCAACAACAGGAGGCCAGGGGCAGCCTGGAACTCAGTGCTGCTGTAAGGTGGGCGTTCAGAAGAAAGGGTGGCTCCATGCTGAGAGACTCTGATGCAAACAGTGTCCCATCCCTGCCGTGGCTACAGTGGAGGAATAAACCCCCCTCACCAGGGTGCTCTGACAGCAGAGTGGGCAGAGAGGACATCAGCACCAGTGGGAACTGGCCAATAGCTCCCACTCCCTCCTTAGTGACCATATGGATGCCAAGACACCCCAGGTGAAGCTAAGGGTGTTTGCTGTGATGTGGCCTCAGTTTTCCTTCCAGCTCACAGGTCCCTAGGCCTGGAGCCAATTTGACCTCAAGCATGAGGGCACCAGGGGTGGAGGAGGAGTCTGAGAGTCCAAGTGGAAAATTCAGGGGACAAATCGTCAGGTTCCCTCTGGTACCAGCTTGGAGTCCAAGTGCTGGGTGCTGGCCTGAGCTGAGTCTTCCAATTTAGTCTCCTGAGAACAGGTGCCGGTGATTTGAACAGTGGCGGCGAGGGATTCTCAGACAGCTAATTCTGATGTTCACTGGTGTACAGCCCCGGAGCCCCACTGTCACTGACACTCCTGTCCCTCTGCACTGCACGCTGCGGTGCCGGAGGTGGAGGACGACAGCCAGTCCAGAGGCGCGAGTCAGCCCACTCCGAGACGGGGAGGAATGAGGTGCAGGTTTGCTGCTGAGATGGAGCAGGCCTCTCCAGCCCCCAGAGCTGGAAGTGTCTGCACTCACTTCAGGGAGAGGGCACCACCTGTCCATCTTGCCAGAGGTCTCCGCAGCAGACTCTGCAGCCCAGGTCTTGGCTGGTGAAGTCAAGGGTGACCCTGCTTAGATCGGCTGTCATTGACCTGTGCGCGCTGCCTGATGTCATTACTTTTCTTGTTGCTGAGACGAAACACCTGACACTCCAAGTTAAAGGAGCAAGGTTTGCTTGCAGAGGTTTCAGTCCATAAGCGGCTGGCTTCAAAGCAGGGTGGCCTGGCAGAGGGGCATTGCAGAGGAGATACAGTCCGTGCCAAGCAGAAGGCAGCCAAGCAGCGAAGCAGCAAGGAAGCAAGCGGACAGCAGCCTCTCTCTGTCCCTGTGTTCCAGCCGGGTTACCCGCCCTTAGGGCAGGGCACTCACACCCAGCATGGGCTCCTGCACCCCAGCATCGCATCTCTGATCCCAGCAGCACACACCCTAGATCCAGTCCCCTCCACAAAGCCCCACTGTGACTGCATGAGGCTTTGGGGACAGCTAGATCCATGCCAAAACATCGCCTCTCGAGGGCTTAGCAAAGTGGTCACTGATCAGGAATGAAACAGAGTCTGCACGGCACAGAGTGCATTCTGGAGCTGAAGTCCTGGTGCTGCCACCCACTAGCTGCGACCCCGCTCCGCTCATCTCTGAGGTGGGGCACACAGGAGCGCCCACCTCCCGGGGAACCAAGACCTCTGCCATGTATCTTTGTGAGAGTCAGGTGAATCATTTCATGTAAAGCGCACCAAAACCAGGGTTTTTCACAGGGCAAATAGTCACCAAGTGTTGACAGGCTGCTGTGCAGGCCTGGGTGTAACTTCTAACTTGGACCTGCTGCTGGCTTGCTCTGTGTGGCTCTCGCTGAGTCATTAACCTCTTTGAGGCCCCTCCCTCCTCCCTTGTGCGATGCAGCTGCAGGCTGTGCCCTCCCTGCACCTCCCTCTCCTGTTCTTTCTCCACTGTCCTTCCTCCCAGTAGTCCGAGCCCCACACAGTGTGAAGTCTGCTGCCACCTCTCCAGGCTGTCCTGCATGCTCTGGCTCCCGTGCCCAGCAAAGGTACTGGGGGTCATCCTGACCCCACCCCGTGTGGGCAGTGGCGGAGACTGGTGAGGCTGAGGAGGTCCTCGGGTAGCCAGCAGAGGTCAGATGTTTGGAAGCAGAGGTGTGGAGATGGGAGGGGACAGCGCTGGTGATGTCCAAGGGAGCATCCACCTTGTGTCACGTCACCCTTAGAGCAGGTGACAGGCTTAGGCTGCCCCAGCGCTGACCACTGGTTGGTGTCCACATCTTACTCCACTCTGAAGGGAGGCGCTGCCATCACAAATGAATACGTGCTGCCCTGTGTCTCCAAGGAGATGAACCACGGCCTCGAGAGGGGCCAAGCACACCTGCTGGCAGGAGCCGAGCTTTCGCTGTCAGGGTTCGGGAGGGCACTGTCCTCAGCAGTGCAGCACCCTGGTCAGCAGGCTGCCATTCTGTCTCCGGGGGGCCGTGGTGTGACTTCGAAGAGAGGTGTCTGGTGAATGAGAGGAGGCCCTGGTTGCAGCCTCCTGACTCCTCTGGGGCTGCAGTGAGGCTGCTCCCCCAGCTCAGCTCCCACTGCCTGGGTCTCAGGCCCTACCTCCTGGACCTCAACCTCTCTCCGGAGCCCATGGTGGCCCTAGGGCGTCGGCCATGGCGGGCCTGCCAACTCCTCTGCCTCCTGGCACCTCCCACTCACAGCGGACACAGGCTTAGGGGTGTCCCCAGCCTAAGGGCCTCTGTCCTGGCAGAGGCCGTGCCCAGGGTCCCTGGGTTCACCTCCCATTTTGCCCTGTGCTTTCTCCCTGAGGGCTCGAGCTTCGCCTCACCTCACCACGCCTGCTGAACCTCTGCCCTCTAGGACTCCTTTCAAGGCTGCCTCTGTGCCGGGCTCCGTTGTGGCTTTTTAAAATGCTCACTCAATCCCTTGCTGCAAGCTTCTGTCAGGCGTCTCCACTCAGCCCCAGCCTCCTCCTCTTGGGGACGAGGGGTCGCTGGGGTCTGTGGGGAGGCGGCTGGGTATGGCTCCCCTGGGTTGAGGCCCTGCTGTCCTCTCCCAGCCGGTGGTGCGGACTCCACGATGTGGCTGGGCAGACTCTGAGGCCCCCGGCTGTCCCTCTCCCCTGGACTCGAGGGCGCAGCCTCCCTGCACCCTTAGGTCGACGCTGGTCCTGGAAGCCGCCCCTCCCTCCCCATGTCAGAGGAGACAGCCTCCATGCCCGGGTCCTCCCAGCGACGTGTGCTTGCCGTGAGTCACAGTCTTCGTTCTTCACGTCTGTCTCATGGGATCTCCTGAAAGCAGGGACAGTCTTGGACGGATCACCTTCGGAAAATGAAAAGGAAGAAGGGACTCCGTGTGAGGCCTTGGTCCCTGCCCTGCTGGCAGGGCCACCCCTCGGCCCCCTGTGTGCTCCTGGGACCCCGAGTTAGAGACTTCCGAGTGGCAGGAGCTGCTTGCTTAGGCTGAGACTGCAGATCCAACCCTAAAAGGCCGCCTGCCTCCGACCTGCTGTCTCAGCAGAGACCTGGTATCCTGAGGGCCGGAGGGTGGCACAGCCCTGCACCTGCAGGCAGAGGCTGCCGGTCACAGCCTGGGAGTCAGGGGCTCAGTCCTGAGCCGTGCAGTGGGCTCAGCAAGTGTTGGCTCCTGGGGCTGCTCCCTCTGGTGACCAAGGTACACCCTCACACCCTAGCTGCCGGGGAGCAGCTCTTCGCTTGTGGCAAGGGCGTCCATCTGCTTACTGCAGAAAGTTCCTCCAGCAATGGAATTCTGACCACACAACCTCTTCCCGTGGAGGGGGCTGTGCTGCCTTCTCCCTGGCACCAGATGCCCATGCGGTCCTGGGCTTGTCGGGTCCCGAGTGCCACTGCACTTTGACGTGGACCCGGGCGTGTTCATGGGAGCTTTTCCCACGTGCTCTGACCCCCGATGGTAGATGCGGTCCACCCCTTCTGCCTGTCCCATCTCAGCTGGTCAGGGGAAGGAGAAATCAAAGAGAGGAAATGCACTTGCCCCGGGCCCTGTGACCTTGTGGCCAGGTCGGCCCCGCGTCGGGGAAGGATCTCGCACCTTGTCACTGGGACGGAATTAGCACCGCTCCATGTTTCTGGGCAGAAGGTTTCTGCCTCTGCATTCTCTTGCTTTTCTCCCTCATTTGAATCTCTTGTCAGCCCTGAAGAGAATAAGTGGACAGGTGGTTTATTGCGGAAGTGTGGTCAAGTTGTGCTGCTCTCTCCTACTTTCCACCTGTGATGTGCACTCCGTTCTCCCCAAGCTCGGCACTCTCTCCGCCCTGTTCCCCTGTGCCTTGTCTTTCTGGTCCACTTCAGGCCCCTTTGCTCCCATTCTTCCCCCTCAACCCATCCTGGGCCAGAGTTTCTTCTGGGAGGATGTTAGTATCTTAGAGAAGCTGGGCTTTGGTGACTTGGGTCCTCATTCACATAAGCGTTGGACTCTGCGTCTCTCAGGCCCTTGGGTGACCTGATCCAGCGATGCCTGATCCACAGGTGGATGGTGAGAGCCAGTGAGGAGACACGAGCCAGCAAGGGCTCCCTGGGGCCCAGGCTGATGTAACTCATGCGCAACACATGGGAGCGACCAAGTAGGCTTACAGTGGCGCCGTGGAGTTGGGGTGGAAGAATCCAAAGGGCTGTCCAGGCGCTGGAGTTGTAGGATCCTGTGGGAAGGTGAAGGCCCGGTGCTCACTGTGGAATCTGGGGGTGTCTGCTTGGGAAAGTCAACGGCCCGCACTGGAAGGGGAGGAGCCAGCTCTGGGAGCCTGAAGGAGCCGGAGAGCCATGTCCACAGGCCGCAGTGAAGATGGGAGCTCTTCTGAAGAGGAAAGGAGACCTCCCTCTCTCCCTCTGCGCTCCTTCCAGGCTTCAAGCCTATCGGCCGGGGCCACCCCCATCCAGGCGGGGTTTCCTCTGAGTTTTCGGTTTACACGCCAGTCATCCAGACACACCAGAGCTGGGCCCCACGAATCCACCACGGTTCCTGGTCCACCAAGTGGACACCACCATGAACTGTCACAGCACACATGTGACAAGCGGTCATCAAGTGCAAATGTGTGCGCATGTGATGGTTTGTAGCCACTGGGCACTGAATCTTAGAAAACAGGGTTTCTGTCTTCTGGAGGCTTGGGATTTATAACAGTGGATGATACTGGTGCCTTTGTTGAATGTGTGAAAGGTGCACAGTGTGGTGAAGGGAAATAGTGCCTCTCACTGGGGTGTGGGGCAGCACTTTACCCAGAAGCCTGCGTTCATGCTGGGCAGGGAGGCAGGACCACTGTTCTTCCGGCCAGACAAGAAGTGGCAGCTGAACCCTGATGAGTGACTTCCTCAGATTTAAGAGTGTGGTAGAGAGAAACGTCTTCCTCCTAAACGGAATGAACAGCAATCACAAACATCTCTGTAGCAGTTGCCCTCATTCCCCCAGGGAAGCATCCGCAGTCCCCAGTGGACGCCTGCAGCTCTGGGCAGGGCCACATGAGTGTGAGTGTGTGCATGTGATGCTTTTTTCTGACTCACACACACCAGCCCGACACCCTGTGCTTCTTCCTAAGCACTCATCCCACGCCGGCTTCCATGCAGCAGCAGTACCAGTGTGCATTTCCTCTTCCTTCTTCCCAGTTGCAGGATGAAAGGCTCACCTTCCTGTCCATCTTAGTGACCTCAGCAAACTGTCTTTTCCTTCCCTGTTAAGTCCAGGACTTCCGCCTCTTTATGTGAAGAAAGCACTTTGCAGTTTCCCTTTGACACAGCTGCATCTCAGAGTCATGACTCTGGGCTTCAGCACGGTTGTCAGGCAACGCCGGGTCCCTTGGTCAGGGCCCTGCTGCACAGGCGGCCCACCTGACAACCTCTTGGGCAGCCTGTGGAGGTCACCTTGTCAGCCCAAGCCCCAGTTTCTCCATCGTGTGGAAGGTGGATGGTAACCCACACCTCAGGTTTCTGAGGGGGAAGTCCAGGGGAGGGCTGTCTACACTGCAGACAATGCGGTGTGGAGTCTGGCTCCTGGGTGACGCTCACTCCCATGCCCTCCCCTGGTGGTGGAGGCCGCAGTGCCAGTCACGTGGTGCTGGTGCATTGTTGGAGCAGAGGAGCTGGTTAGGACTCAGCATCTGGAGTACCTGAGCCCCTGGAGCTGCTGTTTTAGAGGTTACTATTACAAGTGACCTTATTAAGCAACACTCAATTCGTACTTAGGTTTTGTAAAACCAAAGGCAGAGCTGGGCAAAGTGACACACACCTGTTATCCCAGCCACTCTGGAGGCTGAGGCGGGAGGATCTCAGCCCTGGGCAACTTCATGAGACCTCGTCTCAAAACAGGAAGGGCGGAGTGAGTAGCACTGGGCTGGAGCAATTGCCAACCTTACGCAAGGCCCTGGGTTTCCTCCCCAGTATTGGTTTAAAACGAAACAACAAAATATTGACCAGCAAAAGCCGAGCACCAGAGGCATTTGACAGAGACCTCTGATGACGCGAGTCACCCAGGTCTCCTGTGTTGGATGAGTACGGTTACAGTCCTCAGTGCAGAGAGAAAGCTCGACCGCTGGGCTTGGTCCTGCCCACCGGCTGTGGGATGTGTGGGGCGTGTGCTGCCTGGGGGTCGTGGGACAGCCCGCAGAGCGAGGAGGATGCCCCGGCACAGCCCCCTGCGAGGAGGCCCGGTGGACACCCCTCTTTCCAGATAGAGGGCCCAGCCCAGAGTCCAGTGTCCCATGGTGGCTCACAGCAGGGCTGCTACTCGCTCGCAGTGCACGGCTGCTGCCCGGTCCTCCTGCCTGCAGCCCCCACCACACCACGAGGGTGGGCCCACTCAGCATGGCCAGCAGCACAGCTGAACCCAGGCCTGGGATTTGCCCGGCACCAGTACGCCCAACAGCAGTCACAGTGGGCCGGGAGGATGACGGTCAGGGAGCAGGTCACACACTGTTGTGCGAACTCGCACCCTGGTCTCTTTGTCCTCTGCCTGTCCCAGTCCCACCCGGCTGGCGGGTGGGCAGGTGGGAGTCTCCCCAGCGTTGGCCTCCAGGTGTGGGTCATGGTCACTGCCACAGCTGGGTGCACAGGGTAAGCAGGGGTCGGGCTGAGCTGAAGAAGCCCGGCTGGAGGTCGTGGACGGGCAGGGCCATTACGTGGAGGGCACAGAACCTGGGCTGAAGGGAGAGGATCCAAGGAGCAGGGGCAGCCTGAGGGGAGGGACGGAGGTGGGGAGAGGGGCCAGGGTCTCCCCTCGGCTGGCCTGGAGAGGCCGAGTGCTTGTCATTATCTGATGATCAAGCTCTCTGATTGACACAGCATTTGTGAGGTGCAGTGTGATTTTCTACCCGGTGTGTAGGCCACGGGTAATGACAAATCACCACAATCAGCACACCGATGGCCTTCCACTCCCCTTGGTTCTCCGCAGTGAGGGCACCTCCAGCCTGCCTTCCACGAGTACTTGGTACTCGGTACTCAGTAACCGGAGACCCGAGGCGATCTGGCCAGCTGCAGTACCTCTGTACCGAGGGTACCAGGACTCGGTCCTCCACTGGCTGGGACACTGGGCCTGGGGACCAAGCCTTGTACTCTAACTCCAGCTTCTGGGCAGGTTGGGCTGGAAGAGGGGAGCAGCTCCTGCCCACCCACAGGGGCCAGAAGAAGAAGAGATTCTGGAGTGTTCGGTGAGCTCTGTGGCGTGAGGCTCTGCGTGTCCCATGGGCGACACCATGGTGACCTTCGGGTTGAGGGGAGTTGGGGGCCTGAGCACTGACCACGCTACTGCCTGCGAAGGCTTCCTCCTCTCCCTATCAGCACAGGAAACGATCTGCAACTTCTGTCCTTCAGTGATTGAGAACCAAGTAACTGCAACCTGCCTCGTGCTGATGTTCAGAATCCACACTGCACACTGCGTGCTGTTCCGTTTGAATAATGCATGCTGGGCAGAGGCTCAGCTGGGCTGCAGAACAGAAGCTGAACCATCTCCCGGGGCAGGAGAGACAAGCGACAGGAGGGCCCAGGAGCGGTAGCCCTGGCCTGTCAGAGCCGCTAATGAGCCTCCATCCCGGCGCCCTGCTCCGGGCGCCAGGTCCACAGGGCCCTATGCAGGGCCTTCCCGCCACGCCTGACTCGGATGCCCTTGTCTTCCTGCGAGCTGGGGACTGGAGGTAATTACCAGCAGAAGCCGCCCCGAGCGGCCTCGGACTGCACTCTAGATTCGGGGCTGCAGAGGCAAAGGGGGCTTGCTCAGGTCTGCAGTGGCGTGGGCAAGGAGGGGTGTGGGCAAGGAGGGGTGTGGAAGGCAGGAGGTGGAGCGGGCCTAAGGGGCGGGCGGAGGGGAGAGGACGCGCGGGAAAGGAGCCGAGCCCATTCCGTCTTCACTCGCTGCGAGGAGAGGAGGGCGCACCAGACTTCTCTCTGGAAAGCTGGCGAAGCAGTCCTTGCTCCCATGACCTCGGAATGCGTCTACCAGGGCTGGACACACGCCCATCCGTGATCCAGGCGGCTTCTGTGTCCGAGGAAGGGGCACGTGCGCAGGAACGCCCACAGAGGAGCGTTCAGACCAGGCTCTACCGGAAACAACCTGCCGAGAGCCAGCAGAAGAGACAGGCGCGATTATAGAGAACAGCCGCGCCACCACCGACAGGGGGCCACGTGTGGTGCTTGATGAAGAAAAGAAGAAGGGTACGGGAAAGGGTCATTTTCAGAATTCCATTCTCACCCTGCTCAAGAACAGGAAAACCAATCCAGGGAGCCAGTCAGTCCCGGTGCTTCTCAGAGAGGCTGCGGACAGGAGGAGGCAGTCACAGCGTGGCGTGGCGCCAGGGTCTCGACCCGGCTGTAAAAGCCGTGTGAAAGTGCAGAGTGAGCTTTCACAGAAATTAGAGGCTGAACATTTGCATAATTTATGCAAGTCATAATTCAACAGAACATTTTAAGGACAAGATCTTTTTAAAGGCCGAGTGATCCCTTGTGTTTGTGTGCAGTGTATACTATTTAATGTGTTGATGTGTTGCGTTTTCGTCTCTTTGACGTGAGCACTGGTCTGGTGACCTCCAGCAGCATTCGGGTCCTGGCCGGAGGACTCGCCCTGAGGTGGGGGCCCGCATCTCTCTCTGGCTGTTGCTCACAAATCCTGCTTCCCTTCATCCACGTTCCTCGCCTTCCCCAGGTTTTTTCAGTGATATTTTTATGCACACCGGGTTTAACGTTTTACGCAGTCAATTCTGTCAATCTTTCCTCCTTGGCGGCTCTTTCATTGCCCACTTTCGTTTTCTGCCCAAGCTGATGCTTTTGACAACTGAGTAAAGCAGGGAGCCTGGAGCAGCGGGGGGGGGGGGGGGGGGGGGGGCGCCCAAGGTGGGGTAGGAGGGCAGCGAGGGGTCGGATAGAACAAGACGGGACTTGGGATTTCTCCTGAGCGCAGTAGCTGGTCAGGGAGGGAAGTGGGCGGGGTACACAGAGATGCCTGTGACCAAGGTCACCTTGGCTGCTGGGGACACAGAAGAGCCATGGAGATCCGCCTGGTCCAGAGCAGAGGCCGGGCTTCAAGGCCAGCAGAGCAGGGGCGGGGAGGCCTCTGGGACGTGCTGTCGCTCTGGCTTCCCTGGGATGGAGGGCGGGCGGGTGAGGAGAGAACAGGGGTCATGGTCAGATCCAGAGGGCCCCAAAGCCTCGTGCACCCAGAAGGGCTCTGGAAGGTGACCGGGTCGCCTCGGGTGGTGCCAGTGGGGCGACCCGGAAGGGTGCACCTCCCTCCCTGGCCCTCCCCTCTCTCCACTTCCGGACCGCTGCAGACCCTTCCACCGAGCCTGCTGACCGTGGAGGAAACTCCTGCGACGCCAGCCAGAATTAACCTCCCGTCCCGTTGGCTCGGTGGGAAGTCCCGCTGACTAAGGACCGCGGGCCTCACCAGGTGTTGCTCTAACCTGTGCCTTCTCTGTCTTCCTTTCCTTTGCATTCTGCGTCACCCCTGAATTAGTTTCTGGCGGGCTGGCTGAGACAGCGGCTTCCACCCTCACTCACTGAACTCCCCGTGAAAACGCGCTGAACGATCTGCCCCTCCCTCGTTCTGTGAGGTTGAGCACTGGTTGGTGATGAGCAGATTCCAGCTCTCACCTCCTCTCCAGGGATCTCCTGCTTTTATGATACAGTTTTGATAGTTGTCTGTTTTGATTTATTTGTAGAAAAAGCATTGTTTTTCAAAAAGTTCCCAGCAGTCTTCTTCTCACTGATCTCTTTTGTATGCATTATTATTGCTTTCCCCTCCGGTGAATTTAAGAATCCAATAATTAAATTCTAAACAAATCCCACTAGAAATTTAATTGGAATTTCATTAAACCCATAAATTAATTTCAGAAGAATTAATGTATGATTTTTCTTACACATGAACTTTTTCCTCTATATTAAAAATGTTTATTATATTTTTAGTACATTTTGAATGTATCCCATGGTTCTATGTATTCTTTAAAATCTTAGAATGGTGGGTGTTGCCTACCACTGTAAAATGTCCTTTTAGTCATTCTCTCATGGATTATATTCATGTATATGGAACATAGTTTTAAAAAATATTTATCTCCAGGGCCGGGGATTTAGCTCAGTGGTTTCGCCGCCTGCTGCGCAAGCACAAGGATCCAAGTTCGATCCCAGGTACCAAAAAAAAAAAAATATTTATCTCCTATGAGGTCACTTCACAAAAGTAGATTGGAAGGTATGTGCTTCAAAAACTGGTTCTCTGGAGGTTTGTAAGAACTTAATTGCATTATTGTACAAAGTGATAATTTTGTCACTTTTACAACAATCAACTCTCTTCTAATTGTACTGCTCAGGATTTTCTGAACCACACTGAATTATGATTATGACTGTGGGCTCTTCTTTGCTTGCTTTTGTCTCTACTTTTAGAAGGAATTGTCTTTAGTTTTTAACTGTAAAAATAATGCTGATAGTTTTGTTAAGATATGGTCTTACTATGTTATCAAGTTTTTTGCCTCGTAACTTTCAAAAAAAACAAATTTGGGGATTATAGAATATACTTTGAATGTTACTGTCTTTTCTTCCCCTATTAAAATTATTATTCCTATTTTCTTCTAAAACATTTATATGAAATGTTGCATTAATAGCTCTTTATAGTGAGTGATTTTTGCATTTCTTGGATAAGTCTTACTTGGTCATTGTGAATAATTCTTTCCATTTTGCTGTTGGATTTGGTCTAATAATATATTACTCAGGATTTTTGCACCTCTTACCAGTTTTACTACAAATTTTTCTTTCCCTTTCACATTTTAGAATCAGGATTTTGTTGGCTTTACAAAATTTAATATGCATTATATCTTTTCATGCCTAGAACAATTTAAATAGCATGGGGACTTGGGTCCCTAGAAATTTTGAAAAAATAAATTTTAAAACTGTCTGAACAGAAGCTTTTGCAAAGTAATTCTTTCATGAATTTTTTAGCATCTTTTCTAGTAACTTACCTATTCAGGGTTTTTCCTGCTTGAGAGAAATGTTTTAAATCCCTGTTTCCCCAGAGTTTTTCCAGTTCCCTGAGATTCCAATATTTAAATGCATATGGTTCTGTATACTCTTTAATATTTTCTCTTCCTTATCAGTCACAAAATTTCTTTTCTCAGTAATGTTTTGTTTCCTGTCAAAAATGTACATTTTATTAATCTTTATTGAGAACAACTTTTTTTACATGACAAAGCCCAAGAAATGTGCTTCACAGTCAAAACACTGAATTTCTATGTAAATAATTTCAAATGTTAAAACTGAAATAAACCCTGCATTTTAGTGGGACAGCGCTGAACCCAGACTTGCCCTCTCTGAATAGCCTGACTTTCCCCTGCTGAGCAAGAGCCTCATCCTTGGATAGTGTACAAGTCACTGCTGTATTTATGATATATGCACTTTTCCCCAAACAAAATGTTGTCTAGTCTACTTCTGCTCATATTTAACTTCTAGTGCGTTGCCTCATGGGAAATACTTTTTCTGTTCAGCATCAAGTTTTGAGGTTTATTGTGGTTCATGTGAGTAGCGAAGTTTCTTCTTTTTCATTGGAGTGTGACATTCCCTTGCATGGGTATTATATAATCAGTTCCCTATCCTGCCCCCAGTGGACATTTGTATTGTTCAATTTTTTTCTATTACATAAAGTGCTCCCAACACCTTTTCCATACAATAACGCTTCCATCAGTGTTCCCACACGCGTTGTCTAGTGTCCGAGCGCATGACTTTCTCAGATGTATAGGAGGGAGTGCTGGAGCCCCATCACGGGGTGTTCCCGTTGTCTAAACACACAGACTCTTTTATTTTGCCAAACCAGTGTGTGTAAAAGGGTGTGCTAGCGAGTGTTATGTTGCATTGGCACTGTGGATGCATCTATGTAATGTTTGGAAAGTTGTTCATGCACCTGCTTTGAAGTCAGTCTTGCTTTCCCTCTGCTCCCAGTATATCTGGGTCCAACCATCCCAAGCAGAGGCAACCATTTTATAACTTCTTGAACTTTTAATGCAAATGTAGACAAATGTGTTTATTTTTTGTTTCCTCTTTTTTATATGCAAATAGTGGCATATTATACACACTGTTCTCTGCTTTTTCACCTAACAGTTACTTAGAGATCTATGTTGATAGGTCTCCCACCACCTCAGCAGCTATTATGTATAGCAGCTGCCCTCTTCCTATGGTGCCTTGGCCCCTCCCCTGTGTGACGTCATGCCAAGATGGTTGCTCCCACCAAAGAACAAACCCTTCTTCCCAGCATGCCCCTGTTCCCACCTAGAGAGTAACCTAATACTTGCTCACCTAGTGACATCACCAGCTCCTCCACTCCCTAGTCACTCCCTCACTCAACCCCGCCTTAGCTCCTACAAACCCCACCCCAGTCTCTATAAAAGACTCTCCTGCCCCAGCCATATTGCTTATTTCTCTCCTTTGTTCAGAGACAGCCCGGCAGATCTATTCCCCTAATAAGGGCTTGTTGTGGCCTGGTCTGGTCTTGGTCTTTGGCCTTTTACCTGACATATGTAAGTAACTATATAGCCTTGTGTGGATTCTCTGTATCCTGTTTAACCAGTCCACCCTGATGGATGTTACTTTATTTGGTGTTTAGCCATTGAAACAAGGCCACAATAACTCATCATGTGTAGAGGGCATTTCATGGAGTCAAGATTGCTGGGTCAAAGAGTATAGGGTATGAACTATTTGCATATAAAATCTAAAACAAGTCTGCTTCTTTAAAGAATTCTGTTGATATTTCCTTTTGGATTATATTAACATTCTAAATGGATATAAGAAGAATTGAAATATTTATGATATTGAGTTTACCCAAAAATGTAATAAATCTTTGTATTTCTACAAATCTCTCTTAGCATACATTTAAATATTTTTGTTTTTCTATCTCCTGGGTATTTGATCATTTTCACTGTGTTTGTAAATGAGGGTTGCTCTTAATTGCTGTTGTTGTAAAATACAAAGAGTTCATTGTATGGATATGTGACAGGTATATATTCATTATCTAGTATATCCTTCCAGAAGCAGATACCAAGGCAAGCATTAGCCACGCAAGAGATTTACCAGCGAACTCTTGTGAGAAAGTGTAGAGGGGCTGGGCTGGAGACGCAGGTCTGACCCTAAATGGGAAAGGAGGTGGCGGGAGCATCCGAGACAGCACTGTGGTTCCTTGGCTCTTCGGCACCCTAAGCCACAGCCATGCTGGACAGGAGCCTACTTCCCTGCCTTCCTCAGCATCGCTGGGAGCTGCCTCTGGGAAGCGAGCCCTCAGCAGGTGCTCTGGTGCATTCCCAGGAGGCAGAGGGCTTGCTGGGCAGCTGTGCTCCCTTGAGTTGGGCAGGCACATCCTTTTGGCCCTCACAGTCCAACCCTTGCATGCACAGTTCTCCCTCTCTGCTCGGAGGAGGAGCAGATTCCCCCTGCTTCCCACGGTCCTTCCTTCCTGAGCATAGGAGGTAGTGGAGCCACTGTCACTGCATGGCCTTGGGCCAGAGCTGCACTCACCGCCTTCCTCCTTTGCTGTCACCTCGGCGAGTCCGGATGGCTTAGCTTGTGGTTTGACCTGAGCTTTCTCTCAGAGAATGGAGCCTTCCCTAATCACCCCATCTCTGGGATGAGGTACGGGTCGGGTGGTCCTGCAGGGTTGGCCAGTGTGCTTGCTGTGTATGTGCAGCCCTCTCTCCCATGCTGATGAAGCTCAAGGCCTTGGCCAATGTCCTGACTGCCCTTCTCCCTGCTGGTCCCTGGTCACATGGGGTCCACACTGCATTGTTGTGCCCAGGCCTCAGCCTGACAGACTCCTTGCTGTGTCCTCCAGCAAGAGGGCACCCCTTGGAGACCAGCCCTCCACCCCAGCCAAGTCCACAGGAGAGAGCCAGGCTCAGCAGACTCCAGGGGTCCACCGACCAGCAGGGAGGGGAGGAGCCACACCTGCTGCCCCGCTTGGTTCTGTTTGGGGCCTCAGTGCCACCAGGTTGCCTGACAGGGCACACATTACACACCGCAGCCGTCCTTTTACAGGGTCCCTTCGTCACCATGGCGTGCTGGGAGCTGCCGCCTTGACCAGCGGAGCCAGGAGAGGGTCACACTCACGCTGCCTGCTGGCCTCGGTCCTGCATCTGCTCCCCTCCTGTGGCCTCCCTGGCCTTCTCAAGCCCTGGCCCCGGAAGGGCGGGCCTTGGGGCTTCCCGTGGTCTTGGACTCACTCAGAGCATGGCATCCAGGCCCAGACCACCCATGCTGCCCTGGTCAGAGAGCCACGAAGGACCAGGGCAGGACAGCAAATCCCAGGGCCAATTGTGTTGGCTATTCTTTTTTTTTTTTTCCTGGAGTAGAATAATTTTTTCTGGATTTAAATTTTTCTGTTAGAATAGTACAGCAGTCTAAAAATAGCGGTGTCTACTCCTTTTCCCCCTTTATCAGCTGCTTCACCTGCCATGTGCAGCTCCATGTTAGCTGACAGAGTCACAGGGAGCGGCCTGGCTGGGCCGTCAGCTCCGGTCAGTGTGCATACCTTGTCCACACGTTCCCCACTCGGGAGCCCCCGGCCTGCTTCCGGGGACACAGAGGAGATGGAATGAGGCCCCTGCCCAGTCCTCTGTACTGAGCTCGGATAGTAGGGGTTTTTATTTCTGAGTTTTCATGTTTACATTTTCTGAGTACTTTTAAAAACGTTATTCTATTGTGATAAGTCTACTTAACCTGAGAGCTACCTTAGCAACAAGGTCAAAGCACTGTTCGCTGTGGAGACAGAGCTCTGCGTCCTGCTGAACAGAAGCCTTGTGACAGCTGGGGGGGGCACCGGAAATGTGACCTAGGCATGCTGTGGAATATTACTGAGCCGTAAAGAACAAGGCAGCTCTGTCATATGTCACAGCATGGATAAACCTCGAGGACTACTACACGCAACAAGCCAGTCCCAGAGGGAGAAAGGCTGTGTGATTTCAGTGAATAGGAGGTGTCTAAAATAACCAGCCACAAGTCAGAGTGGAGTGGGAGTGGCCAGAGGCCATCAGGGCCAGAAATTCCACACAACTCAGAGGCACACATGAAGCTCAGCCGTGCTATTAGTGATTTTTTATTTTTCATTGCTTGTCTCTATTGCTGCCTGCTTGCAGTGGATGATACTCACACCTCTGTGGGGAGTTGGTGCATGGATGTGATGCAGTTTAATCCTTTCCTTTCAGCCCTTCCCTCTCCACCCTCCCTCCTGCGTCTCCCTTAGCTTTTACAGAAGATCTGTCTGTTTCCTATTATCTCTCTTTTATTTTGCTTTTTATTTATATTTTGGGTTTTTCATGTGGGAGCAACCATGCAAGTTCTGCAGTCTTAACACCGCAAACCTTGCTCCACCCTCAGTGCTGCCAAGGGGGCGGTCCCTCCCGTGACCCCCAGGCCTCCGGATGCTCGGGATGTGCTGGCTGTGGACCACTCCTCCCACGCTGCTGCCCGCTCCCCTGGTGGGGCCCTCGCTGCAGCTCTGCTTTTTCTATTTACTAATCCTCTATCCAGATGTGTGAGTCTGCTTTTGAATTTATCTAAAGGCTTCTACTTTTTATTATCATATATTTATATATATTTATTATCATATCATTCTATTTATTATCATATTTTTTTCTATAAGCTCTTCTTGGTTCTTTTTAAAACCCTACTTAGTTTCCTCTAATGGTCTTGTTTTCCTCTATTGTAGTTTCAGCAACTTTTTCTTTGTACTCATAAAATTAGTTCTAAAAATGGAACAATGTACATAAACATCTAATCAGTGTTTTCAGTGTGGTAAGGCACACGTAGCTCAACATGTCCCTTTTGGTCACGTTTGATGTGGCATCCCGTGGCACCAGGCGCTTCCGCATCCACATTGCTGTGCAACAGTCGCACTGTGAAGCTTCTCATCATCTCAGCTAAAATCTGCCAATGAACAATGACCCTGCTTTCTCTTCCCCCACTGCCTGTGGCAGCCACTGCTCTACTTCCGTCTTACCAATTTGACTATTTTTTGGTATAAGTGGAACCTTATAATATTTATTTTCTGTGTCTGGCCTATTTCAGTTGGCATAGTGTGTTCATGGTTTGTCCGTATCATGTATTGGAGTTTCCTTCCTTTAAAGGCTGAGTGATATTCCATTGTATCCACCACAATTTGCTTAGCTGTGTGTCCACCCATGTATGGGCGTCTGCATGGGTCTTGTGGATGTTTGCTATTGCGAATAATGCTACTGTGAACATTCATTGAAGTCTTTGCTTTAAATTCTTCTGGATGCATATTCAGAAGTGGAATTGCTAGGTCATAGCATAAATTCACATTTTAAAGGAATCATTCAATTATTCGGTGTAGGAACTGTACCTTTTTACATTTCCGCCAGCCACACACAGGGGATCAAACTTCCGCTTATCCTCACCAGCACTATTTAGCGCCTGTTTTCTAGGCTTTCAGTGTTACATCATTTCCAAGAAATCACTGTCAAATCTGACACTATAAAAAGTACCCTTATATTTTCTCTTGAGAGTTTTAGCTCTGACATTTTGATATTTGACCAATTATTTTGAGTGAATTTTTGAAGCTGAATAAGGTGGAGGCTGAACTTCACTATTCTGCAGATGTTTGGGTCGCCCACACCACTTGTTGGAGACCATCCTCTCCCCGCTGTGTTGTCGTGCCGCCCTTGTTGAAGATAGTTTGACCCTATACGCAGGCATTCATTTCTGAGCTATTTTATTTCCTTGGTCTGTACCTCTGTCTTTATGTCCATACCACACTGTTCATTACTGTACCTTTGCAGGAAAATTTGAAAGGAAGTAGGAGTCTTCCAAATTTGTTTTTCCTTCTTAATATTGTTTTAGCTATTTGGGATTTCCTGAGATGCCACGTGAATTGTAGGAAGGATTTTCCAATTTCTGCAAAAATATTTCTGGGATTTTGAAGGAATTGCATTGAAGTATAGATCATTTTCAATAATTAAATATCCGATTATATGTTATCTATCTGATAATTCCTATAATTATAGTGGATGTGTGTAATTGGTTGTTTCCGATGCTTCCTGTGATGGTGGCTTCCTTCCTCACATAGGCTGTATGATTTATGATTATAGATAATGTTCTTTGAAACTTTATCTGTGGGATTCGTTCTTTTGTGTGTGTGTGTGGTACTGGGGATCAAACCCAGGTCCTTTGCAATGAGCTACATTTGCACATTGAGCTACATCCCCACAGCCCGCCAGCTATCCCTCTCTCTCTCTCTCTCTTTCTCTCTCTCACTCTCTCTGTCTCTATCTATCTAATTTATTTTTGAGTTAAGGTCTCTGTAAGTTGTCTGTGCTGGGCTCAAAGTTGTGACCCTCCTGCTTCAGCCTCCCAGAGTGCTGGGATACAGCTCCACCACGGTGCCTGGCTTGTCGCGCGCGGGAGTTTCTGAGGTCTGAATTGAAGAGCTGCTTCCGGTGCCACGTGGCTTTGGGACGATCACCCCTCCAGGGTACTCAGAATGTGTTTTGTTTTTATTTTGTGAGGGCAGTGATCAAGACAGCCGCAACTCCAGTTAGTGTGACACAGAAATAAGGGTTTTCCGGGTGCAATAGTTCACCTTTTGGTTTTGTTTTAAATTTTCCCATGATCTCGAGCCAAGCCTACTGGAGAGAAGAATCCACATTGAGTATTTCTGAGCGTGCGCGCGTGGCGTTAATTCACCGACGACTGTGCTGCCCCAGCGGCTCTGCCCAGGTTTCTCCCCTCCCGACCGTGTCTTGCCCCCGACATCCGACATCCGACATCCGGGCCGGGTGTAGCATCAGCACAGCGGGGCTCACAGCCCACGCCTTCCCCCTCGCCTGTCGGTGGGCCTCTAAGGTCTCAATACTTCCGAGCCAGGGATCACTTTCAGCTTTTAATCAAAATTTCTATTTCATTACTTATGAGTCACAAAACCTGCGTTTAGCCTTATCGTGCCCTCCTTTCCTAGTGTTGACGTTGGTGCTATTTTAGTGGTTTTCAGAAATTGAATGCTGACTTACTCTAATTACATTCGTTTGTGTTTAATAAGGAAAGCTTTTCAAGACTTCACTTTAGTAGTGTGTGCCCTTTCCCCATTGGTTTTGATAAATATTGTTCTTATTCTTGCTATTTTCTAAATGGCACATAATCAAAATTTTTATTTCTCCTCTAAACCAGCCCTAATTTAATGGAATGTTGTTTAACTTCTGTGTTTTTGATTACATTTTGTGATTAATTTCTGACTTTTATGTAATGTTTCCAGGGAGTATGGCCTCTGCAACTCCTGCTATGTAATTAAACTCCATAAGCATCACATGAATGCTCACAAGGGTGCATTTTCTGTTGGATGTTAATATAATTACGTAAGTGTTTTTATTCATCTTACCACACCGTTCAAATGATCAAATCTGTCCTCCTTTTGTTACATTCTCTTTTGTAAAAAACTGAGCACAGTGTATTAAAGACTTTCATAAGAATTATGTTTTAATAATTTCTCATTTAATATCTAAAAGAGTGTCAGGTTTTTGTCTTATTTCTAGCTCTTTAAGACGTATGATTCTTTTAATTCTGGAATCAATATTCTCTCAATTTAAATAGAACTTCATGAAATGTTTTACCTGGAATTCTACTTTGTCTGATGCTCATGTTACCAGTTTTAAAAGTTTTTTTCTGAATTTTCCTAAATCTTCCTCTTCTCTTTCCTTCAGATAAAATTTCCGTATCATGCCATTTACCTAAAGTGTACAACTACATATTTTCAGGGCAGACACAGAGTTGTGTAACGTTTCCAGGCTCGGTTTTGAGTCTTCCTCTACCCCGAGTAAGCGGGCGCCTCAGACTCACCCCCTGCCGTGGGCTCGCAGGTTTGTGTATTCCGGACCCTCCGCGGGAGTCGCGCCGTGTAATGCGCGGTCTCCGGCGATGGCTCTTTCCCTTCGCTTGACTTCCCAGGCTCGCCACGTGAGGAACGTCGCAGCCCCACGCTTCTCTTCTCCACCGCTGGAGCACATCCCATGGCATGGATGCGTCTCATTCCATTTATCCATTCGTTGGCTGTGGACACCTGAGTTCTTCCTCTCTGGCCGTTAGGAGCAATGCCGCATGAACACCTGTGGGCTTCTGTGTGACGCGATGTCCTTTCTGTTGGGTGCACACCGCGGCCCACTGCAGCTCTCTCTGACCCCCTGAGGCGCGGAGACACGGTCTGCCGGGAGGCGCCGCAGGTGGAGCCCGCAAGGCCTGAGGGCCCATCCTCTGTGTGCTCGCTGACAGTGGCTGCAGGGCGCGGCTCCATCTCCGTCCTTCGTGCCCGATGCCCAGCCGCTGGGCTTCTCGTCCTGGGCTTGGTGGCCACTGCTGTGAATTCTCTAGGGAGACGTCTGTCAGGGCCTTTGCCCTTGTTAGTTGGGCTGTGCTTTATTATTGAGTTGTAAGAGTTCCTTATATATTCCAGCTATAAAGCCACAGGGCATATGTATTTTGCAGGTATTTTCTGTCCATGGGTAGTCGGTCCACTTTCTTGAAGTCTTTTGTAGCACACTTGTTTTCCATTTGGATGAGGCTCAGTTTTTTTCACCTCTGGCAACTAAACCCAGGGATGCTTTACCAATGAGCTACATTCCAAATCCTCTTTATTTTTTATTTTGAGACATAATCTCCCTAAGTTGCCTGGGTGACACCAAACTTGAGCCCCTCCTGTCTCAGGTTCCTGAGTACTGGGATTACAGGGGCATGCTCTTGCATCCCACTGAAGTCCAACTTATTTTTTTCTTTTGTTGTCTGTGCTTTTGGTTTCAGATCTAATAAATAATTTCTTTATCCAAAAATAGGAAAATGTATACCTTTGTTTTCTTTCTAAGAGTTGTATGTGTGTAGCTCTTTCATTTTAGATGTTTGATAGATTTTGAGATAATTTTTGTATATGACTTAAAGGTCCAACTTCATTGACATAAATGTGTATATATATATATATATATATATATATATATATATATATATTTTGGTACCAGGAATCGAACTTGGGACCTTGCGATTGTGAAGCAGGCCCTAGAACCACTGAGCTAAATCCCCGGCCCCAAATGATATTTATATTTATATTCTGTATGTCTCCAAATGAAGAAATCCACAGGAAATTGTGAGTTTGACTCCCCTCCCTGGAGTGAGAATTACAGTGTGCATTCTGCCTCATGCCTGCCAGTCTGGGTCTTAGATAATTGTCAAAAACATATTTAAATTATGAGTTATTCTCTGTGTGCAGATACATACATTTATATTTTGGTCAATACTATAAATACTTCCTGTTTGTTTTTTTTTTGGAGCCAGGGATCGAACTCCGGTCCTTGCGCTTGGTGCAGCAGGCGGCGAAACCACTGAGCTAAATCCCTGGCCCTTAAATACTCTCTTTTTAAAAACTTGTCTTGAAAATGACCCCTGCTATGCTTTTGGTTATTGATGCTGTTCTCTTTCATTTATCTTTGTCTCTAAGTGGCCTTCCTCCTTTTCTTCACATTTACTGTCTTGCTATTTTTCTAGATTCTCTACTGGAAAGCTTAATCTGCTTGTTTTTAATTTTCCTCATTAGCTGGTGACTGTAATTTAAAGTTCGAAGATGTCCGCCGAGAACTGGTTACCTGTGTATAGCAAGTATTGACCTGTGTTTGTTCACTGTTACTCACCTATAAATATTTTATCCTATTCCCCATGATTTCCCCTTAACCCATGGATTATTTGGAATTTATTTTATAGGTAGATGAAATTATTTAACAGGCTATCTTATGGATTCATCAATGCATTAAACTCAGAGGACAGACGGCCACAGACGGGGCTGTGAGGAGCCCTGGACTCCCCTGAGGTCTAATTCACCTCCGACTTGCAAAACCCCAAGAGACCCCGGGAGCAGCAGCTGCCGTCCTTTCTTGGTGTGCATGTGTCTGAGTTTGACTTGCTAAAAATGTTATCCAAAATTTCCCCTAAATGCCATTTTCTATGACTGCTTACAGCAACTGAAATATCCAGCAAAGAATGGAGAAGTTCTTGTTTCCAGCCGGTGCTGTCAGTGGCTGCTGGTAAACATTGTGAGTTTACACCTGTGGTAGATGTTTTGTGATAATTACACCCATCAGCCATTGTGTATGCCGCTTGTTTATGATGTCTCCCTGTTTATTTTGGTTGTTTTTGCCTTGAGTTTTTTCTTGAATATTAACTTTGTTACTTTGGCTTTTTATTGTTCGTGCTTGTCATCTCTTTCCCACTTTCTAATGTGTTCTGTGATTAAGCGAATAATTATGTGTGTTCAAGTGCTCTTCTGTCTTCCTCCCTTTCCAGAGACGCCCGCCGCAGTTCAGTGTGAGGGTGACCATGATGGCAGATGTCGGTGCCATCCGGCTCCGGCAGGTGTCCTTCACTGTCCTCAGAGGTCAGCGTCATGGTCTGGGGAGAGAGCCCAGGACTCAGGAGCTGGCTCCGGCCGTGGCTCAGCCTTTTCAAATACACTTCTAAGGGGACATTTTCAGAGTGAGGGGTGATTGTGCAGTTAGCCCGAGGGACCCTCTACAACCCAGGCCTGTTTCCAATTGTTAAACTCTCACATCCGCGGGCTCCACTCACCAGCTTCATAAAGCGGCGGCCATGGAAGTTCTTAGCCTGAGTTCTGCCTCGTGCAGAGTCCCCTCCAGGTCCCCCGGCACTCCCGACCTCATGGCCGCTTCTCCTCAGGCCCCCCTGGCTGCCACTGTTCCTCAGACTTGCCTTGCTTTCACGATCTTGAAAGTTTTGAGAAGAACTGGTCAGGGATCTTGGTAGTGCTCCTCAGGTGACATTCGTCGGGTGTTTGTCTCCAGACTAGACTGGGATATGAGTGTTGGGAGGAAGACGTGGAGGACGGAGCCATTTCGCTCATACCCTAGGGAGATGCACTATCGAGAAGGACACCAGGCGAGGGAACAGGAAGACAGCCGAGTTGGTCCCTAATGTGAGGGTTCGTTTAAATCTTACTAAGGGTTGGCCTTTTAAGAAGAATTTCTTATCCACGTGTGGTGGTACGTGCCTGTCATCTCAGCACTCTGGGAAACTGAGGCCAGAGGATTCCAAGTTTGAGCCCAGCCCAGGTAGGCTAGTGACTGAGTGAGATCCTTTCCCAGAGTAAAAAATTTAAAAGGGGCTAGGGATGTAGCTCACTGCAGAAGCCCTGAACTCAACCCTAGGACCCACCTACCCCTTCCAACGTGTTCCTTTGTTATCCATATCAAAGGCCTAGGATTTCGCTACTGTCCAGATTGTGCCTCCCGGCCCACCTAGGGCTCTGCCCGGAGAGGCCTGGCCTCGCCTCTCCACCGTGAGCTGCTGGAGGTGCCCAGGGGGAGGAGGCAGGGCAGCGTCTGTACCCCTCGGGCAGCTTGCAAGGCCAGGCCCGCTGGGTTGTTTCTTCTCTCTCTCTTCACTCCCACTTCCTGCCTCGGAGACAGGGAGGCTGAGGGCGGCTCCCTCGGGCCCTAGGTCGGGGCGCTGTTGAGCGTTTCTCCTATAACACCCTGTGTGACAGAGGGGGCCTCTCCCACTGGGCGTCCACCTAGGATCTTCCCCATGAGAAGAGCTCCTCGAAGGCAAACCCCGTAGTACATGGGTTTCCTGAGCTGAGACCCGAGAGCTTGTTGTGAGTCCACACTGGGCCTCAGGGTTCCACCAGAGCCTCCTGTGTCCAGCGGTGGTTCTGCCGCCTCTGCTCTGGGTCCATAGCTCTTGGCCGTGACCCTGGCTTCCCCGTCTCTTCAGGGTGGCAGATTCCGTTTCAGACTCTGCTGGGGTTCACTCAGTACTTTGTAGTCCTTCTAAGGACAGGAGTCCTTCCGAGATCCACACTCTCTGGAGCCCAGGCTGAGGGCCACTTAACCTGCTAACACAGCAAAGGTGTGGTGCCTTGTGCCTGGCCCTCTCCACTCCCACACTGCCACAGGCCACCCGGGCTCCCAGAGAGGGGCCACGTCTGGAGCAGAGCTTGCCACCTGCAGGTCCTGGTGAAAGGAGGGTGGACATCTGTTCTCTGAGAAAGAAAAGCAACCCAGCCCCTGGGTCCTGGTGGCCCTTGCCCCACACGCCGAGAGCTGGTTTCCTCCAGCAGCTCAGCACTACCCTCTCCTCCTCCCACCATTTATTTAAACAATTATTGCCTTTCGCTGAACTGCTGAGCCCTTAGTTTTTCTGGCTCCTTTCCTGCCACATATATTTTTCTTCCATGAGAATTTTTACAATAGGTCTTTTAAAGGTAAACTCTGTGAAGCCTTTAACATCCCAGAATATATTTTATATTAATTTTAAATTATAGTCTAGTGGAATTTAAAATATAAGTTCACCAGCCAAATTCCATCATGTGTATATGTCTACATACTTAAAAATATTCTGTCACTGTCTGATAGTGTCTAGTGCTACTGTTAAAAGGCTGTATAGGGGCCGGGGATTTAGCTCAGTGGTTCTGCCGCCTGCTGCGCAAGCGCAAAAACCAGAGTTCGATCCTGGATACCGAAAAAAAAAAAAAAGGCCTGTATAAATAAACTCGGGAAACACCCAGCCATTGCTTCCTGTGTGCGGATATTATCCTAGGCACACATTGCCTGTGTTATTGCATTCACTGCTCGTAAAGATCCTTGGAAAGCCGGGCATTGGAATTGTTCACTGGTTTTAGTAAGTGAAGAAGCTTAGGCATGGACCTGCTACCTCGCTCCATGAGCGTTCACATATTTCTCCTTAAATGCTCCAGTCTCTCTAAACATGTCTAGTGGAAGACTCTTCTTTTCTCTTCTTGAATACTGTTCAATTTTTGCTCTTACTCTTTCTTTGCTTTGGGAATATTTCTGCTCACTTCCTGCTTGTCTCTCTGTTTTCTGAGAAGAGGCTGCACTGTGTACCCTGCCTTCCCTGAACTCCCTGGGTAGCCCCAGTAGGCTCAAGCTCACAGTCCTCCTGCCTCAGCCTCCCAAGTCTGGGGTCCCAGGTATGCACCAAGTGCCTGTGATGATCCGTCTCCATGTCAGCCTGACTGGGTCCTGGGGACTGTCCTGTTGGGGAATAATGATAAGGAACCAAAGTCCGTACGTTCAGGACAGACGTAATTTTATTGACTGCACATGAGGCTCTGTGATGCACGCACCCGACTCTCATGTTGTCCTCTGAGCCTGGAAGTGGCACCGCGGTGGAGACACGGCTTGGCTGCACGGGGAGGACTTGAGCACCACCTGGCTCCCTTTGCTCTCGTCTTCTGCCTCTGCTTCTGTCCTCCCGTGCCCACTGCTCTCTCCTGGGAATGGGGCGCGGCCACAGACGGGTTCTGGGCTTTGCATCTTCTCGTCTCCGACTTCCAGGGAAAAGGAGCAGAGATGAGCATCGTGATGGTTGAGCTGAGCTCTCCGTCACAGAGGAGACAGGGCTGGTGAGGACAGTGGGACCCATTTAACCCCATGGCTGGAACTGCGGGAGGAGCAGGGAGGGAGGGATTCTGGGAAGAGCACGTGCTATGTGTCTATTTGAGGTACGCACAAATGCCTTCAGAAGAAGTCTGTCGGA
The DNA here is from genome assembly GCF_053883595.1 of Heterocephalus glaber. Classification (NCBI taxonomy): domain Eukaryota; kingdom Metazoa; phylum Chordata; class Mammalia; order Rodentia; family Bathyergidae; genus Heterocephalus; species Heterocephalus glaber. Next base: position 24,548,851 of record NW_028258357.1, read on the forward strand.
GGCAGATGGGTGACAAGAGTCACCTAACTGCCCATAACTTAGAGACAACCTGGAGGAGCCCCATCACCCGCCCACACAGCTCCTCGGAGGCACAGGCTGATGGGGAAGGTGGGAGGGCCGCTGCTCCTTCCTCAGCACCCCGTTCCTCTCCAGCCGTGCGGGGGCTGGAAGAGGCTGCTGGGAGCCGAGGAGGCTGGGTCGGCACCGCTGTGCTCTGGACTCGCCCTCTGTCGCCCACCGGGAGAGCAGCCCCTGCACGCTTGGGAGCTGCCGCCTCAGTGGAATGGCTGGCACTCTCGGGTTTCAGGCTGACGCATTTCAAACAGAAAAGTGCGCGCAAAGTGGCTGAGGAGATGAAAGAGGAGGCCTTGCTTAGGCCACCGAATGCTCCTAGTGGCCGGAATCGGCTCTCATGATGGCAGCGCTGCCAGGAGGAGCTTTGTGGCAGGGATGGCTTCGTGCTGGTGGACAGGTGTGGACTGGTGCCCACCGTTTCCTCTGGTGACAGTGACATGAATTGACTTCCACATGGGTCTCAGACCTCCTGCCTGGTCCTGCTCCTGGCCTGGAGGAGAGGTCTCCATCTGTCCAAGACACTGTCTGAATTGTGGGCTTCGCAGGCTTCTGGGGAGGAGGAAGCGGCTCTGTGCTGTCGTGAGCACGTCTGGGACAGCTTTTCCGGACATGGGCTTCCCAGAGCTCCCTGCTCTGTCTGGGGCTCTCGCTCTCTCTCTCTCTGCAAATCTGACAGGGACACAGTTGTTTGCCAAGCTGGAGGTGCGAGCCAGCAGCCGGAGCAGATTCCATTTTCATGCTGGTCTCTGCCAGGAGCGCTCACCTGGCTTCTGGGCCTGGGGCCCAGCGGGACACAGGCTCTGTCTGCACCGCCCGCGCCTCGCCAAGCGCCAGGAACTCTCCTGCCCCTCTGGCTCCGCCATGGGATGAGAGGCGGATATCGGTGTCCTCTGGATGTTGGAGAGGTGGGAGGGGCTGAGCCTGGCCCAACTGTGCCCAGGGCCTTGGGCTGGTGATGTCTCCTCCCTCGCCTCCTCCCGTCTGTGTGCTGGGATCGGCCGCTGCCCGGCCAGTGTGGGTGAGGCAGCTGCGTGCCTGGGTGTCCAGCAGTGCCAGGCCTGGGCACAGGCAGTGCCCTGGGAAGGACCCCTCCTTTAGCCACAGGCACCCACGGGGAGACGGGCAGGGCATTGCAGTTAAGGTGGAGCTTTGTGGGATCACAAAGGGCTGCAGCCTCAGGCGCTGCACCTGTGCAGGGCAGGGCTGGGGGAGGCGCACAGGCCATTTCAGTGCAGCTGCTCTCTGCCACTCTCAGCAGCTGTTCACAGTGAGTCTGAAGACTTATCTGCCCATGTCTATGGTCTAGGGGTGTTGGCCTCAGGAAAACAGAATCGAGCCCAGACTTGCAAGGCTTTTGGCTGTGACCTGCAGGCTAGTTTTCAGCTGCATCTTGGGAGTCTTTTCTGTAGCAGGAAGCTTTACTCCAAGCACCAGGAGCTTTTGTTACCTTGATCGTCTTGACATGCGATTCTCTTCACCAGCAATACCTGGGTGACCAGCAGGGGGCAGGATAGAGCAGAGGCTGAAAGCCAGCAGGTGCTGTGGCACCAGGGTCATCACTTAACCCCTTCCTGCCTCAGTTTCTCATCCATATAATGAGGAGCATAATTGTACTCACCTCATGAGTTTTGTAAGGATGCCCACGATCAATGCATGGAAGGCCCTAGGTGTGTGCCAGATGGGGAGGGCAGCTGCCTGGAGCCCTCCTTCCTGCCCACCGAGGGCTCCGGGACCCTGGTTTCTCTGTGCTCCAAGAAACCTGCAGAGAGACCCTGGCCGGAAGTGCACCCCACACAGTCCTGCCATCGGGAGCGCGCTCACTTCAGTGGATCTCTCAGTACACCTGTCCGCACTACCCTGCACCTCCAGGGAAGTCCTTGTGTGAGTCTGTGCCCTGCTCGGAGCCCAGTGAGGAGCATGGGTTTCCTTCTGAGGCCCAAGCTCTGTGTCAAGAGGACAGAAATGGAACCTGTTCACCGAGGCTCTGGAAACTGCCCAGCCTAGGGAGCAGCTGGGAACCACAGTGCACAGAGCTCAACACTGAGACCCCCTCCGTGTCATGTGCTGTCTGTGCCAGTGTCACTTCCAGCCCCGCCCACAACGAGGACCACACTCTCCCAAAACCGCGGGTGGGAGAGACACAGGATTTAGACAGAGCATCCCCTGGAAGACCTTGACTGGCCCAAGTGACGCAAGATTTTACTTATTCACCACCTGTGGTCACCAGTAAGGAGGGAGCAGACAGCACTCACAGAAGAGCCCTGTGGTTGGAGCATCTCATGGAAGCGCGTGGGTGACTAGAGGGCCATGGTGCCACCCGGGGCAGGGCAGGTGGGAGGGCTGCAGGCAGGAGGGGGTCAGGCCTGGACGCCCGGAGAGAGAACTTCGGGACACTCAGTGGCTGCATCCTGGGCAGCTTAACACATGAATTTGAAGCTCAAGGCAGAGCTCAGGGCTAGAGATAAAATTATGAGTCATGTGCATATAAGAATAGTTTTAAATGTCCACACAGGGCTTTTACTTCTAAGTAATGTGTAGCAGATGCATGTTCCCATTGCATCCACTACAAAAAATTAGTTAATTGGAAAATTCACATTTTTTACAGACCTAGGAGACCCATGAAAGCAGCACATGAATGAGAGCTCCAGAGAGAGCAGAACGTTTGCTCGGGGAGCTGCCAGCTGCTGCCAGCTGCTGCCAGCCGTTATCCCAGAAGGTCCTCCCGCCATGGAAACAGGCCTAGGCCCCAGGCACAGGCGGGGACTCTGTGGGGAATCAAGCAGGAGTTCTGCAGGCTGCCTCCATGGCCCAGAAGCCAGCAAGGCTTCTAGAGAGAGCCTGATTTTGCCCCTGGGCTGAGCTATTAGAAATGCAAAACTAATAGAAAGGTAAGAGTCCACCCTGAGGACTTCTAGGCCCAAACCACACTCATGGGGCAGAACTATGGTTTTATAATGGAAGCAGGGAGAGCTCTTAAAGCTCACAGTGTAGAACAGGGGAAGATAGGTGGAGTAAACATCTGACTAAAGAGGTCACTAGTAGAGTAGTTGCAAAGGACAAAGACAAGAGGAGAAAAGAAAAAGAATGGAAACAAGGAATAGTGTGGGAAAAGATGAAAGAGAAAGCAAACATACATTCACAAATCATGTAATTATGAAGCTCTGTCAAAGTGACCTGTCCCCTACCCCTAAAAGGAGGCAAAGAGAAATGATAGTGTGAAAGAGAACCACCATTGAGCATGAAGTAATGATTAAAAGGGAGCACTGTGAACAGGCCTGGACTGAAAACTTTGAAGACCAGTGAGATGACAACTTTCCAGCAAATCGCCTGAAGGAGAAACAGAAAAACGGAATGGCCACGTGACCACTCAGCAACATAATAGGGCAGCTGAAATCCGTGTGTGGGGGTGAGCGCATGCGGTCTTGCGTCTGACTTATTGTCCTAATCTTTAGAAAACGCTCTTAGAGAATGAAAAAGGGCTGACCTTTGGTGTAGCTCAAGATGGAATTAGTTTTCTACTGAAAAGCTACATTTCTTGATAATCACGATACACTCTGAACAACAACACGATCAGCGGCCTGTGAATCTGGAAGGCCCTTAGGGCCTGGCCACCGAGGAGCGCCCAGGCCTGCGACGGTGAGGAGGGCCGGGAGCTCGTATCTGATGCAGGACTGGAGCTGAGCATATGTAGAGGATGTTTAAACTCAACTGTAAGGAAACCGACAGCCCAGTTTTTAAAAACAAGCCAAAGATCTGACCGATCACGGAGAAGACCGCAGGGGGAAGATATTCCACATGGCTAACAATGCTGATACCAGGGGCACCGACTCACACAGCTGAGATGGGAAGAATCCGAGTTTGGTCCTCAGTACTGCAAGGACAAGAAACAGGAAAATAAAGTTATAAAGCTTCCCAGCTCATTTTAGCCCTTTCATAATGTAGACGCCAGAACGGTACCACACTATTGTAATTCAGGAGTTTACAGCCAGCCTCACTTCTGAATACAGACACACTCCAAACCTAGCAGAATGCAAAACAGTAATGTGACACAGTTGTGCTGAGCTTCTCCCAGAGATGCAAGGTTTGCTCAAAATTAAAAACATTTGTTAGTATAACCACTATATTCCCAGTTAAAGGGAAATAAATGATTGATGAATAATGACAGATGCACCTTGATAGATGCAGAAATGGTGGGGGATTGTGTTTTTTGAAATTTTTATCAAAATTCCATACTCATTCATGCTAATATTAAAACTCTTATCAGGCTTGGAATTGAAAATATATTCCTACATATACACAAAAGCCCTGCAGCAAAAGTGTTCTCAATTATAAAATATAATTTTATATATTTATATAACTCATTCCCTTTCGAATCAGGGAAGAACAATAGCTATCACTGGGTATTTTCAGCATTTTATTAGAAATTTCTAGGCAGCAAAATCAAAGAAACAAAAGAAATAAAGATAAATGTATTGAAAACCAAGAATCCAGGTGTCATATGTGGGTGAGATTTTCTACCTCAAAAATTTCAAAGGATCTACAGAAAATTATTATAATGCTTTAAGAGAGTGTAGCAAATTTTCTAAGTGAAAGATCAATAGATAAAAGTCAACTGCATTTCCAGACATTACCAAGTGTCAAGTGAAAAATGCAGTAATAATATTTATAAAAATTTAAAATCATCAAAATATACCTGAGCTAAATTGTTCCAGACTTTTATAGTGAAAGCTAAAAATATCACATGAAAGTCACTGAAGAAGACCAAACCCTGGGCGAGACATACGATAGCAAAGTTACAAATATTTCAAGTCCCTTCCCATAGATCCCCCCGTGCACCAAGGTTCCGGTCAGTAAGCCAGGGAGTCCTCTGAGCTGAATGACTGACTAATCACAGAAGGAAGAGAGAGGGACCGCAGAGGGTCCAGATCCTGCCCAGGAGGACTGGGCCAGTGCTCATCTTGCAGAAGCTCACCGAGGTCACAGGTCCGTGGCACTGGTGTGGCAGATGGCAGCTTTCAGGGAATGCAGTGGAGAGAGCACACCCCAGCCCTCCCCTGACGCATCGGCGGTGGGACAGGAGCAGTGGTTGGGACCGGCAGCCACGGCGACCTTGTGTCAGCTGTGTGGTAATAACTGGAGATCTATAGGGAGCGTGGCAATAGATCCTCACTGCATGTAACACATAAAACGCTTACCATGAATCTAAGCTTTAAGTAGGAGAAAAAACTTTGACAAATATTAGGAGACAACAGAACATTTTTTCAATCTTAGAGTAGGATCGATTTTTTAACAACACAAAAGGTGTACAACTTATAAACGAAAAGTCTGATAATTTTGACAGTGTTAAATTTTAAAATTTCTACTCATCAAAAGATGACACAAAAGAAGCCACAAAATGACACTAGATATCTGGAATATATGTAACCAAGGAAGAATTAGCATCCAGAATGTACAGCAAATGACTATGAAACAACCAGAAAAGGCAAGCCAAAAACAGAAGTCAAAACCAAAATCAGGAATCTCACAGAACTGGAGACAGAATTGGGTGATGAACATAAGACAAAGGTTCTTAACTTTCTTAATAATAAGGAAAAGGCAAAATGAACTGTTTAAATGGAAAAAATCAGTACTGAAAATAAGAAACAATGAGAATTGTTACTAAATTTATGGAAGTGAAAATTGGAACAACTGCTTTGAGAAACAACATGGCACCACCTGGTGAAGTTACCTGGCATGGTACAAGTAAGTGTGGAAATGCGTATTTATGAGTGCTGAGAGTTATGACCAGAATGCTCATTTCGGCATGGCATATAAAACTGCAGAAACGACGGCCCATATGTGTGTGCACAAGGAGATGGATAAATAAATGGTGCCTCACTGGCCCACATAAATAAGTGAGCAGTGAAAATAGCTGAAGTACAGCTACGATATCAGTGTGGAGAAGCCTGAGACCGTAATGTGGGGGGAAACAAGCTGCAGAAGAATACGTACAGTTTGATGTCATTTATTCAACTTTCAAAAACAGATAAAACCAATACACAGTTCCAGAACACATGCATTTCTTATAAAATTATCCTGACAAGCAATCAAATTGATGTTTAAATATTCAGGACATTTGACAATTCTAGGAGGAAAGCCTGGGGTGAAATCGGAGGAAAGCATCGATGTTCTTAGCCAAACTCCACTTGTCAACCTGGGGAGGGCTTGAGAATCATCTTATTTTAATATTTTAAAGAATTAACTCTCATCTGTTCTTATTTAACAAATGATGACATTTTGTTTATTTTCATTAAAATTTACGTATGCTTTAAATCACTCCTTTGTATCTATGGCGATTTTTCTCTTAAAAGTTCTACAAATAGTTAGGAGGGAAATTGGGGGTAATAGCTGAAGAGTGTGGAGTTCTTTCTGGGGAGATGAAAAATTCCCGATTGGTAGTTGTGTTTGCACAACCTGTTCATATCCTAAAACCCACTGAATCATAGATTTTAAATGGATGATGTATCAATCATCAGTAAAGCTGTTTTGAAAAGACTGATATCAAGGGAGGAATTGGGAAAGGAGAAAACTTCTGGGGAAATCTGGGTGAGGAGAGATTAGCTTGGTAGCTGTGGGGCGGTATGGAATCAAACTCTTCTTGCGAACAGATGAGTGTTAGTTGAGAAGAATTCAGGATAAGCAGGTTGTGGTTTGGGTCTCAGATGTCTCCCAAGCCTCCTGTGTCCAGCGGTGGGGCTTTGGAGGGTGACTGAACCGCAGGGTGCTACTCTCATCAGCGAATTGATCCCCTGGTGAGTGTAGAGCTGGAAGCTGTCAGCAGGGGCACCCACTTGGACCGTGGTCACTGGGCTGTGACCTGCAAGGGTGCACTTTCATCCCCGAGCTTCTCCCTTCGTCCTCTCTGCTGCCTCTCTGCTTCCTAGTGGGTTGAGCGGCTTTCCTTCACCACTCCTTTCCACCATGCCTTCTCTGCCTTAGATCGGCCAACCATGGACTGAACTCTGTGAAACCACAAGCCAAATAAACCTCTCTTCCTTTATGTTGTACATATCAAGTATCCTGTCCCAGTGATGTGAAAGCCAACAATACACAAGTCTTACGTGGCCATCGGAATTTGAACACAGGTCTTTCTATCCAAAGTCTAGGACTCTATTTTATAGGGCTCCCTCCCACATCTCTCTTTCAAGTTCAAAAGGCAAAATTATCCCTGAGTCTGTGTCTGGCACGAATCACGGGCTCACTTGCAGTTCAGGAGAAGTTCTAGAGACGTGTAGTTTCAATCGTGCTGCTGCTCCTTCTGCTGTCTGACGAGACTCTCCAGGCTTGGAGCCATCTGCAGCTCAGGGCCTGGGTGTCTTTTGACTGTTGCAAGGAGTGGGCTCTGGGGCTGGGGAAGCAGGGGCCAGCAGGAGGACAGCACTAATCCGCCCCTCGTCACCACTGGCCTGGCCCTGGATGATCTACCTAGTGACTGCGGATTCCTGATCTCTGGGTCCTCCACTCATCCTACTCCTGTGGTGCAGCAACACAGATGAGGTGCATGGCAAGTAGTGACGCCAAGAAGAGAGCACCCTTGGTGTGGAAGTGGCCCTGCTTTGGCTCTACCCCCTCTCCCCAAGAGTGCAAAGACTGCATCCATAGTAAATCGGCCCACTTCTTACAGAAGAGCAAACAGCAGAGTCTCACTGGCATGAGAGTCAAGAAAACCGACACCCTGCTACCGAGCCGCTGCCTCCTCAGCAGTGAACCAGGGCCCAGTCCATTAGCTCCTCGTCCTGCCCTCTTCTCAAGGGGTCACTGCTGTCCGCTGCGCATGCACAGCTTCAGGAAGGCCCTGACTGATCCAGGAGCAGCAAGTTCATTCTACCTTGTTTTCCACTGTGATTGGATGGGAATATCTTTGCCCTGAGCCAATCAGTACAATGCAAATCTCCAGCCACTGGGGTTGGTTCAGAGGTGGCTCAATCAGCACAAAGTTTGGGATTTCGGTTATTAGGAGAAGGGGCAAGTATTTCCTGCTTGAGGTGAGGTTCCTGCTCCTTGTTATCCTGTGACCCGGCCTGTTCAGCTTGGGGCGTGGCTAACACTGGAGACAAAGCTTAGACAGGGAGCCAAACACGTCCATCGTGGAGCTGCTGGAATGTCCGCCCACAAGGCTGCCCCGTTTCATTCTTCCCTAGCGTCACATGAGCCAGCAGTCTCCCCCACTGCTGAATCTAGTCACTGTTGATTCTTCCGTCGCGTGTGACTTGAAGAGCGTGTGTCCCTTCATTAAGTTAGCATTTGCCATGTCTTTCTCAGGGGACATCTCAAAGCCTCTGAAGCAACAACAGTGACGCACGTGGGAGTGCACAAGTGCACACTAGCATGTTCTTCTTGTCTACAAAACAGTGGCTGAGAGAGAGCCGTGGAGATGGGGCCAGCAGACCCTGAGCTGTGGCTACAGCATGGTGCCAGCCCTCCCTCAGCGCACCCTATGGAGCCCCCTCCAGCAGTCACCTGGGACCTCTGTGTGTCAGTCTCCAGGGTGTGGAAGGGTCACTCCTGTCATGTCTCGGGCTCCAGGCCTGACCAATGCACGCAGAGGCGAGATACACATCTTGCCACTTGCTGTATGAATGCCCAGGCAACCACAGCTAACACTTATGGAGCACACGAATTGCACTGTGCACTGTGCTAAGTGTTTAACACACATTATTTCAAGTAATTATTTAACAACAACTATTATTTCCACTCCGCACAGAAGGAAACTAGGGCTAGTAGAGTTAATAGCATGTCTAAGGGTAAAACAGAGGGGCAGAACAGGAATTCAAACTTGGCTTTTTTTTTTCCATTCTGGAAATTGAAACCAGGGCCTTTGCAATGAACCACATCCCCAGCTCCTTTTTAATTTGTGAATTTGAAAACAGAGTCTTGCTGAGTTGCCCAGGCTGGGCTTGAATTTGCCACCCTCAGGCCTCAGCCTCCCAGAGTGCAGGATTGCAGGTGTGCTCCATGATCCTTGGCTCCAACTTGGCTTTTTCTGGATTGAAGGTAAATGCTGAGTAGGTTGGGAACATGTAGTTTTATTCATTCACATGGCAGCATTTGTGGATACCTGTTCCATGCCAGGTTCTGATTAATACCATGAGCATTTAACTTACATGATATCCAGATCTAAAGAGAGCAATAACCCACAAAAATATGTGTTAAATATGCCATGTCATATATTCACAAAATGGCAGGCATCTAATACACATTTAATGGAAAATGAGTGGGTGAGGACTATAGAAAAGACCATATGACAGTGAAAATATCCTGAAAGTATAATTACATCTCTAAGACAAAACTCACTGCTGAAAGAGAAAAAGATGTTGAAGACCTGGAGCTCTGACAGCCTCTCCTGACTTGAGCGGCTGCTTTGTGCCCAAGATCACATCAGCTCTCGTGCCAAAGATACTCCCAGGAACAGCAGGCCTCCCTCGGGTGGTGAGCGGATGCTCTGTGATGAGCGGAAGTCTCCATCTTCTTGTCTGAGAGCCAAGAAGGATGGAGAGGAGCAAATGGCCAAGTCCCAGGGCCCATGGCATTGTCCCATATGGCTAACGTGATGCCCGTGGGGCCAGGCCCTGTCCACTCGCACAGAGCCAGTTCGTTCACGCCATCACTCAGTGTCTGGTCCAAATGCTCTGGAATGATCCCCCACAGCCTTGTTCTTCCCATGAGCCCTTCTGTGTTTAGCAGGCAATTTTAACTCTGCAAGGCATTAGAACAGAAATATTTTTATGAGCACTTAACTTGTATGTGTCCCGGATGCCAGCCAGGGTCTCCCCTCCTCGTTCTGCCTAAGTGAGATGCTCTGGCCTCCATCCTGGTCTCCGGAAAGTCAAAGCCCTGTCTCTCTGAGGCCTCCTGGCCCTCTCCTTGCTCATGGCTCCCCAGGCCACTGACCTCGCTGCCTTGCCATGTGAGATGCCTTGCCCTGTGCTGCATGGTGTCTCCGATCCACACGCGATCACCCTGCACAGGAGCCCCCCCCCCACATGCATGTACTTCCACTTCCACACATCTGCCGCGTACTTATGTTGTTTGGCTTTACTGAACATTCTAGCTTTAGAGAGGCTGATAGCTCAGGCACAGCACTTCAACATGCAACTCTACCTGCTCTGATACTAAAGCAGGGAAGACCGGAAGCTGAATGCTCCACCCAGGGCAGGACAAGTATAGTCTATGACCATTTGTTATGTGCCTTTACATAAGTGCAGTCTGAAAGCTTGGAGAGATGGAAATGTGAATGATCGAATGACCATGCTGCACCCCATACATGTGTACAAATGCTACGCATCAATTTGAAATCCTAGGAAAGTGTTTTAATCTCAACACCAGCAGGGATTCGTCCCCCTGCCACCTGTCCTACCCAGCATGCAGCCTCATGAAGGTTGCCGGTTCTGCCCTCCTCCTTTCTCCATTCCTTCACTCCTGAGCCACTGTTCCTTTCCCAGCAGCAAGAGCTCCCCTCCCTTTGCCCTCTTCTCTTTGATCTTGCCAGAACAGCTGGCTCCTTCCCTGCCGCCGGAACTCCTGGCAACCTCATGTGCTCAGAGCTGCACCTTCTATCCACCCAGACACTCACTAAGGTATTTCTTTTACAAAGACAACTTCCTACTTAAAAAAAATTCTGTTCCAGCTGCTAAGCTCATGCCTCTTCACTGCCACTGTACTTTGGAAGACTTTTCCTCCTGGGACTTATGCAAGAGATTAGGGTCCAGGGCTGCTGGTTTCAGTCCTGTGCTGGTTTGGACTCCGCTCTTCTCCGGGGCTGCGAACCCTGAAGGCAGTGCCATCCTCGGCTCACCCTCGGCACAGGGATGGAGGAGCAGGGTGTCCTTGCAGAGCGCACGGCAGGTGGAGAGCGCAGAAAGAATCTCTGCAGATGCAGGGCTTGGGTTCCTCCTCCCTCACCGCCACCCCGCCACCCTGGCCTGCAGTGTCCAGGCCGTCTCCTTCCTGCTTCTTTGCTGTTTCCACAGTTGCTATGTGGCCCTACAGATGACGACAGCCACTGCTGGGCCTCTGCGCACACGCTTGGAAATTGCACCTCTAGTCCCCATATCCTCCCTCATCATAAGCGTGCGTGCCTCTGGTCTCCCAGAAGCCTGAAGTGGCATTTGGCCTCGGGGATCTAAAAGAACACACTCCAGGTGCTCTTGGGGTTCTGGAGTGAATGTGGCATGTGTTGAGCTGCAGCTCACTGATCGGGTCGCTTGTTCCCCCAGCTCTTTCCCCACTCGGATGCACCTCGCCCAGCACTTGTAACTTGTGGTGAATGAGGCAGACGTGCTCTCTGACGCTCCCAGGTCTCAAGTCTAGCAGCACATGCAGATATCGAGCAATAGCTCCTCGTGTCCAGTTTCCCGTGGGGGAATGATCCACAACAGTGACCCATGCTGCAGGGCTCTCAGGGTGTCTGGGTCGGCTCTGTGCAAGGTACTTGTCTGCACACTCGGTCATCACATTCCTGTCCTGATGTAGCACTGAGAGGAGACACCGAGACACAGAGTGCCTCTGTCATCGGCCAAAGCTGCTGCTCCGCAGCAGTGCCTATGGCACCAAGCCCAGGGCCTCAGTTTCTACACTTGTAGCACTGCCCTGTGTCACAGTCTGAGGTCACAGAAAGGGCCAGTTAACCTTGGTGTCAGCCTGATCGGGTTAGGAGGCTCTGGTGAGGTGCTGGGTCACAAGTGGCCCTGCTCACCCAGGGGTGATGAGCTGGGGGTGCTGCAGAAGGTGAGGCCCTGGTGGGGGCAGGCACTGGGCCTTTGCAGGGCGCAGGTCTGGAGGGAGTCTTCCCGGCCACCGTGAAGGGAGCAGCTTTGCTCCACCTGGCCCTTCTGCCATGAGGTTCCCGCCCTGGAGTCAGACAGCCATGGACTGACACCTCTGAAACCACAAGCCAAGTATCCCATCTGCTCCTGCTCAAGTGACAGACAGCTGACCCATCTGGGAAGCTCCTGGAGGAAGAGATCCCAGTGTGGAGGCCTCAGTGAGGGGATCACGGCACAGTTTGAGCAGAGAGAGCAGCCAGGGCGAGAGCTGCAGAGACCAGAGCAACTCTAGGGCATCCTGGTGTGAGAGGTGCCTCTGCCCGCTGCACCGAACACTGCCCAGCTAGAGTTAGACAGAGACAGAGAGACAAAGAGAAATAGAGACCATGAGAGACAGACACAGACGAGGGACAGAAACAGATCAAGAAGGCAGAGGAACAGAGAGAGACAGAGACAGAGACCGAGATGGGGAGAGGCGCCTGGAGACTTTCACCCCTACAGAAAGAGGCACAGAGACACAGGGAGAGCTGATGGAGACAGGAGGGTAGGAAGCCACCCAGTGGGGTCCCTGGAGGTGGAGGCCACGAGGACGGAGACTTCCAGTGTGGGAGAGACAAGGGTGAGGGGGAGAGGCGGGGCCGGTCACCATGACTGTGCTCAGGACCCGCTGTGCCGGGCAGGGCCGAGCTCAAGGCCACGGAGGGCAGGAGAGGAGCAGAGGCCCCGGTCCCCTCCAGGGTAGGTCACCCTGGTGCTGAGTGCCAGCCCTGGGCAGCGGCACCCAGGCTCCTCTGCACGGGGACCGCAGGCCAGGGCGGAGCTCACACAGTGCCAGGGACGGCCCTGTGGACCCACAGGGGCCTGGGTGGGCGCAGCCCCAGCCTGCTGCCCCCGCCTCTCCCTGGGCCTGTCCCCCACACTGTGCCCATGTGCGTCTCCAGAGCTGATTCTCATGCTCAGTCGCTCTCGCTGTGTCTCTCTCCCTGCCTCTGTCTCTCTCTCCCCCTCTGTCTTTGGCTCTTCCTGTGTCAGTCTGTCTGCCTCTCTGTACTGACCTGGTGGCTCGGGAACTCGCTCCACCCAGGCCCTCCTGTGTGACCTGCCAGCATGCAGAGGCCCCGTGAGGTTCGTGGTCCAGGAGGCACCGTCTGATCCACATGGGGGTGAGGGCTCTGGAGCCTCGCCTGAGTCACAAGGTGGGCTCCCTCTGTCCAGCCAGCTAGGTCTGCCGGGGACCTGTGGACACGGCATGCTCACTGCGGAGACAGATCAAGTCTTCCCTTGGAAGAGCCGCACCCAGCTGCGACTTGTCTCACCACTCCAGGGGAGCTCTGCTGGTCTGCAGCCCGGGGAGAGCTGAGGCCTGGACATGCAGAGGGAGGCAAGCGAGGTCTCCTGTTTACTTCTGAGTTGGAGGAAAATTTATGTGACGCTCGAGGAAGGATAAACAGGAGGCGAGGCTGTCCACCCCTCTCTGCACCCCAGGTCCTCTCTCACCCAGCCTGTCTGACTGGAGATGCCAGGGCCCGACCTCCTGCTCGGACCCGGCCTGCAGGTCAGGAAGGTCATGTCCACTCTGCGACACTCACACTGGATGTACTGCTCTTCACATCCACGTGCAAACTCTGATGTCTGCTCGTGCACTCACCTGTGGATGTGTGCTGGAAGTAGGTCCTCAGTGCAGCTCAGCCAGAACTTCCAAACCCCATGACTTTGGGCAAGCCACATGTCCTTTCTGAGCTTTGATTTGGAAAACAGAAAAAATAAATATGACCACTAAGGATTTGAGGGGAATGAGCGACATAACTTATACACGCTAGTGCTCATACGTGACATTGTGGTTTTTACTGTTGTGGTTGCATCATTAGCTGCACAAATAACTACAGTGACTACTTTTGTGCTGCTGTGCTGCGTGTCCACTGGAGATGGAGGAGACGGTTTCTGTTCTCAGGAGCCCTGTGCGATGGGAGAGACGATGTCCAGGTGGCATCCAAGAGAACTGGAGGCCGGAAGCTGGGGCACCACAGCCGGGCAGCTCCCCCGGACCCACTCCAGAAGGTCCCTGAGTGTCCTGAGGAAGGGTGAGGAACCTCAGAGTCCCGGAGGAGAGGACTGCGGTGCTTGGTGTTACCCTCTGGAGGTCTGGCTTCGTGCACCGGAGGGAACAGGACAGTGAGGAAGGCAAGACAGTCCATTGAGGACGCATAGAAGAATCAGTCAGAGGCTTCGCTCGGGTCTTGGTGCATTCCCATTGCTACAGCAGAACACCTGAGATCAGGGAACTCAAAGAAGGGAGGTTTAGCTGGGTATAGTAGCACACACTTGCAATCTCAGTACTGTGGGGGACTGAGGCAGGAGGATTGAAAATACGAGCCCAGCCCGGACAATTTAATCACGTAGTGAGACTCTGTCTCATAAAATGAAAAATCTTTAAAAGGGCTAGGGATGTGCTTTGGGTTCAATGCTCAGGATGAGGGAAATGTTTGGTTTCTGGTTCTGGCTGCTCGGAAGCCCACGCTGCACCTGGTAGGAGCCTCGTCCTGGATCACAACTGGGTGGAAGTTAGAAGGTGAGTGAATGCATGTGGAAGAGAAGAGGCAGAGCCTGCGTGACGGCTGTCCTGTTCCCACGGAGAGGCCCTCACCCCGGCTCAGGGCTCCCCTCTGCCACCCAGGCCTGCTCCACACTGCCTGAACTCCCCGCTGAGGACCTGAGTTTCCTGTGAGACCTGTGGAGATGCTCAGGCCACAGTGCCTGGCTTCCTTGAGGAGATTTTGGGGCCTCAAGACAGCATGGACACCAGGCAGGCAGAGCAGCAGCATCCTCTGCAGCACTGGCCCCGGCCGGGGTCAGGCAAAGCCCACAGAGAACGGAGGGGGTCAAGCCTCTCCTATGTGGGGCCAGAACCTGGCTGAGTGGGGCAGGGATCTCTCCTGGGACATTGCAGGAGCCTTTCCTGTCCTGGGCCACATGCGCTCATCCCCCACTCTCTCTGCAGCAGGCAGAACAGGGGTGAAAGGTCCAGAGCCATGCAAGGTGGGATCCTGAGCTTTAGCAGAGGGGGTACAGCTGGGATAGACAGGCTTGTGAGTATCTTTCCTTGTGGGCCTTCGGGTTGTCACCCAGAGAGAGAAACTACCCCCGTGGGTAAGGGATGTACACAGAGCACGAATGACTCACTTGGCTGAGGAAAAGCAGGAACTAGAATTAATTCGAAGGCAAGGAGATACTTAAAGGGAGGCTTCACAGGAAAACAGGTTTGCTTGGTGAAGTTCAATATTGCAGGAAACACGAAGCACAAAATTAGCACATTTGGAGATGGAGTTCGTAGTGTTTCAGAAGAAATGGATAGCGAGAGAGCACTGTAACGGGGCTGTGTCCCAGTCTACAAAACTTCAGTTCCCTCATGAAACAGATGGAAGTGAGGGTGCAAGGGCAAAACAGAGACTCCTGCTCCAGAAATGCTTTGGCCGAGTAGGAAGAGGCTGGAGACGTGGCGCAGGAGAGACTGCGGACCGCACCTAGGGTGGCCACTGTCCAGTCCAGGTG
Organism: Heterocephalus glaber; assembly: GCF_053883595.1. Taxonomy (NCBI): domain Eukaryota; kingdom Metazoa; phylum Chordata; class Mammalia; order Rodentia; family Bathyergidae; genus Heterocephalus; species Heterocephalus glaber. The sequence goes on from NW_028258357.1 coordinate 24,564,279, forward strand.
CTGCAGGACCAGCCCTGACACAACTTCCCCTTCAGGGCTGTGTTTCCCTTCAGCCAATTCTCAAAGATTTTCTACAACTCACAATCAAAGTACAAGAACAATGGTAAGTAGGGATTTTGCAGGTGGTGTTTAGGCTGCAACAGTACTAGAAAACGTCATCTGATTTTCCCATTTGCCATTTCTGCACTCCTCTCTCTCCCTCCCTCCCTCCCTCCCTCCCTCCCTCCCTCTCTCTCTCTCTCTCTCTCTCTCTCCCACACTCACAGGTGCAGACCAGCCTGTCTCAGTGTGTACACACCTCACAACACAGCAGGTTCCAAGGAGCTCTCTCCTGCTGCTGTAGACTCCTTTGCCTTCCCCTTCAGACTTCTGGCAGTTAAATCACCAAGTGGGGTGGACTGGGTTTGAAGCACTGGGTGGTAGCAGGGACAGGGACAACCAGGGTGGGAGCAGATGCCTCGTCTAGGAGAGCAACACCTACTCAGCTCCCTGGGATTGTCACCTTGGAGATGGTAGCCTAGTGTGGCCACATGGTTATATGTTTAAGGGAAGAAATTTATACTCTCACCTAGGAATCCAGCATGGTTTTCATTGTTAATGTTCCCAGTTACTTTATCCTTTTAAGAATAACTACTTGGGAGCTGGGGATTTAGCTCAGTGGTTCTACCACCTGCCTCACAAGTGCAAGGTCCCAAGTTCGATCCCTGGTCCCCCCCCCCAAAAAAAAGAATATCTGGGCCAAACATACACTTCTGAGGACCACATCTGGCTACAGTTTCCCCGAGGGTCATCTTGTCTTCAGGGTGCTTGCCCCAGGTGTTATGGCTGTGTCTAGATGTCTCCCAAAACCTCATGGGGTCAGAGGTGGGGCTTTTTCCAAGGTGCTGAATCTAGAGTATGTGATGCTGGGATTAAGGGTGTGTGATTACTAAACCAGTGGACTGATTAGTTTGGCACTGCCCTAATCCCTATAGCCTAGATAGAATATGAAAAGGGGCAGAAAAAAGCTTCTAAGGTTGGTTGTTGGTTCTCTTGTTTGCTTTGCTGCCTTCTGCCTGCCATGAACTGTTTCTCCTCTAAGACGTCCCTCTGCTGTGCCACCCTACCTTGGAGCCAGCCAATTATGGGCTGAAACCTCTGCAAAATGTGAGCTAAATAAACCTTTCCACCTTTAACTTTGAGTGTGACATATTTTGTCTCAGGGAGGAGAAAAGTAACTAAGACACCAGGGGATTGTGGATGGCGTATGTGTGCTTGGATTTCTGTGCTGATTTCCGGGAAAGCAGGGAGATATGCAGGAAGGAAGTCTGCACAGGGCTTGTCAAGGATGTGGAGGAGAAGAGATCCATGCCCCTAACCCTAACCCTAACCCTCTAACCCTCTAATCCTAACCCTAACCCTAACCCTAAACCAGCAGAGCCCTGTGAACCAGGAAACCTGAGTGGGCAAGGAGCCAGCCCTAGGGTGGACTCCTGAGCCCTAGTTTGTACCCTGAAGTGTGGCTGACAGAATTGTTAAGAAAAACATATTCTGACACTTAAAAAAATGATGAGAAGACTTTGAGCACGACAATTGAACCAGGTGTCGAGACTGTGCTAGGGGAGAGATCAGGCTCAACCTGAATCCAGAAAATGTGCTGGGATTTATGGCCAGGAAACAGCAAGAGAGGCTCAGTTTCTAAGGCAAGGAGAGTGTGACTAAACTGACTCACAGGATTCTTGCTGAAGGCAGGCCCAGGACTTCACATCACAGAGGCTGACGAAGAAGTTGGTTGGCTATCAAAGAGGATCAGATGTTAAGAGTAGTGGATTCTTGCTAAATGGCTTTGGTGAGATTCTTGCTAAAACGAGACTGGTAAGAACAGGGCAGAGACAGACTTAAAGCTTAGTCTAGGAGAGGGCTCAGAAGAGCCTGACTAAATTTGTCAAGGAGAGACTTTGTCCATGGAAAGGGCCCCATATCCTGGTCGTGCTGTCAGTGTGGGCAGCTGTGTGACAGATGCTAGAGACCAGGTGGCTTAAAGAGTAGGGGTTTTATTCTCACAGTCCCGAAGGCTGGGACATCTAAGGCCAAAGTGCTGCAGACCCGGCACCTGGTGCAGCTGCACATGGCAGCTTTTCCATCTTCTCACACGGTGGAGGAAGACTGAGCTAGCTCTCTGGCTTCTTCTTTAAGCGCCATGAATCCCATTCACGAGGGCACCACCCCGAGGCCCTACCCATCTCCCAGTGGGCACACTCCTAGCACCATCTCATTGGCTATTGGATTTCAACACATGGATCCTGGGTGGACACAGTCATTAAGCCCACAATGCTGGGCTTCAATCTCTTCACTTGTGGGCCCAGGAAGTTTTCCTAAGAAGTTTTTCTCTGACTTTGTAACTAAAACCCTACTGCAGGGAACCCTTGTTGTTCTTCCACGGGCTCCACCCCAGGTCAGTTTCTTTAGGCTGGGTCAGCCTTCGATTGGCTCCTCCTCCAGGGTCCCAGATGCACACTGCCTTCCTAGCATCCCTGCACCATCTTTCATATGGAGCCCTCTCTGGAAGCAGAACAGGATGAAAGCTACCCACAGCCTCTGTCTTAGCTTCTCCCAGAGAAGCATCCCCTTCTCTTGAAGAAGGGTTTTCACTGCTCAGTGTGTACTCAACAGCAAGTAGAGGAGAAAGCACCAGAATTTCCTAACCTTCCCTGTGTTTCTGTTCCCCAGAGTTCCTTCCTGAGATAATGGCTTCAGATTTTTGTGCATTTGTGAGGAAGGGGTCACCACTTTGTCACCTTTTCCACTCCACAGGAGACTGTGATGACCCTCCCACCCTCTAAGAGGTTCTTTTTCTAAGGTGATTGTCTGAAGAGCTAGCCCAGGGCAACACGGGTGCTCCTTCATCTCAAATTGCCTTTTTATGCCCAGGAAAATGTCAGACTGAGGAGCCCATTGCTGGGCCTTTCCTTCCTTCCTGAACAACCTTCTCCTGACCCCTCTGTGGCCGGGGTGTTGCAATCATTCCATTGGCTAGAATACCAGGCTTGGGACAAAGGGAAACTAAACTGTTTGTCCACTGTGATCAGAGCCCCCCCTTCCATACCAGGCAGCCATGGCCTGGTTGTGAGGAGTCAGGAGAGAGATGGGAGGTAGCCATGTGGGCTTGTTCTCGGAAGCTCTCAGTATCTGGGGTGGCGTGTGTGCGTCAGCACCTACCGGGTCTTGAGGTCTGCCAGGAGACTAAGCAAATGTTTTCCTGCCTGACTGGTTGGAAGCAGTGGAGATTTGTTTAAGAAAACAAAAGGAAATTACAAATCACTCAAAAAACAGAATGGAGAGCTGGGGAGTTAGCTCAGTGGTTCCGCTGCCTGCCTTGCAAGCATAAGGTCCCGAGTTCAATCCCCGGTACCAAAAGAAGAGAATACAATGGAGAGATTAAAGAATATAAGGTTTCCATTAATCCTAGCTTCAAACATGGATGTGTCTCTGATTAGACTGTTCGTTATTGAGATCAGCACTGCTTTTACAATCATAAACATGACAGCTTGCATCATATATGTACAGTAGCACAAAAATGATAAGTCACTTTCTCTTTGGCCACATGCCATATGTAACCTTAGGCATTACTGCAGTTATGAGGAAACTGAGGACCCGAAGGTGAAATCCTGCTTGCAGTTCCTAGAGCTGTGGCCTGGGGAGCCTGGATTTGAGCCCAGGCTTGATCATGGCACACCTTCCTTGTGCTGGCATGGCTGCTGTGTGTGACCTCAGCCAGTGGCCTGCAGGTAGCCCACCCTTGAACCCTTAGGGCTTCACTAGCTCCTAGAGCTGGGCTTGCAGGAGAGGAGCCAGAAGGGACTCAGCTGCCATCCTGAAAGACGGACCCTGAGTTTCCACTGCTGTGTATTAGCTTTCTGTTTGCACGTGGCAGAATGAACCAAATCTGTCTTCCCAAGCCGACCACCATAAAATGTATTCCTGCGTGTCCTTCTTACTTTTCTTTTTATCAACATACTCGAAAGCAATCAGAGATGCAGTCATTTCGAGGATAATTGATCTTGACTTTCAGGCAAGAGCCAAGAGGAGGAGGTTGATTCCTGAGAGGACGGACCTAGTTAGAAGTCATGGCTCTCCTTGATTCATTGAATGAATATTTATTAAGCACCTTCAGGAAGACACACCTCCTACCTGTGAATTTACACACCTGAGCACAGGCTCAGGATAGACTCCCCCACATGTTGTTGTCTAACTTCATCTCTTTGTGTATTGTATCATTAATAAGCTAGAGACAATGGCATACGTTGTGAACAAGATGTGGCGTCTGAACTCCACAGCCACTGGGTGTGGTCGGGATCTAATCCTAGGTGAGTTTAGATCACTGGTTCAGAAAACTTGCTATGGTTTCTACATGGACACTGGGGCAGTGGGACTACACAGGGCAGTTCCTTGTGATGGAAAGCAGGCTTCCTCCTGACCCTGTAGGTCAGACAGTGGGGGTCACTGGTGCACCGGGGATGGCCTGGGAAGGTGTGGAAGGGAGCTGGGGGATGCCCACACCCCATCGTCTCCAAGCGGGAACACTGGGCTCTTCGAGGTACACTGGCTCTTGAGATGTTAGATTCTAGTACTGGAATCAGGAATCCCAGTTACTGTATCAAGTGGATCCAATTTCCCCTTGATATCTACAAATATGAAACCTTTATGAGGTAAAAAGTTGTGATATCTTAGCAGTCCTATGTACTCTTCCTCATCCTAAACACCCCAAGGAGCCTGTCAGCTACCTGAGCAGAGCAGAAAGCAGATCCCACTGAGAAGGCCAGATACAGAGTGCTGCAAGCCAGCAAGAGCACAAGAAGGAAAGGAGCCTCAGCACCTTGAGCCTGCCTTTCTTACAGCTTAGTGTGGCTTCATCCTGGAGACTCTGAGCTCAGGTAGAAGAGGGCACGCTCCTCAGGCAGCCTCAAGGGCAGCCCCTGTCCATCCCTGTGAGTCTCACAGTCTGGTAGGGAAGACAGTCAGAGGGACAAGCTCCAGATGCTGGATGACAGTGCACATCACGTGGAACCCACTTGAGGGCGACTCGGATAATTCAAAAGCTTCCCTGGGAAGTTCCATCCAGGGCACAGCCTGAACGGTGATCAAGAGAATCAGGGGAAGGGAGGTGGGTGTGAAAGTGTATCCAACACTGGAAACCAGTGTGTACGAGGTACGAATGGAGTCAAACCATTCAGTGACTGTTTACAAACAGTTATTAGAGTAAAAGACAGTGCCATGAATTTCCCTCAAAATCCTCCCTCACTTCAAATAAGCTGAACCTAACCCTTACCCTAACCCTAAGCTTGTCCCTAGAGTTAGGGTTCCCCAGGACCAGACTCCTGTTTTCCTTTGAATCAAAACCTTAGTGGCAGTGCATCTTGAGCCGCCTGTGGGAATGAAGGAAAGGTGGATAGGCTCCAAGAAGAGCCGACTCCATAGAGCTGGGGAAGACCAGGACAGGGAAGGCTCATGGGCACCTCGAGCACTAGAGGAGGACAAAAAGCTAGTGTTGATGCTGACCAATGTGAGCAGCCCCTGTCTCTACTCAGGACAGAGGAGGGGTCAGAGGGCCAGCCAGTGGAGACCAAAAACCATTCAGAGCACGTTGATTGGGAGACGGTTCTGAAGGAGCTGTGCTTTGAATGATGTGGACAACACCCCTAGTCCAAAGCCTTCAGGAATCAGACAGCACCAGGCATCTCATCCTAGGGATCCTGCTGAAAGGAACTGGCTCCACAGAGCTGGACCCCTGGAAGGGTCCCGAGGGGGCTCGGAAGTGCCACCAAGCCAGGAATTGTGGGGAGGCCACCACCTCGAGGCTGGAGCCAAGGGAGCTATTGGGTAATCAGAGCCTGGACGCTAGTCCCCCTAGAGGTGGGGTGCAGGTGTACACATCTGTGCATGGGAAGGACCCTGGCCAGCTGCCCGGACCTCGCTCAGGGGTAAATGAGGGCTTGTTGGGGGAGTTTAAGGAAACTGGGGAAGCAAACAGCACCTGTGCTGATGGAGGCGATCACTGGGAGAGAACTGTCAGAACCACAGGCCCAAGGGAAGAGCAGTCCCTGTCCCTCCTTGACTGGGCAGGCTCCCTCAGACACTCCTACAGGCAGTGTCGGGCACAGCACTCCAGCAAAGGAGAGATGCAGCATGCAGAGAGCCCCAGGTCCTGCTCAGAAGCACAGAAAGAAGGGTGGGTTGGAGCTGAGTCTGAGAACTCCAGCCCTGCTCCCCGCTGGCTGATGTGTGAAAGGTCTGCACAGCACACGCTGGGACAAGGACACGTCCCCGACATCACATCCCAGAGCCTCACAGGAAGGTCTCCGGAGCAAGCTCCCTGGATGTGGCTTTCCCGATGCTGGGGATCGGAGCAGGTTAGCTGGTGTGCGATCATGGGAGCAAGCGACACTGAGTGACATGCTGAGACCACTGTCCTTTCTCACCTTCCACGTTTCTGATGAAGGCCTTGGAAAACCTAGCACAGCACTGAGCCCTGCTAGGACCACTGTGACCAGGACAGAGCAGGCCCCAGACTCAGACCCTCCGATTTCCCAGCCTGATAGCATTGTTTGTCTGTGTAGCTTTTATTCATTATGTGTAACTTCCAGCTCATGGGAGTTCTTGTTTTTCACTTACCAGAGATTTATTTACATTAAATGTGAGTAGATTGGCACCTACATGATAGGTAAATAACAATGGAGGATATGGATGTGACCATAAAGAGAAACAACTCAAGAAGGGGATGGAAGTGGCCCACGCTCAGGGAAAACTGCCTCATGGCCACCCACAGACCACCTTTGTCTGCACCGTAAACATTTATCCAAATGAGGGGCAGACGGTGGCAAACCTGGGGCATGGCGAGGAGGGGCTTGGCAGGTGCTTCTGCCCCAGCCGGGGAAGGAAGCCCGGTCCACCCTGGAGCCCAGCTTGGCAACCTTCTGCCCTCTTCTGGCCAGATGGACACAACCCCTTCGGAGCCCTGGGGAAGACTGGGTTTCCACTTGGATCCCAGTCCCCAAGAACTGGTCAGGCCTGTCGGTTTTCTCAGAGCCAAGCTCCCCTGATGCAGAATGACCCCTTCTCTTCTGTGTCCTTCACAGTGCTGTGAGTTCCATCCCACTAGAGTTTAGCACTCGGAAGGCAAGGACCTTGTTTGTCTCGGTCACTGTCATATTACCAGGCTCTAGGATGACACAGGGCTTAAATCAGGACAGAGTGAATGTGTGAAGATATCAATGAAAGAGTTGTAGGGTTTCTAAGCTTTCAAAACCTTGGAGTCCTTCCTAGCAGTGAAACCCTAAACTGAAGCAAAGCCACTCTGGACCCTGGGGTGAAGCCCCTTTCACCCAGCCCCTTCACCAGGCAGAGCTTAGTGAGTGGAGAAATGCGTTCTGGACTTCAGGTCTTGGGTGGTAGGACATCGCTATGAGGTGTGTTATGGTATCTGGCGTACCTCTGGGCTCAAAGTCCAGAGCACTTAGTGACTTAGTGGTAAGGGGCAGGTACGAGACCAAGCCTCGGTCTCCTCCTGAAGCTGGTGCCCTGCCACCCTCTGGGCCATGTCTCTCCCTCCAGTCAATGCTGCAGTTAGTTCAGGTCCAGCCACAGGAACAAACATCCTATCTGACGTCTGGGGCCAAGCAGATGAACAGCTGCTTGGCTGAATATTTCTTCTTCTCATTTTTCCAGCTGACAGCATGACACTGTAGTCTCCATTTTTATACCACAGAGCAATTAATTCCATGGTGTCTTCAGCAGGTGGATGCCCCTGAGGTTCAGTAATGTCCGCAGAACTTCCTTCCCAGGAACAAGCCCATATTTGGGCACTGCCTTCCTTCCCTAAGTCACAGGGGTACCTGACTGTGAGCTCCTGTGAATCATCTTGATGTCTTCAGAAGCATCTAGTTTACCCTCATAGGGAATTTTAAAGAGTTGAGGGACTTTTAAAGAATTTTAAGGTCTTTGGGTTTAAACAGCACTTAGTCCAGCTGCCTGCTTCTCCCTCACTACTTCACCCTCATTATGCCAGGGGTCTGTCGCGTGTGTCTGACAGTTGCTAGCAATGCAGAGACGGCTTAGTATCCCACCAGGCAGTCTATTGCATTGCCAGGAAGCCATCGATGTGGGCAAGTTCTTTCTGAGATGGAAAGGTGCACATCTGTAACTTCTGCTCGCTGAAACCTAGCTATCATTATTTCTGTTTCACAGATGGAGAAATCAAGGCCAAGAAAGCATGGAGCACCTTTCGCCTTGAGTAATAAGAGAGGCACATGGGAGTTGAATCAAGCCTCTCCAGCTGCTAAGCCTGTGCTCTTCCAGGCGCCCCACGGTAGCTGCCAAGTGCTCAGAAATGCTATCATCCAACGGCCTTCAGTCTCCTCGTCCCTGCTATGTGTGCTTCATCGGGACAGTGGTGGTCATGCATTGCTCTCTCCTCAGTGTTCAGGCAGGGGAAGAGCCCAGGGCACCATCTCCCCTCTCTCCCTCCGGAGGCAGCAGCTATCAGAATCTCCAAGAGGCCTGACCTGTGCGAGGAGCCAGACCCACCCCAAACTCCGACATCTCCCATATTCTCCCTGCATTCCTGCGCATGTCCATCATGGATCAGATCACGCCCACCATGCGCTTTAGCAGTGAGAAGTCAGCTACCCACACGGGGACTTTCAAAGAAAGGACTGTAGATGGATGTGTGCTGCAGGTGAGTCCACACCGGGGAAAGGTTTGAGTGTATGAAGGGCGGCTGGACGAATTCAAAGTCGACTTCAAAGGATTCGTAATGGAATCCAAAGCCTGCTGCCCAAGTGAGGCATCATGGTGACTGAGACTTCAGCCCAATCACCTACATGAAAGGCAGCTGGGAGAGAGGTAACTCCCATGTAGGGTCAGTGAGGAAGGAGATGCTTTGCACAACTTCCAAGTGCATTTTAGCAGTCGTATTTGCATGCATCATGACCAACCTATTCACTGGATTTTAAAGGCAGATTTTGAGTCAGTTCTTATTTCAGTTTTGCTTCTCTGTGACCTATCTGACAAAATGCCCTGGGTGCTCCTTCTTGTGGCTCATATTCTTCCCCAGTACACAGGGAAGGCTGGCTGCTGGCTGGTTCCTAGGAGAAAGGACAGGAAATCACCATATCTCCTCTCTGTGGCAGGCACATCTGTGAACGCAGCTGTATCATAGTGTTTTCAAGTTTGAGATAAGGTAATTGAGATTTATAGAGTTTTGCAACTTGCCAAAAATTAGGTAGACGCTGAAAGTGACAGCCAGGATTTGAATCTAGGTAGTTTGAATCTCCTTGATTGACACGTGGGAAAATCCAACAACATCTAGCAAAGTCTCTCAGGTATGGAGTGGGCTTGTTAGGCTTGAGCTGATTGCTAAGCTATAACAGCAGTAGCTAACGTCGCTTAGCTTCTCCCGGGAGCTCAGCCCTGCCCCAAGCAGTTTATATGCACAACATGCACACATGCATCTCAACTCATTTAAGCCAGCAACACTTCAAGGGAGGCAGTTACCTCATCATTATTACATTGCAGGTGAGGAAACTGAGGCAGGGAAAGCTAAACCCACATTCAGGCCAACTGCGAGTCAGGAGAAGCCAGGCCCGGGGCCTAGAGCACCCCCATCCCTACAGCAGGGGTTCTCTTCTGCCAAGTGATGCCTGCAGGCCAGCAGGTCAACAAACCACTGAGCACAGGGATCTGACTGGCAACACCAACTCATGCTTGTGGAGTCCCGGGTTCGATAGGCAGCTTCTCGGGAGACCACAGTCCCACCCGGGGCCTCCCTGAGGCAGAGGCTGGCTCGCCTGGGCCTCTCCCATCACCACCCTCCGCCTGCTTGCTGAGCCCAAGCTCCTCATGTCCACAGCCTTCCCTGAAACGCACCTGCCCTTCTGCATCTGCCGAGGTGTGCATCACTGGCATCTGACCTCTTCCCACCCAGTGTGTTCCCAGCAGGAGGAGCTCCTGTCCTGGAAGGTGTGTGGGCTCCCTTCCAGAGCTTGGGAGGTTCTGCTCCTTGGGTACATGCTCTTTCTCTCCATCTCCACCTGGCAAACTCCCACTTGCCCTTCCAGACCCAGCTCCAGCAGCCGCTAGCCCTCAGTCTTCCCTGATTCCATCAAGCAGAGCTGCCTCTCTGGCGTCCCCAAGGCCACCGTCCGGGTCGTTTGCACCCATTTCTCCTCTGCACGCATCTGTTGGCATGCTTGTCTCTGCTCACACTCTGAAGGGAAGGCAAGCGTGCCTGTGTGCACTCACATGATCCAGCACATGATGGAACTAGGAACTGAAGACATGAGTTAATGTGACAGTGGCGATCGAACCAGCAGAAGAGCTGTTAAAAAAATAAATTGGTACCAAGATTATGCCTCAGTTTCTGTCAGTTTGGGCATCACTACTCCACCCCCATGAACCACTTCACCTCAAGGTACTGAGACAAAATTGAGGATCTGAGTCTCCTGAGGCCAACCCTAGAAACGAACAACTCTGGCCAGGCACAGATGTGCTGCAGCAGCCAGCCAGGCTCCTGGGCAACATTTCTTCCTGTAGGGTGACGGCGTGCTGGCTGTCATGGGTAACAGTCCTGCGTGGAAGTTCTGAGATGCTTTTAGAGAAGAGTATTGAGCCAGTAAGTAGATTTCGAATCAATAAGCTTGCATTGAGCACTGGGGCTCTGAGAGGAGTCGTTCTCAAATGCGTTCTCCGATTGATACTAACCTAATAGGGTTTGGTTTACCAGGCCTGACCTTCCCAACAACCCTGTAAGAGAAGACCAGTCACTTCCACGTCAGAGGTGAGGACAGTCCTTCCGGTGCCTGCTGCAGGTGTAGAGAGCCAGCACTCCAGTCCGACACTCTGACTCCAAACAGCGTTCTTTCTACACTGCAGGACACAATGTTTGAGGCAGAAAAGGCAGATTTTGCTAATCAGCTTGGTAAGACAAGACTTTCTCTGGCCTGCATCTGCGTGTATGGTCTATGAAAGTTGAGCAGGGGAGACCAATCGATCACCTTTGGGCAGGGCCACCAGATCAGATGGCAGCCCACAGTCTGGCGCAGGTGGCACCCTTGGGCCCTGGCCCCAAACCTCCCCCGGGCGATCTCTCCCCTTCTCCAGACATTGCTGAGTGCGCTCTCTGCACAAACAGCCTGTTCCTCGATTCCCCTTCATTCTTCGGTGCCTTGAAGACTGAGTTTTCATCCCCACCACTGTCAGTAGAGCATATAATTTTCCTCTCTTTTGTTTCAAGGAAGGAAAGCAGCTGTTGCCCACACTGCTGAGAAGGGGAGTCCACGGTGTCCTCCCGGAAGGACAGAGCCATCTGGCCGGTGGCGCTGGGACGGCAGAGCCTGCCTCCTGACCCTCCTCGCCTGCCAGTCTGAGCGAGCACCAGGCCTTCCGCTGCGTTGGGCGCATTCCACTCTGCAAGCCAAGTGAACGAACGCGTTTGGGGCAGAGGGGTCAGGTTGCTCAGAGGAGAGGAAGAAGCAGGCCGCAGCCACACACCCATGCCTCCTCTGGCTTTGCATCTGGTTTTTGCCTCGATTCCTCCACCGTTCCCACAGACGGGAAAGCAGAGGCGCTGCTCACTGGTTCTCACAGACCGGTCACTGTCACCTGCAATCGCGCTTCTCAGGTAAGTCGCCGGTGGCCTCCCGGTCGGCCCTGGTGAGCCCTCATCTCGCCCGTCGCCTCAGCAGCACTCGATGACGAGGACCGCGCCGCGCCTTGAACCTTCTCTCTTGCATCTTCCCTTTCCTGCTTGGATTTTCCTTGATGGCTTTTATCTGTCCTTCATCCTCCTCCCTTTGCGTCTTGGATTCTTAGGCGGCACAGCCAAGTCCTCTCCTCAGCCTGCCCGTGACCCTCCTGCGATCCCACCTGTTCCACGCTTCCCAGTACCACCCTGGCCTGATGACCACTCCTTTAAATCTGCCCTGCCCTGCAGCCTGGGGCTTGTGGCTTCTTACTCCACATCTCCATTGGAGGCTTCATGAGCAGCACATTTCAAACACGCCTAAACCAGGCTAGCCACCGTGGCCGGCAAACCAGCCTCTTCCCTTTCCACAGCTTGCTTAATGGCATTCTAAGGCTGGGCATCTGCAGCCTCAGCTAGGCATTGAGTTCAGTGTCATGTCTGGCCAGTTTTGCCTTATAAATACACCTTGATGCTCTTATCTTATCCCTGCTAGTGATTGCCTTTGTTTAAAACCTTGCGATCACTCACCTGAATTATTGCCCTGGGTTGCTCTCTTCTCTACCCTCACCTCTAGGAGATCATGCCTGCAGGCACTCCAAGGTCTTCCTGCTGGACCATGAAGTCCAGGGGCTGTCTATGGCTTCCTAACAAAGGTGAATAAGGCTCTGCTCTTACCATGCACCACAAGCCAAGACATTGCCCCCTCAACCCTCACCTTTACCTCACCCTTTACCCTCGAGTAAAACAACCCTTTTTCCCAGTCGCCACACGTATTATGTTGCCTGTCTTGTCTCCTTGCAGGTAGTCCTGGAAATCTGCTGCTTTGGTCAGTGATCCCGTCCTCTGGAAAGCATTCTCAGGCTGCCCCAGGCAGGGCTTGGGGCCATCTTCTCCCCCTGGACTCGCCAGGCCTCCACCCCTCACAGCATTCACCGTGCTGTCCTGCACTTACCTGCCTGGTCCTGGGGATAACAGGGACCACGCGTCACTCACCTTCACACCTCCAGGTACCACGAAGGACCTGGAGAGCGAGGACTCACCAAACCCTAATGGAGCCACACTGGGCAGCACTGTGAGGTGTGTAGGATAAAGTATTCTAATTGAGTCAGTGAATTCACTGGCCAAACGCAAGGCCGTTCTTGGTCCAGCCTTGGCGCACGTCCACCAGAGGAGACTGAATCCAAGAATCCGGGGTAAAGGCGCCCTGCACCCTGCCTAGGCCCTTGCCCTGCCCTCTATCCACTCACACTCCTCGCCATTCCCACCACAGCCACATCTCAGCACACCGGGAATACCGGGTTCCTCAACCCTTGGGCAGTGAGACACGACGCAGACTCTTGCCTTCTGGGTAAGCCCTGTTTCTTGAACTCTTCCCCGAAGGACAGAAGTGGAGGCTGCAGGACCAGAGTGCTGTTGGAGGATGGAGAGACGCTTCCACAACTCCTTGAGCAGAACAAGCTGAACCTGGTCCTCCTCTCTTAATGTATCTGCCGGAAGCTCCTGGGATCAGCACCTGCCCCGCCTCCCTGCTTCTGTTGCTGGCTGCTCAGATTTTCTGTCTTGCTGATTTTTCCACTTCAAGCCTGGCAGCTGCCCTGCAGGATTCAAGGGGAACTCTCAGCTCCTGGCTGTCGGCACTTCGCTTGCCTTCTAAGCTGGCCTTAGCTCCCTTGGCTTCCTCTTGTGTTTGCATACAGTGCACTCCCACAGTTTGCCTTTCCTTGCACTCTCCCAGCAGTCTTGTGAGTTCGGGTTTCGCACCCTGGATCAGTGGTGGCAAACCTATGGCATGAGTGTTTCAGCAGGCACGCAGAGCCGTCTCTGTTGGCATGCAAGCCAAGCCATCGCAGCAGCTGAGCATCGGATGACAGTTTTTTCTAAATTACAACTTCAGTACTCAGGTTTAATTGCAATGTTGGCACTTTGTGATAAATAAGTGGGTTTGGGGTTGCGGTTTGGGTGCTCTGTCTCTAAACGTTTCCGCCGTCACTGGCCTAGATTGTGTATCTGTGACAGAGGAGCAGCTGCATTTGAACTCAGGCCCCTTCACTCCAGAGGCTGTCTCTTCCTGGTACTCACCGTGGAAGGGAGTTGAAGAAAGGACCCACTCGCACCTCTCGCTTGTGAACATTGGTGAACAAACACCAACATTTGTTATTCTCAGGTATTAGATGTTTCTGCATTTCTACAAGAATTTTCATTTTACAAGACAATTTCTCATTTGGTAGTTATTTCATCTGGTCTTAACAACATAGAAATGGGAAAAAATAAAGAGATCCGTTCCCCTTCCCTCTACAGCACCCAGTTCACCATTGTCCTGGATTCCTCTTTCCATAGGACACCCCATTCTCTAGGCCAAAGTGACTTGTTTAGGGTTATAGACATGTGGTTCAAGCCAGACCAATCGGAGTCTTCCACAGGGCTTTCTGCTGGAGTTTTTGGAAAGATTTATCACCATCGGAAATAAGCTCTGAATCTAGGGTTTCTGTGAGATGAGGTTCCTACCATTTTCTTCCTTTCTCACTGAAAAATCCGGAGAACTGGAGAGCAGACTCAACTATTCCTATTAAACTCCACAATCTGTCTTACCTAATTTTGTGTTTTTCTTGTCTTTGAATGATAGGAGATAAACTACCTTTTCCTTTAACTTACATTGGATTTTTCTCATTTGCACCCAAAGTACTTTAATTTCTAACAGATAAATCTTGAGGTTTATACATCTATAAAGTTTTCATAGTTTTAAAGTAGAATAGATGATACTGAAAAACTAATTCTTCTATCAAAATCCATACACCTGGAAACCAATGGGGTCCGAAGGCTGCAGGCTTTGCCTGCCGCATTATCTGCCCCCTTTTCAATTCAGGCCGGCGACCTTGAAACCGAGCATTCTCATCCTGCAACCTGGCCCCGACTCAGCATTGATTGCTCCTCTTGTTTGTCCATTAGCAAACTCATGCCTTTCTGACTGGCTCAAAATCAGGCTGCTCCTCTGTGAAGGGCTCTGGACAGACTGAGCAGTGAGGTGAATGCTGTTTATATCTGGCCCTTCCTGGACACTCGAGAACCTACTGGTCAGCCTCTGCCGGCTGGTCAGACACTTCTCTCGTATTTCCCCTGCTTCTCTGCTGCCCGAGGACCTGTGGCTCCCAAGGACCTTGCAGAGCAGAGGTGGCTGGTTTCACAGCTTTCGAGGCAATTCATTCCAGGGCAGATGAGGGCTTGACAACTGAGTGTGAGCCTCTGTGGGAAACAGTCTCTTCCAACTTAAGGTCAGGGCTACTCCTGCATAGGGTTCTGGGGAGGGATTCTTTTGGAAAGTGGATGTTGGAGTCTAAATATTTGTAAAAATGGAGCCAGGGCTTTTCTTCCAAGCCCTGAGGTCTCCCTGTCATAAGCAGAAGCTACCACAAACAGGGCTCTGCAATCCTGGTCTTTTCTATAGCTTCAGTGTTGGACCACTTGTCAAAGCTCCCCTTTACCTTTGCACACTTTGCATTCCATTCTGTTTCATCCTCACATTTCCTACGTAACCCAAATGCATCTTCATCTACTGCAATGAAGAGGGGTGTGCTAGACCTTCAGGTGCGCCCTGCAGTTTGTCTTTGTGCTGCTGGTCATGGCTTAGCCTAGTAGTTGATGATGAGGCAATTGCTGTTTTCTCTGTGCTGAGGTTTCTTCCTGAGTAGAAATTTTCATGGAAACTGGAGTCTGGAATTTGGACTTGGGTTGTGCGTCTGGCTTTCCAGCCAGTTCCAGACCCAGCTCCTTATGTCTTCCCATGTTCCTTGGAGTAACATTTTTCTTGCTAACCACATACCTGCATCTCATTCTTCCTAGGAGGGAAGCATTCCTGAATGTTGGTCTGAAGAATAACTATGGTAATAAGAACAAAAAATATGTGCCTCCATATACATAGTGTACAGTGAAGCCTGCAAAAATATTTTTACCTTTATTTTCACATTTTATCCAAAAAACCACCTATAGAGAGAAGACTTCGTTCCTTTTTCATATATGAGGAAACTGAAGCTCATAGAGCTCAAGCATGAGGTTCATTGACTTGTTTACCTTCTAGGCGCTAGATGCTGCATAGGGCAGCAGAAGCACAAATGTCATGCGTGTAAATGTCAGTTAACTGCCACTCTATAACAGAGCCACGGGCGTTCGGGGGAATCAGCTGTGCGTGGAGCCGGAGCTGGCTGGGCTAGAAACGCTGGCTCTTGGAGAAGGCTTATCAAAGAGTGAGGAGAAGGTGACTGGCAGATGGAAGCAGACAAGAAGCTGGATCGAGAGCAGCTGGGCCATCTCAGGGTTCCAGGTAGTAAGGAGGAAGGCTGAGCACCCAGCAGGTGTCCTGATATTTGGGAGAAGCTTTGGAGACCCGGACCCTGAGGGTCTGGATGGAGGACGCCGAAGGGGAGCTGCAGAGCACTCGAAGCTGCCTCCTCTTCCTGAGAGCTCACCGCCAGCCCCGAGGCTCCCTCCTCCCTCACCCACCGTCCCTTTCTGTGGTCAGTTCTGCTCATCCCGCCTCCCGCGCATCTGCCCGCCCTTCTCTCGCTCCAAACCCTCCTTTAGCTCAGGGTCCTCCCACCTGGAGAAGTGAAACGGTATGTGGCTTCCTTTCAACCTCCTCTCACCTTCTCTCCCCAGGGCTCTGAGATGAATTGCCTGTCATAGAGGCACAGAGTGACAGTCAGTTGGTGTTGACGCATGTGCTGTCTGTGTCTCCGCTGCCCAAGGCAGCATCTAGCGCCTAGAAGGAAACAGGTCAATGGCTCACACTTGCGCTCCATGGACTTTGGCTTCCTCCTACACGAGGCCCAGCTGTCATTCTAAAATGTGGTAGAAGCACTGATTGTGGAGGGTGATGAGATTTTGCTTAAATTTGCTCCGATGATAGGGTGTGAGAATGGAGCAAGGTGGCCTCTGAGATTCTGGTCACCTCAGCTGTAAGTGGCACGACAGCGGGGTGTGCAGCCAGAGCGCCTGGGGACAAGGAGCCACAGCTTGGATCCTTTTCCCACCAGGCCCCCTCTGCCTGACCCCTTCTTCGCTCCCCAGGCTGTGAAGCTGGAGAAAGCCCCCAAGTAGCTGCTCCAGGGGTTCTGATCGCTCCGAGCCTCAGACATGGGTTGAGCCACGCATCCAGGCAGCTGTCTGTTATTTCTCAAAAGCCCAGCCCTGGGTGGCGGCCAACTCAGGCCTCTGCCTCAGAGGTGGGTGGGCCTCACTGTTTCCAGGGCCAGGTCCGGAGCACGGATGATGTGGGGCCGGGAGTGGGGTTGAACCTGAGCCTGAGCTCAGATCCATTCCGCCTTTTCCTACCGGGTCTGCACTGCTGGTCACCTGACAGGGAGGATGGTGGTCCACTTCCATTTCACGGTTCCATCTTGGGTAATATCATGCCTTAGTGTACAGTTCCACTGTGACAGCCTCTGTTGATCTGGCTTCAAACTTGCCTTTCCACTCTTCCCTTCCAGCTGTCAATCACCTACTCCCTGAGCTCTAGCCCCACTGAAACCCCAGTGGTTGCATGGTCTCTTGCGAAGGTCCAGGCCTCTGTGCTTTGGTTTGCATGTGCTGGCCTTGGTTTCTCTCTCTCTCTCTCTCTCTCTCTCTCTCTCTCTCTCCTTTCTCCTCTCTTCTGTGAGACAAGTTAGAAATATGTCTGCCTGTCTCATGCTGAGGCAGAAAGACCCAGGGCAAAGTCTCCCTTCCCTGGGAGACCTCCTGACCGCCATAGGAGATTCCACTGCTCTCCTCGGTGTCAGCACTCTAACCACTGTATACTGCATAGGTGTGAGATCGTTTTGCCTAGTGACATTTCCCAATTTGATTTTACATCTATCCACTCTGTTACACAGCGTATTCTGCTGAACAGGCAGGATTGGCCACAAAGCAAGTGTTTTATATCAGATAAACAATACCAACATTAGTTAGTGGAAACAGATAAGATACGTGAATGAATATAGGAAAGGTGTGCAGGCAGAGGGAGCATCAGAAGATAAGGAGGAAGAACTGCTGGAGAGTGAGGTCCTGATCACACAGTGAGAACCGATGTGCACACGTACAGACGGTGCCCACATGGGGATTTAACAAAGCTGCACCCTGGTGACAGCCCCACCCATGATGCCAATGCTGGAGGAAGAGACCTGTCCCAGTCCATACGCTGATGACATACGTCAGACACTGCCAGCACCTGGTGAGCTTTGCTCTGGACTAGAGTGAGCAATGCCATGAACTTCGAGGATCTTCATGCCCTAAAGAGCGACCCAGTTCTGCACTGGAGGCAGGGGCACCGCCTCCTCCCAGCCCCCTCTGTCTACTGGACCGGAACCACTTCGGGGCTTCTCAGTTTTCTCTCTCAACGTCCTGCTTGTAGGCAGTAGCATCGTGGCCTCAGGACAGAGAGGGAACTGCATAGTTAAATCAGAATTTCTGCTCTCCACATCTCTGTAACCCAGCCCAAGTCTGGCTCGGAATCAAAACTTAGTAAAGTTTGAAAATTATGCCTGGCTGAATGATAGCTACTGTCCAGAAAGATAAAACCCAGATGTCTTAAGACAGACATTAAAAGGGATTTACTTTTTATAGAACTCTACTAATTGTTAAGGGCAGATGAAATGCTTTTCAGCCACTGATTTGTTTTCCTGTTTAAGATTTGATGGTGATCTCTGCTGGGTGTGTCCTATCGCTCCTATTTTGTGGATGAGAAAACTGAGGATCTCATAGGTTATATAACTTGTTTGCAGCCATGAAAACAACCGATGGCAGTGTTAGCATTTAGATAAAAAAATCTTTGTTCAAGCCCATGTTATATCAGTAGCCACAGAGCTTCTAGGATCACAATAATAAAATCAGGAGGGATAAGGTAAACTTGGGGATGAGACTTAAGTTGATGATGAAAAGAAACTGCTGTATAGCTCCCATTCTGTCACCTTACCTACCACATCACAAATTGACTGAGAGTCACCCACAAAAAAGAACAAAGCCGACACCACATTGCTTAAACTCAGAATAGAAATCAGAGGTTTTCTCTCATATGTGCACAAACTCATGCAAAACCAACAAGAGAGAGAAAACAGGTTACAGTGATACTACAGGTGCCTTCTTAGTGGTTAGAGGAGCAGGTGCTGGGATCTAGAAGATCCGAGTTCAAACAGAACCCTGCTGCCTTCCTGCTGCTGTGGTGGTCATTTCCCTGCTCTGAGCCTGTGTCCTGGTCGGGGAAGGAGTGTGGCAACCTCAGCTCACTGTGTGGCAAATTTAAGTCTGAAAACTACGCACATAACATCATGACGTGTGCTATAGACCCTGCAAATGTTCAATGCAAGCTATTTTTATTATGTTGTATTCAAATTGCCTGTGGATATACATGGCAGGCACAAGAGGGAGATACTTAGGAAATATTAATGTAACGTCAAGGTTCAAAATCACAAATCACAAACCTTAGAATGATCACAACTATGCAACCCTGAAAATGAAAAACACTAAAGGGAAATGCATCAGAATTATTTGCAAACTGCTTTAGTGAGGTTGCTTCTTTTCCCTCTTCTGTATTTTCTAAATCTATAATCAACAGGAAACATTTTACTAATGGAAAAATTTGATTTTTCGTATTTCTTTTGGCTGCATGCTTATGTTGTCTCGGTTGTGGATCCTTATATTGCCTTCAAGTGAGCAGAGAAGTTTGGAAACTTTTGTGAACACAATACCAAGGGAAGGAGTCAGAGTCGGCAGATCTGCCTTGCCAACAGTTCGCTGTGCTTGGCCGGCCCCTGGGGCCCTGCTATGGGCCCGAGGAGGTGGCTGGATGTGGCCCAGGATGGCGCTCCCGAGGGCTCTCCGAGGCCAGCAGCCCAGTCATCTTTGTGCTCCACCCCATGAGAGCACAGAAAAGTGCCAAGCATGGACCAGGCTGGCTGGATGCCACACCCTGCTCCTGACTCTGAATCTGGGGGAAGCCAGGACCCAGGCACATGGTCCTCTTGAACTGGCCCATGGGGAGAGCGGCCACTAATTAGGCAGAGCTTAGCTTAAGTGCAGTAGTTAGCTAATTGCAAGTTTGACAAAGACCTCCCAGTGTCACAGCAGGAAGGTTCCCAGGTGCTGCAGATGCATCAAGTGAAGACTGTTATCACAGAAGTGGGGGGGTCCCCCGCTGGATTTCGAGTCCCAATCTGGTTTGGATCCAATCCTCAGTGGCACCTTCAGAGTCTGAGTTTATAGCACAGGAAGGTCAATGGAGGGAGTGATGTCAGACACGGACCCCAAGGGTGCAGCAGGAGAGAGCCAGGTGGGTGGTTCTGAGGGATTTTGCGAACACGAGGATCAGAGACTGAGATACAAAGAGGAACTGGGGGTCAACCAGGCAGTCAGAGATTGGGGGACCAGGGCCGGGCAGGCCACGAGGCATGGATTGGAAGGAAGGAGACGAGACAGGCAAGGCTGGAGGGTTAGGAAGAGCAAGATGTGGTGGACACCCAGCCACAGGAGGAGGCGGGAGGTAGGGAGGGTTCGTGGGAGACACAGAAGCCCACCTGGAGCTAACACAGCCCTCAGCCGCTTGCTCATTTAATTCATCGTTGCGTTCGTTTCCCACAAATACAAATCGAGTGTCCCCCGGTGCCTAGCAATGTCCTGTGTGCACAAAGGAGAAAAAGGAGCAGAGCACAGGCGACTACTGCAGCACACAGTGACAGAGCGTCCTGAAAGGTGGGCAAAGCAGTACGGAAACAAGGAGAGAATGGGATCCGGGCCAAGATTTAACAGCGAGTAGGAGACTTAAATCTGGCTTGGAAGGATGAGTTTCACAAAGCCAAACACAAGGACATCTCAAGGGCAGAGAGGAGCAAGGCAGCTCCTGTCTGGAGCATGAAGAACGTTAGAGTAGGTCGGGGTGGCAGACGGACAGGAATATGGAAGGAGAGAGGAGCTGAGATCGAAGAAGTTAGGAATCATTCCTAGGGGAGGAATTGGGAAAGAATTCTGTTTTTGTTGTTGTTGTTTGTTTGTTTGTTTTGGTTGTTTTCTTTTTTTGAGACAGGGTCTTACCATGTACTTCAGGCTGGCCTTGAACTCACTATGTAGCACAGGCTGGCCTTGAACTCGAAATGATCCTCCTGTCTCAGCCTTCTGAGTGCTGAGATTACAGACGTGCACTAGCATGACCGGCTAGAAAAGAATTCTATGGACCAGTGGTCTCCGTAGTCCTTTGGTCATGTACATCATCAGTTATTTTGCGTATAGACTGCCAACACTCATTTGTTCATTATTCAACAAAACACTACTAAACACCATTAGAGAGAGCAATGTTTCCTGTACCACAGGCCAGGGTAGATTCTCCTATGCCTACGTATGGAGAGTCCTTAACTTTTACCATATATGCCCATTTTATATATGGATATGTATTTTCATATTTATATATATTCTTATAATATATTTTATATATTTCATGTATATATTGCATATTATATAGTCAATGTATTTTTATATATTCATATTTTAAATATTCATATTTTCATATTTTATATATATGTTATATATGTGCGCATGGGTTTATTTCTGGGTTTTCTAACATGTTCCATTGGTCTTGTCTTTTTCTCTGAATACCATGTTGATTTGATTATAAGAGCTCGATAACATATTTTGAAATTATACTTTGGGATGCCTCTAGTTTTGTTCTTTTTGATCTGGATTGTTTTAGTTCAGGGTCTTTTCTGTTTATGTACAAATTTTAGGATTGTTTTTTCTATTTCTAAGAAAAGTACTATCAATTTTGATAGAGACTGCACTGAATCTGTAGATTGCTTTTGGGTAGCATGGACATCTCAGTAATTGTCATTCTTCCAACCCATGAATAAGAGATGATGCCTTTATTTATTTGTGGCTTCTTCTAGTTCTTTCACCATGTTTAGTTTGCAGTATACAGATCATCCACCTTCCTGGTTAGATTTACTGCGAAGTATTTTAACTTTTGATGTTGTGCATGAGATTACTTCCTTGATTTCTTTTTGGATAATTTGTTGTTAGTATATAGAAATATTATTGATTTTTGTACACTGATTTTGTAACCTGCAACTTTGTTGAATCGTGTACCAGTTTTAACGTTTTGTAAGGTATTGTATATCTCAAAGTTATTAAGAGAATGGATCTTTAACATTCTCACCATAGATAAACCCAGTAAGTGGGCATGCCGGTTAATCTGCACTGTCAAGTCAACTGGAGTAGGAGGCTCCAAAGAGGTGACTGGATCCTGGGGTCCAGGCTCAGTGGATTAATCCTCTGATGCTAGCAGCCAAATGTGCAGTTTGAAAATGGGGGCAGCCGGAGAAGGGTAGCTGTGGAGCCATGCCTCTGGAGGTGCATCTCTCTCTTGGGTTCTTCCCTGGCTCTGTCCCCAACCCCATGAGGTGAGCAGCTTTGGCCTCCACACCTCTTCGCCATGATGGTCCCGTCTGGAGCCAGAAGACCATGAACTGAAACCTCTGAATGCTGAGCCAAGGAAATCTCCCCTCCTGTATTTATGGGTGCTGAGTATTTTGTTCCAGCAATGGGAAAGCTAATCAATACAATGAATGAGGTGATGAGTATGTTAATTAGCTAGATTGAATCATTTTAGAATGTACACATAGATGAAACTATCACATAGGGGCGGGGATTTAGCTCAGTGGTTCTTCCACCTGCCTCGAAAGCACGAGGACCCGAGTTTGATCCATGGTACCAAAAAAAAAAAAAGAAAGAAAATATCGCATTTACCCCATGTACACAATTATTTATCAATTACAAATAAATGCAAAATATATAAATATACAACCATATGTCATGTACATATATAATATGCACATATAAAAATATATATGTATGATATATAAATCATTAAGAATCTCCTCTGGACCATAGATACAATTGTTTGTCTGAATTTTTCTGTTCCCACAGAACTTAGAAACCAGTTTTTGACTCACTTCCTGCCAAATGAATAATCCCTTCCTGTCTAGACCCCTTCCTTCTCCTGGTGTTTCCTTGACATTTGACGTGATTGCCCCTGCTCCATGCCCCTGAAGGCCTGAACTCTGAGTAGATGTGTGGTGGCTTCGTACCCTTTGCCTCTTCTTCTTACAATAGTTTTAGAAACTCAGAAAATGTTACGGTTCCTGAACCCTTGCTCAGCTGTGCTTCACTTCCTGTGCTTTGCATGTACGGACTTGGTTCATTTTCACAGCCACTGCCATGAGAAGATTGTAGTCACCATGTCATAGGTGGGCAGCTGAGACACGGGCTGAGCTATTGCTCAGGGTGCCTGCTACAGAGGGGACCCAGGTAGGTCTTTCAACACAGCTTCCCTCACGCACCTTCTTGGTCCTGAGGAGTAGTTTATTCTGAGCCGGGCACAGGGCCAAGTGTGTGGAGTGAGATTTCTTAGCAGTGCAGGGATAAGGGGGCACCATGACCTCCCATTTCATAGTGTGATAGTTACTTTTCTCTCATTGCTGAGACAAAACACCTGACACCCAAAGTTCAAAGGGAAGGGTTTATTTGCTTAGAGTCATAGAGGGTTCAGTCCATAATTGGCTGCTCCAAGGCAGGGATGGCAAGCAGGGATCATGGAGGAGAAACAACATGGTGCGCACAAGGCGGCAAAGGTAACGAGAGGCCTTCACTTCATCTCTCTGTGCCTTTTATCCCATCCAGACTGCTGGGATTAGGGCTGCGCCAAACCACTCACTCACGTGTAGTAGTTTAATGATCACAGACCCTTAATCCCCCATCACACATTGGAGATTCAGCCACCTCTGACCGAATGAGGCTTTGGGGGAACATCCAGACCCAAACTGTAACACATAGATAAGGAAGCTAAAGCTCCAAGATGTTACGCAACCTTTGCAGAACATACAGCTGGTGAGAGGTTGGGCTGGATTTAGAACCCAGGTGACCTATACCAAAGCTCCTCAACTACATGGCTTCCAACTTACAGGAGCCTCTTGCTGTTAACTGAGCCTCCTGCAGAAAGTGCTGCCAGAGCATCTGGAATCTGACTACAGCTGAGCCACTCACTACCATTATTGGCATTCTCTTACTGGGTGTTCCCAATGACCTTCCTAAAGAAATAGAATTATCACCTGGTTTTCCAAGGGGGTCACCCACATCGTCTGTGGGTTGGTTGAAAGATGTTGAGTGATTTTCCCAGCATCACATAGCTGCTAAGAGGAAGACCAAGGTTTAGGCCTAGGCTTCCCTAGTTCTCAAGCCTTTTGTCCCATGGAGCTTCCGGCAGAGTCCCTGGCCTTGTTCCTGGCCTTGTCCCTGTCCTTCTGAGAAGAGAATGCAGGCCACTCCTGCCACACGGCTGCCAGTCCCTGAGCTCACAGAGAAGGCCCCTGTTGGTCATGTTCACGGTGCAGGTGCCAGTGTCCCAGTGTGCCTGGTACAGTGACAGTGGCAGCTCCAGTCTCCCAGGAGGAAGAGCTGGCTCCTGAAGGAGGATTTACAGCTCCAAGTCAGCACCCTCCTCGCCCAGCCTCCTCTTCCCTGTTCATCTTCCCCAGGGAGTGAGAAGCTTGTAAATTCAGAGCTTACGATTAAGCTCTGGGAGCCAGTTCTGTCTCCATTTATCATGCACACGCGCACACACACACACACACACACACATACACGTGCGCACGCGCACACACACATGCAAACTCATATCTCTTAAATAAAACTCAGGAGTTTCCTGTTTGCGGTATTGGTTCCCAGCGTGAACTCCACAGCCAAGCCATGTGCGTTTGTGTTCGAGTGCTGTCCAGATGTTTACCACGTGCCTGTCAAGCTTTTCACTGGAGCTTCTTAAGTCATTCTGAGGACAGAATTACCACAAGTAAAGAACTGAAGCCACGCTTGTAACATCAATGTCCACAGAGTTTTATGGCATTTATGATGTCGTCAGAACAGATTTTTGACGCGTGTTACTGGTGATCAACATCATTGCCATTGAGAAGGGCACCGTTGTGTGTTACTTCCCAGTGAGTGTGCTGCTCAGCTGTGCTCCTCCTCAGCCAGAAGCTGAGCACCCTACCCTGCTTAGTAACCCTGGGCCCAAGGGTGAGCCCCACTTCTCCCTGTAATTTCCCCCAAATAATGGTCATCTGCATTTCTTATACAACCATTCCATGCCAGGCACTATTGGTGGAAATTATCTGTGACAAACCTGTACCCAGCACCCCTCTGCCCCCGTACCCCGATCCATTTCCTGCTCATACCTGTTTGTTTCTGTATCACAAAGAGCCTGTTTTCCCCGTGACCTAGAGTCACCTGGCTTGCAGCTGGGTTTAGCAATGGTATGCAGGTGTGAGTGGACGATCACAGGCAGGAGGAAGGGAGATGCTAGGCGATCAGTCAGCTCTTGCTGTGTAATGAATGGCTCCCAGTGAATATGCTGAGCTGGCTCTTCTGAGACCTCCGGAGGCTGGAAGAAGCTGGCTCCATGCTTCAATTTGGCAAGCCGTCTTTGTCATCTCTGTCCCACATGCCGCGTACTCTTTAGTGACCAGGTGGCTACACGTGGCATATTTTTGTCTGGCAGTGGAGAGAGTTTGGTCCACAAGCCTGGCTTTCAAAGCACATTTCAGCCTCTGCTCACGTGCCTGCTAATATCTCTTGGCCTGAGCAAGCCACATGGTCAAGTCCACGTAGAATAGGAAACCTTGCCTTCCTGTGGTGGGGCAGGAGTGACACCTTTTGCAAAATTAACTACTCTATTACACTTCAGGGCTTCTTTCGCCGTCATCTTGTTTCTGCTGGGGGCTGCAGCCTCCCAGTGACCAGCTTCCAGTAACAGGCACGGCTTGATTCCCACTTCCACCGGCTCTGACCTTGGTGTCTGGTGACCCTGCCCCTCTCTTTGTCCCTCCAGCCCAAGGATGGAAGCAGCTTCCTGCAGTCTACAACTCCTGCTTTCTCTTACTACTCCCTTTTGTTTTTAACTTTTTTTTATATTGGAAGCTCACACAAACTTCTCAAAGTGCTGAATAAAATGCAAGGAAATGCTAATCTGCTTTTCATCCCAGGTCTGAGTCCTTTGCTTAGAATTGTCACTTTAATAGTTCTTTTGCATTTCATACAGAGCATTTCCAAGACACTCATAATGTGGAACTCGTCCCAGTCCTGAGAAGGAGGTGATACTTCCCCAGTAGCAGATGGGGAAACTGCTTACTCTATGGCTCTAGGAAAG
The DNA here is from genome assembly GCF_053883595.1 of Heterocephalus glaber. Classification (NCBI taxonomy): domain Eukaryota; kingdom Metazoa; phylum Chordata; class Mammalia; order Rodentia; family Bathyergidae; genus Heterocephalus; species Heterocephalus glaber. The sequence goes on from NW_028258357.1 coordinate 24,590,207, forward strand.
GCAGCACATCTTCACCTGAGCACCCTCACGACATGGAGCAGTTCTAATAGGAACTGCATCTAAGATTAGTGTTCAACATGCTTAGCATAGTGCATGGAATATTTTAAACATCTGGTAAATAATAAGAAGAATAACATTGTTAATAAAACTAAAGAATAGTAACTCCTATTGCTATTTCTCAGGGTTACTCAGACACGTGAAGTAGAGCTGGGCCTAGATCACTTATCCTCAGTACCAGGTACCAGGCCTCATGGGAGGAGCGGGCACATTTCTAAAGCTCTGTTCACTCTCCCAGACCACCATCCAGGCCTGGGTGGCTGCTGTTGACTCACCATTACCTGGCATGTTGGCATTCTCTTGAGTTGGTTGGGTCCGTCTTAGGAGTTTGATAATGATTCCTCTTCTAATCACTTACTTCCACCAAACTCTTCCCTTTGCAGTATGGCTCTGGTTGATATTGCATTAGCCACATGTGTATGGTTAGCAACCTGAAAGTAGGTAAGAATCCAAGGTTTCTGAGGAAAAAAAGATACATACTGTCCCAACCTACTGAATCTTCCAACTTCCGAGTGAGACACAAAGTTGGCATTTTTGGCAAACATAATTGGGTGCTCTTTGGAGGGTGATCTAAGGATACAGTTTAAGCAAAGCTGCCCCATTCTGACTCGTGTTCATTTAGTTATTTTAGAAACATGTGGAAGGTGTTGTTCCCTACTCCATTGCGGGCACTCACAGAAGCGATGGAGCTCGATGTACACGTTAGACACAGTCTGCCTTCTCAAGGACTTGGAGTCTGGGGCGGGCAGGGACGGGGAGAGAATAGGAAAACGTAGTTGACAGTAGAGGGGGATAGACACTGTGGGAGAGGTAAGTGAGGCATCGGCGGAAGTGCAGATCTGCGTAGAAAATGATGGCCAGAGAGGGTTTGGCAGTTGCTTATGTAATACTCAGAGAAGCAGCCCATCTTGGACTTTGTGGAGCAGATTTGTATGCATGTCAGGAGCATGAGGATAGGGAGGTGCTTTTAGTGTCTGACACAGAGCGACCCAGAGTGAGGCTCGGGTCGTTCCCTCACCTACTGCAGTCATCTGGAGAGCGGCAGCTGCTTCCGCTGGTTTAATTTCATTTCCCATTTGGAGAATGGGGCAAGAGTCACATTAGGGGCATTAGAGTCACAGAAGGCACTAAATAAAACACACATGTGCCATTGGTCACATCACAGAGAGTCCACATCCAGAGAGCAGTGCTTTGGAGCAAGATGATGTAAAGGTTCACAGCAACAACTTCTGCACAAGCCCAGCATTGCCATCGGCTATGCTTACAGCTCTCTATGATGTGTGTATGCTTGTGGATCTAACAAGCGAGTAGATTGTACGTAATGAAAGTCAGACTCTAACTGTCAGAAAACAAAGTTATGGATAAGGAGAGTAAAACAACTAGACCAAAGCTAGAGTTATTGTATTGGAATTGGAGGTGTCAGTGTGAGCTCGCGGTTCTAAACTACACACAGGCAGGTACAGAAACCATTAGGGATATTTACACAGGCCTGCATGTAGCTCCTAGCTCTGGCTGTTGAGAGAATTTAAGCAATGTTACCCACTTGGCAGTGGGCATTCTTCATACTGAGATTTTGGCTTCTAAGTGATATTCTCCAATAAAAAGAACCAGCGCGCTCAAGAAAATGACTTATTACAGGGCTGAGACAAGAAGAATACCAGGTGTGCCTGGAAATGTGCGATACCAGAACGTAAGAACATGATAAAAAAAAAAGAAGCATCGGAGCTAGTATAAGGCCCTCTCAAAGGCCAAAGCTGAAACAATTTAAGCAACAAATTGAAGGATGATGGTGTTATTACTCATAAAATAAAATAAAGTAAAATAAATGTCCCTGAGTCCATATTGTTATAATATTTACTCTATTGAATAATTTATTATGATTTATATTGATTTAATAAAGGGGAGAGATAGATTAGCCCTTTCTATAGAAGAATTAAATTAATAATGGAGAAGAAATAAGGAAAATATAGGGCCTGGGTTGTAGCTCAGTGGCACCACACCTTTCTGGCAAGCGCAAGGTCCTGAGTTTGACCCTGGTACCAGAAAAAAAAAAAAAAGGAAAGTGTAAAATCACTTTTAGGCAAACTCCACAGTAATAATTATTGCAGGCACAATCTATCAATGGATGCAAAAATTAGTTGATGAAATTTGAGAAGAATATGTATTTTATTATATTCTCAAACTATGCCTCCAAAGATATTAATTTCAAATGGTAACTTTACAGTGGCAAAACCTGTCAACACCGTAACCATATGATCAAGTAGATCACAAAAACACTTTGACAGTAGGTACCCCAATACCACGCACCGTTTTTGTAGTATTCTTGTTATAAATGCATAACCTCACCCGAAGGGAGAGAAAATGTTAGAAAAGCCCAAACTGAGGTATGATCCACAGAATAGCTGATCAGTAATAATAAAAAGTATCAAAGTCATAACAATTTGCTGAGAGAGTAAATTTTAAGTATTCTCATCATAAACAGGATTGAGGTAATGGATATGTTAATTAGCTTGATTCAGCCATTCCACAATGTGCACAAATTAGCAAATATCATGTTGTTAATGCCATAAGTATTAAAAAGTTTTATTTGACAAGAAAATAAAAAAAGGAAACAAAGAAGCTCATTATGCTTTTGCATGTACTCATTATCACCAGATGAAAATCTCTGATATCTAGAAATAACAGAAAGGAAGTGTTATTGATATCAATCCATTGTATGTGATCAATGTTATAATCATTGCTGATAAAATATATTCAATATAAAAATAAATAAGTTATAGTAAAACATTAAGGTCTTGGAAGACAAAGAAAGAATGAGGATCTGTCATAGATTCAAAGGGACTAAGAAAATAAATACAACATGTGATTTCAGATCAAGAAAAAAATTGAGAGGAATATGGTCAGATATGAGTAGTTTTTATGATACTTTTCTGATTTTGATAATTGAAGTATGGTTAATCAAGTTGTTAATATTTGGAATACAAATACTTTGTACTGTATTTTGTAATTTTTCTGTACATTCTTGAGATAGGTATATATAACCTGTTTTAAAAATTGCATAATATGCATTTGTATCAGAACATCACAATGTGTTTAATAATAAGTACAATTTTTATGTTTCTATCCATCAGTTAAGCTAAGGCAAAATAAGGTACTTAATCTGGTTGCTTCCTCCGTATTACCTGCCATAGTGTAAGTACTTAATAGATACTTGGGAAATTCTTTTGCCACCACATCTTTGATGGATCAGTTCCCCGCACTTGGTATGCTCTTCTCTCATCCCCACATTTCCTCATTCTTGCTTTATTTTATGAGTATTTTACAGCCATGAATCCTTTGATGCCAATATGAACTCAGTTCCATGAGCATTCTGGAGAAAGAACCACCAAAGAATAGGTAGTTATAGGGATTGAGAGGCCACTTCAGTGTCCTTCAGGTTTTACTGGGGTTCAGGGAGCAAGGGCGGGACTCTAGAATACTTCAGACACATGCACTACTTTGCACTCTCCAGATAGGGGGCAGCAAACAACTGAGAAAGATATTTACAAAGCTTGTGAAGTGGGCAGCTGGTAACCTGGGAGCTGTCCGTGGTCCTGAGAACACTCCAGTTTCCTGTCTGGCCAAGGAATTGAGATGGTGATCTTAGAATCATCTTCTTTGTGTTGACTCTAATTGAATATGACCCTTAGGGTGTCAAGCACCTTGACAGGGGCGGGGGTGGGGGGGAATTACTATTTGGAAAGCCAAGCTCCAAAGAGCTGCATCGCCACAGAAAGTAGAGCTGGCTCACTCCAGGGTCTTGGAGCTGTAGTAACCTAGGCTTCAGGTAGTCAACACTTTCTTTACAAAGGTTTTGCAAAATATAGTACCAAGTCTACCCACATTGTGATTTCCCAGCACTCGTTAAAAATACAATTTCTAAGCCTTGCATAATCGGCCCTATTCAATCAGAATCTGAAGGCAAAGGTTGGAGGAAGAGAGTGAGGAGGCTGTATAAAAATATACATTCTAAAAAAGCTTCCCTTGGTAATGATTCATATTTACCCTGAAGTTAAAAAATAATTTTACATCCAGTCCAAAGTGGAGCAGATAGTAATATTTTGAGGCGTATGGGGAAAAATCATGAGAACTATTCATGTTTATTTGTATCTCTTTTTTTAGAGTTTTCCATTTCCCAGTATGCATTAAACTTTGCATACTATTTCACAGCATGAATATACATTACCGTATTTTATATATATATATATATATATATATATATATATATATATATGCAAGATTTTGTTATTTCATTCAACCAATACTTATTGAGCACTCATTATGCCTCAGGTACTATTCTAATCCTGAATAGTAATCTTGAACGAGACAAAGTGTTTTCATGAGCCTTAGAGTTTCTTTATAAAAGGCAAGGGAGAAATAGGGCTGGATATATTGTGCTCCATGCTTGAAACTTTAGCTTAAAAGTTAATTAATTTTTAAAGTTTGGGGGCTGTTCTAAATATCAGTCAAGTCTACCCCTCCTACACCAGCTCAGCACATACTTTTGCAGCCAGACTGTCCATTCTTCTGCCCTTGAAGATGGCGCTGTGCTCCAGAACCCTATGGTTGCAAGAGGGGTGCCCATCTTTATCTCTGCATTCCAGCCAGGCTCCAGCTTGCTGTGTGGACTCAGAAATTCTCCTGTGGATCCATTTTCTTTCCTTAGAAAGGCAGACAGTGAAGAGCCCCTGCTGCTCTGATGCTGTGACAATAAATGAGCATATCTTTTTCCAGGGCCACTTCCTTCTATGGAAGGAGCTGAAGAAATGCAAAAATGATTTCCTCCCCCAACCCACATACTCTTTTTTTTTTAAATCAGAAATGCTGTTTTGTACTCATCTGGTGCCCTCTTCCCAAGAAGAAGAACTAATTATTAGATCAGCAACTCCCTCAAACACTGAATAAAAGAATAAAGGGGAGCAGGTTGCACTGTGCCATGTACTGGAGGCCTCTCCGCATGAGGCATGAACTCCAAGATGTCACCATACTTTGCAATAACACTGATATTTTCACCCAGTGCCTCTAAGTCAGGCAAACAGAACTGATATTTCAACCCAAACTCAATTTGCATAGCACAGATGATAACATCCCATCTTTCAAAGATGCCTCCCTCTTGAGATCCCTCCTGTTCAGTTGAAATCCTCTTACATCCCATCCAAAAAGATGCACTGTAAACAGTGTAACCAGGTCCTCAGGCCCAGCAAAATTGTTGGCTATTGTGGACTCATCAGGCAGAGGGATGTCACATCCAAGGCCTGGCAAAGCAGATTGGTTACATATTGTCATTTCTTCACTGTTCCCTAAGGAAAGTATGGACAATTCAGCAGTTTGGCTTGGAAATACTACATTGTACAGGGCATTGAAGCTCTAGTTCTAGGAAAAGGAAAAAAAAAAGATATTATTTATGAGCTAAAGGACAGATGACTAGAGGAAAACCATCCATTCATTCATAGAAGCACCATTTGCCAAACATCTACTCTGTACCAGCACTGGACCTGAAGCAATGAGTAACAGTTGCATACCTACATCTCCTGGTGTTTATAGCCTATAGAAAACACAGAATTAAGCCAGAGATTACAGTAACAAATGAGTTAAGCACTGAAATAGATATGCATGTGTTTCTGGGAACATGGCTGAGGGCCTCCTACCTTATCGTGTTCCGTCCATTTGGGCTCCTGAAACAGAATGTCATTAAATGGGCACATAATAAAGAATAGAAACGTGTTACTCAGACTTCAGAGGCTGGGAAGTCCCAGATCACGGTGCCCTCAGAAGTGGTGTCTGATGAAGTCCATAGTTGTGCCTTCTTGCTGCAACCTCTGTGGATGGCGTGGATAAAGGAGAGCCTGGGCCTCATGAGAAGGGCACTACTTTCATTCATGAGGCCCCTGCAGTCAGTCGTGGCCCTGTCATCTCCCAGAGGCCTCCCCTCCTAACACCATCACCTTGGGGTTTAGGTTTCAGTGTGAGCTCGGGCGGGAGGCCAGCCCACAGCAAGCCTCATTTGCAGGCCTCAGAAAAGGCTTCCCGAAAGTAAAGAGACCAAGAATGCATAAGAGGAGAGTGGCAGAGTCCCAGTGGGCACCTGACCCTGTTTCCTTATTTTGATTATTTTACACTTTGAATATGCTACTGTGTTCTGTGTGCTTTACTAGACACCCAAGATGCAGAGATAAACCAACCCTGGCCACCAGGCTTATTACAACTACAAGCTGGTACAGGGGATGGACACACAAAGGGGGGGAAAGCAGAGGGATGGACACAAAGGGGGATGGATGCACAGGGGACAGATGTGCAGAGGGATGGACCCTCAGGGAGATGGACACAGAAGACAGACACACGGAGGGACAGGTGCACAGGGGGATGGGCACACAGCAGGATGGTGGAAGCAAAGTGCAGAGAAGGGACCAAGGAATGAGGAGCTGCTCTTCCTGGATGAGGCTTCATTGAGAGGCTGAGACTCGAAAGCAGGAATTTTCCCAGTGGAGGAGGCTTTTCCACCTGGATGCGGGGATGCATGAGACTGGAAAGGTGGGAGCGTGCAGAGCAGAGGCTCGGTGGACTGGGTGGAGGGGCGTAGCACCCTGAGCAAGGGGCCCGGATGGGGTCTGGGTGAGCAAGGACAGATGAGGGGCAGAGGTGCACTGTGAGGCAAAGCCGGACTTGCAAAGGATTCCACCCGAAAGGGTCACAGTCAGACTGGCAGCTTAGAATGCGGTTAGAGGTCATTTCCAGGGGAAGCTCAGGACACAAACTGCTGTTTCAGCCCCTGGTTCTGCTGGGTTAGGGCACTGGAGGACTTCACGGGAGGATGCATGGGCCTAAAGGCTTTCTGTGGGTGAATTTCTAGCTCTTCAGTGTCTTGAAGCTTGAGACCACAATGTCAAGTGAAATAAATCAGACACACATAAGCTTAAATATTGTATGGTTTCTCTTCCATGAGAAACTCCAAGGATGAATAATTAAAAAGTAAAATAAAAGATCATAGGAAACATGGAGATAGGTCTTCCACAAGAGGGAAGGGGACCGGAGGAGGGGAGGGGATAGAAAGACAGAGTTAAGGTGAATTACATGCGGGGGCCGAGGTCCACGGAGAGCCCGGTCACTGCGTGCTGTGAACACAGACTGATGAAAGAGAACATGGGCTAGAGAAGATGTGGAGAAGGGGAGCAAATCTGGCAAAAGTGCTGGACGTTTCACGTTTCCAGGACTGTGCTTCTCCAACCTGACTGCATGCTGGACTGCCGGGGGCCCTGGAAGAATAACAGCCACAGGCCCAGCCCGGAGGATGCAATCAAAATCCTGGGCTGAGCCTGGGCAGATGGCTGCGTGTGTAAAATCGTCCCAGGTGACTTCAACGCGCTGCCATGGGTGAAAAGCTCTGGTCAAGGTGTGAGCTCCAGACTGGCTCACAGGCCCACCGTGGGCTGCCATCCAGTGCTTTTAAACTGAAAATGATTCAGATGCTTATAGATTTGCAGGTGCTGTTTAAAAGCAATAGATACCATGTACAGGTGCCATTTTCCTCCATGTAACATTGTGCAAAACTGAACTACAGTGACACAATCAGGAAACTGATGTTGACAAAGCCACTGATATTACAGACTTCTCTGTTTAGCCTGTGCTGTTTTTGTGTTTGTGAAGCATTTACACAATTTTATCACATGTCTACCATCGTTGCTGTTAAGAAAAGGATCAGCTCCAATGCCACAGGAGCCCTCAGGGAGCCCTTCTGCAACCCTAGCTAGCTCTCCCACCTGTCCTGGGTCGCAGCCTTGCCACACCCCACCTGCCTTCTCTCTGAGTACTGAATTCATGAGCACACAGTCATTGGTCCCCCCTTCTAATGCCTGCAGGACCTGTGTTGACAGCCCACTTTGTTCCTCATCCTAATGACTTGTCTTCTCTTTATCTTTGTCAATTTTGCTAAAGGTTTATGAACTGTATTGATTTCTTTTCAGAGAAAGAGCTTTCATTTCACTGATCGTCTATCATTTTCCTATTTTAATTTCACTGAATTTTATTTTATCATTATAATACCTTCCTTTTGCTTGCTTTGTTCTTGAGGCAAGAGTTTAAGTTATTAATTTACTTTCTCATTTCTAATGCAAGCATTTATTGCTATTAATTTCCCTCTCTGTATGGTTTAGCTGCATCTTGCACATAGCAATATTTTGTGTTTTCCTTTGATTTAATCTGTGAATTGTTTAAAAATTTATTTTGGGACTTCCTTTTTGTCCATAGATTATCTGAACATCTATTGTTTTAATGGTCAGAGAACAGACTTTGTGTTAAATAGGTCCTTTTCAGGTTTTTGGGTCTTTTCTTTGTCTTCCTCCTCTTTTGCAGTACTGGGATTGAACCCATGGCCTCGCACGTGCTAGGCAAGTGCTGCTCCACTGAGGTAAATCCCCAGCTCTTTGTACTTATTTTCCATCTAGCAGTTCTGTCAGCTGCGGAGAAAGGATGTTGGAGTCCCCAGCCAGATTATTCATTAACCGAGGAGTCCAGCTAAGTACCTTTGCCCAGTACCTTCTTGGATGATATTCGCTGATCCAGATAAGAACCTGATTAATAACTGAGCACTTTTCAAAGTGCTTTTACGGTAGTTATTCCATTCAGTCTCTGAGATAGCCCCATGAGGTGAACTGTTAATAGATTAATAGTGTCCTACCCACACAATACAAATGAGAAGATCACAGCCTGTGATTCTGACCATGACGCCCTTGAATTACCCAGCACAGAGGAGCCAAGAGAGAACTGTACTGTTCTTCATGGCCCTGGCTAATATACCACACTGATTTTTCAGGACAAAACATAGTATTTTTTGCCTGATGTATTCAGGGAGTTTATGTTATATATGAAGATGTAGGACAAGCCCCTTATGAAGAAAAGAAATCACAAAAACATGATGGGTGTGGAATTAGCTCTCTACTAAGACCATAAGCTGCTGTACTAGAAGGGAAAGGTGTCCATACTACACTGCACTTAACACACATTTATTCTCCATACTTTTCAACTTCTGCAATTGTGAAAAATTAGTCACCGAGGTACTTCACCAAGTTATCAAGTAGTACACTTAGATTCCCTGTGTGTTATCAAGCAGCTTCATGATCCACTAATCCCACCTTCTGAGAGTTAGTTCTCCATGTTACAGAAGTCTGAGGTGCAGCAAAATTGGCTATTTTACTGAAAGCTGCCCTGTGGGCAGTGGAGCTGAGCTTGCATCCAGAGCTCCTGACATTGATTGTGAAATGAAATAGTTGGCTTGAGGCATCAGCCAGAGAATGGAATCAAGAAAGTCCTAGCATGAGTGCATTCATTCTATCGATGGGGAAACTGAGTCTTGGGAGGAAGGGGAAAACCACCTCTGGAGGCTGAAATGTCTATTTCTCTCCCCTTCCATCTGCCTCTGGCTGTGTTGACAATTTCACTGGCTTTTTACAGAGAATGAAAAAGAAAGTACTGTCCTTGTGGCAAAAAGAGAGATTAGTAACCTTCCATTTGCTTCTTATCTCCTACTTTTCTGCTAAAGAGGATTTGAAGAAAGGGTTCATTTTGTTCAAGGCAGACGGGGAGCCCTTTTCATGCTTCTCCAGCTGGCCAAGATCACCTGGTCTCCAATTTGAGGATGTGAGTGACTGTCATCTGCAGATTACTAACCCGTGTTCCTACCTAATCCCCAGCCCGTGGACTAGGACTGTGATGTGACATTATTGATACACCAGGTTGTGCGGTGGCAGAGAGCATGTGGCCCCTGGACACACACAGGCAGTTTTCCCATCTGCTCCTCTGGGCAAGAGTGGCGGGAAGGGACAGGCCTTTTCCGACTCCGAATCGGGAGAAAACCAGGCAGCCTGGGGCAGTTTCCAATGGGATGCTGAGAGTGTAGGAGGTGTGCATTCGCTTGTGAATATTCCTGTGTCACATGTGTGCATACATTTGTGTGCATTCACGTGCAGTGAGGCTTTTTGATTGTGTTAGGTGTATAGAGAGGTGTGCTGTATGTGCACAGAGTGAGTGTGTGACACGTGGTGGCTTTGCTGCATACACATGCACTCGCTAGCTCCATGCAGACTCTGGGCCTGACCACTGCAGGGCGCTTGCGTGAGGACAGGCGAGCTCCCGCCAGCTACGTACAGGGCTTTTCCTCCGCATTTTAGGTGATGAGCTGTCAAGAAGAGAGGGAATCCCACCCTTCAGCTGTCTCCTCTTGCGGGAAGCGAGCGGGAGCTGCCCTGCAGCTGGGCTTCGAGCTAGGGTGAGGAGGGGTTGCGCAGCCCCTCGGCATCATCTGGAGACTGGACTGTGGCCCGGAGGGTGCAGAGCTCTCGGCTTCTGCCTCACCGTGTGAGATGACTTTGACGGAAATCATGGCTGAGACGCACAGCTTATTTCTGTAGGTTGGCCTGTGGGTCTAAGAGAGCGCTTTGAGCACACAGGTTAGTTCTGCCGAGGTGGAAACTGTCCCAGGGCCACAACCAGAGCGACTCGTGAATGCTGAGAGACCCCGAACCCAAGCCCATCCTCCCCTGTCCATACACGCACATGTGGGACCCACTAAGGCTTCTTCCCCAAGCTCTCCTGGCCTCAGCCCAGATTCCTGCGGGCCTCGGCTGTGCAGCCCCTGTGACGCAGCACACGTTCCCGGACGTCCCCTCCTCCCGGAGACCCGCTTCTGCGCCATCCGGTCCCTCTGGGCTCTCGGTGAGTGAGCAGCCTCACCTCACACGAGGAGTGTAACCCAAGGAAAGGACACTCACTCCTGGTTTCCAAGGCCACCTCGCCTTCGCTAACCATAAAGTCATGCAAGGATTCTCCCAAGTCCCGGTTTCCCCATGGGAAGAGTAAAAGTGGAAGCAATGCGCTCCGCTTACGAGGGTCGTTGGGCAGATTTAACGAGACCATGACTTTACAGAACAGCGTCATTGCGGCGTCACCTTAGATCCCACAGGAGGGGCAAGAGGCCCCAGGAAACAGTGCAAATCCAGCCCCAGCAAGGGAAGAAGAAGCCAGTGTGGCAGCCTTGCCTCACACTTTGGTTTTGCGGGACTTACGTTCAAAACTTGACAGCTGCTATAGCAGTGAAAATATCACTAACCCCAAACTTCTCCCATGTGTCAAGTAGGGATCTTGCTGGACTGAGGGTACGACTCGGCGATTTTACGTGGTCAGCCTGATGAGTCGTCCTGGGCCATGGGAAGAGTGGTGTGAAAGCATGCACGGGAAGCGCCTTGCTCTGCGCCGAGCACATGAGCATGCTGAGTCACCCTCCTGGTGACTGCTGCCGGTGTCCTGTTGTCAGACGCCGAGTGTCTGCTGGGTGTGTCACACGGGCACCCCACTCAGCCTTCAGGAGAACAAGCCTCTCCGTCCTTGCCGCTCTTCCCCTGTGGGGATGGAAACTCCTGCAGCCTCCCGGCCCTCCTGGCCCAGCTCCCTCTGCCTTGGGGATTTGGTTTTGTCCCCGGTGCTCTGCCCTCGTCTGTCTGTCCTGGAGGTGAGGCCGTGGGTTGCGTGTGCGTCCCTACCCCGGAGCGCTGGCCTCAGAGGGACCCCTTCCCGCCCCTCTGAACACCCAGCCGCCACTTCCTTATCTTAGTGCACTTTTCTCCAAAGCCCTTTTTATGTAAGCTTTTATTTATTTGTTTTTTCTTAATCTTTGGTGGGGCTCCACATCAGCATTTCTCCTCCTCCAGAATTTCTTCTTCTTTGTTATCATCATCATCATCATCATCATCATTATATCCCCAGAGTCTAGAAAGGAGCCTGGAAAGTATCAGAAGCTTATAAACACTGATGAGTAAACATGGCCCCATCACTTAGGCTCGACCCCTGGAGTGCAGAGCCACACAAATGAGTGCTTCACACCTAGAGACAATGCATCCTCTTCCCATCTCAGCCTGGGGAGTGGCTGCTGCTCAGGGCTCAGACTTGGGCTCCTGACCCTCACAGGAAGTGGCATTTGGAAGCTGGGACAAATGGCACGGGCACACAGAACCTACTGGGGATGTGCATGCAATACAGCAAGACGTGGTAGTTTGTGCTACTGGCACAGTTACTGCCATCTGCACACACACACACACACACACACACACACACACACTGAGCTTGACAACAAGGAAACAGCAAACAGCTCTTATGTGTGGCTGCATTCATTGTGTTCCCTGGTTTTACATATTTTAAAAGATAATTTATTTTTTTAAATGTGAACAATACTTACTTTTCCTTTTCCAGAACTGGTTTGAATAAAAATGAGTTTGTTCCTCCCTGGTGCATGGTGCTTCCACCCAAGCTTGACTTCCGGGCTTCCCAGGACAGAGGCAGAGCCCGGGAGGCAGAGACGGCCCAGGCCCAGGCCACCTGCCACACCTGGGACAGTCACACAGCAGATCTGAGGTGCTGGGGGTCCCACTGTGCAGGTGTTTCTGGGTGATCTCTGTCTCTCTCTTTCAATTTCCAAGTGGAGAAGTCCAACTTATGTGATTTTTTTGATTTGGTTGGGGTTTTTTGTAGTTGTTGTTTTTGAGACAGGATCTCGCTGTGTAGTGCAGACTAGCCTTGAGCTCACTATGTAGCCCAGGCTGGCCTCAAACTCATGGCAATCCGATCCTCTTGTCTTAGCCTCCCAAGTGCTGGGTTTACAGGTGTGCACTACCACGACCGGGTCCAATTTATTTGAAACTGGAATGAAGGTTCTTACAGTTTAGAGACCAGAGTCTGTCATTCATTCTGCACCTCCCCTCTGTCTGGTGGACTCAACTTTCATGAAACAGCAGCAGCTGACGACGTGCTGGGTTTGCACTTCATTGCACCACAGCTGCTCTGACTGCACCTCTGACCTTTTCTGGAGGGAGTGCATTTTGTTAGGACCCTTACTGAGCAGGCAGAGCAGAACTTCACACAGCTCCTAAGTGCTAAGTCTTGGAAGCAGCCTGAATGTCCTTGAGCAGATGAATGGATAAAGGATGCATGGTATTTACACAATGAAGTACTACTCGGCTATAAAGAAGGATAAACTTGAATCATCTGTAGGTAAATGGATGCACTTTGAGACCGTAATGTTAAGCTTAAATATTGAATGGTTCCTCTTACCCGAGGAATGCAAAGTATAAATAAATTAAAGAGTAAAATAAAATATAGATAGTAAGAAACAAGGACATAGATGTTTTGCAGAAGGGAAGGAGACCAAGATTTGGGGAGAGGGGAGGGGAGAAAAAGAATTAAGATGTGTCGTGTACACGTGGCAACTCCCCATGAGGAATGTGGTCATCATGTACTGCAAACGCGGAGTAATAGAAAACTAAAGTATACGGGAGGATGTGTGCAGGCTAAACGGGGATGAAAATAGTTCTGCTTGGAAGAAAAAGTAAAGTGAAAAGATAAAAAAATTAAAAAACAGAACTTCTCCCACTTACAAGTTTTCTGCTGCTGAGCCACGAGCTCTTGTGGGCCCTGGCATCCCAAAGCCTCCTCTTCTGCAAGCCCCTCGAAGGTCGCTGCAGGGAACAGATCCTGGCATCAGCCATCCGAGGCCCCACCCAGCCCTGCAGCAGAGTCGGAAGAGTCCTTAGCTGGCCTAACCCGATGCTGTCCTCATCACAGGACTGCTGACTTGCCTCCGGAGTCTCCAAACAGCCAGTGTCAGTGGCGCAGAGGGACCGCCTCTGTTTTATCTGTTTAATTTTTGTAGAACAAAATTCATAAGCAAAAGGAGAGAGCCAAACTTAGACCTGCCTTTGCAGTGCCCCCAGTGCTCGTGGCTGTTCCAGCCCTGCCAGAGCCCCGCCCTGCAGTCTTGACGTCTCCCTGGAAAGCTCGAGTCAGAAGGCCGGAAGCATTGCAGAGACGCAGCGTCGCCCAGGGAAGGCCCCTGAGGCGGACAGCATGGGTGCTCGTCCTCTGGAGTCCACCAGCAAGGCCCCCAGAGGGCTTCTCAACTGACTGCCTGGCGCTGAGTCCCTGCCAACCCAGGGCACGTCCGAGACCGCGCCCCCAGCCCCCTGTCCCTCCACGTCCCCAAACTGCCTCCCCTCTGCCTCTCTCTTCCTCCAGTAGCTGTGCAGCAGTGGTCAGCCTCCCTCACTCTCCCTGCTCCGTGTGGCCTTCTGTCTCAGCAGCCCGGCCCTTCCAGCTGGACCCTCAGGGGTCCGTGGCCCCGTTTTCCTGGAGCTGTCACTGAAGCAGTCAGCCTCCAGAAGCAGAGCTACTAACTGACTGGCAGGTGACCACGGGTTTAAGGTCTCGCTGGCCAAGGCTAGGGACACCGTGCAGCCGAGCCGCGTCCAGTTCCTGGCCTGCAGAACCAAGCTACCTGAGCGCTGCCGCCTTAAACTACTGGGTCTGCTCACTGATTCTTCTGCAGCAGGGGCTAAATGGAGCTGGCTGCATTTCCTCCCTCTACGTCCTCCTCTGGAAGCTCTGGCCCTGGGCACAGACGGGCTTTCTCCCTCCAGCTGTGCCCCCGGCATCTGAGCCGGGCAGCTGCAAGGCTGCTCCTCCTCATCTACTTTCTCTGTGGTGCAGCCGAAGGGAGTGCTGCCAGCCCCTCCCAGGCCAGAGAGGAGCATATGGACAAAGTTAGTGTTTTCCTTCCCAATGGAGGAAGGGCACAGGAACCACGCCAGGCAGGCAGAGTCCTGCCTGGGGCTGCACACTAGGGCAACTGAGGCACAGTAGGAGAAGCTTCTTTCCAAGTAGAAAGGAGGCCAAAGCTACCACACCCAAAGGAGAAGTTGGTCTACAAGAGTGGAGCTGGAGGACAGAGAGGCTGCCGAGCAGGGGCTCTGCCACTGAGCTTGGAGCCCCCGCTGTGTGCCACAACTGGCTTGCTGCGGCTTCCATGTGCATGGACAGCATCTTTTCTTTGCCTAGGTGAGTTTGTGTCCAGCCAGTGTGACTTACAACCAGAGCTCAGAGAAAAACCTTGCTGCATAATAAACACCTTCCCCATACCCTCAGACCCGCAGCGGACCTGGCCGGGTGCGCTGCCCCAGGCCTCTGTCCAGCTGGTCTTCAGGAAGCTCCAGACAGCAGAGCTGGGCTTCCGTTTCAGTTTCCAGACCGACCACACAGGCTCTGCCCTCTGAGTTCAGAGTCAAGTGAGACAAGTGGTGGCTGCTGGCCAGTGCTCTCCAGCCCTGGAGGGACATCACCAGGGTGCTGCAGTGACACGGGGTGGGAGAGAGCCGAGAGAGACAGTCTCCTGGTGGGGTCCTGTGTGCCCAGCAGGACAACACGCTCGCAGCTCTCCTAAGGTGGGCGTTAGGAGTAGAGAGGGGAGAGGGGAGAGGGTTGGGGAACGGCTGTCGGCCCAGGTGGCATCAGAGGGTGGAGGATGGAAAGAGAAGGGAACCAGAGGGCTGGTGGGGCCAGGGCACGAGTGGACCTTGGCACCAGATTGCTGAGCAGCGCGGAATGCGGAGAGGTTTCCCTCTCAGACTCTGATGCAGTATTGTGCTTTGGGAGGACAGGTTAGCAACTCGGAAAAGAACAGACTCGCCTGGGGTCAGGAGAGGGCAGGAGACTGGTTAGGAATGCAGGGAGGGACAGGAGGAGCTGAGCAGTCCAGGCAGGGGGCTTGGGCTTGGGCTGGGGAGGGAAGGAGGACTAGAGAGACATTGAGGCTGCAAGAGCAACAGGACTGGGTGATTGCTGGAATGGTGGAGGGGAGGAGGGAACTTCTCCCCAGGTCTCTTAGACATGGTGAATCAGCCTTGTGCTGGAAGCAAAGCGGTCACAGTTGAGCCTGCAGCCCCAGGTCCACACACCCTGATGGATGAAGCCAGGGCACCCAGTGCTGTAAGGAGCTTGGCCCCTCGAGTGCTGCTTACTTTGCAGCCTTGCACTTCAGTCCCTGGGGCTAGGGATGCTCAATGGTGCTGCTGCCTGCCCCGAAAGCACAAGGTCCTGAGTTCGATCCCCAGTACCTCAAAAAAAAAAAAAAAAAGGGCCAGGGATTTAGCTCAGTGGTGCTGCTGCCTGCCTCGAACTTCAGTCCCTGAAGATGCTAAGAGCTCGGCCTGTTGGCTCCCACGGCAAACAGAGCCACAGTCTTTTGACAGAGATTCAGGCTGGATGGCTGGGCTCCTCTGCTGCATTTCTCTTCCCCCAGCCCAGGCTCCTCATGTCCTGGCAGGCCAGGGGCTCTCCAAGGCCCTGAACAGCAGGTTTTATAGTTGCTATTGTTGTCCATTCAGCTTTTATAGTTGCTCTTGGCAAGAAGGCTGATCTGATACAAGCAACTCCAACTTGGATGAGATTTGAAATTCTAATTTCAGTGGCATCAAACTCAATGACATATTAAATGACTTCTTCCATGCCATGACAGTTCTGTGGGGTATGAATGAAAACCCTAAACGAGCACCCCGTGTTGCTGGGGAGGTTGGTGGGACTTTTATCTAATAGGGTGTATTCTTCAGTAGCCCAGTGCAAGCCTCTCAAGAGAGACTGACTGGGTTTAAATTCAGAATCTGTTTCTTAAACTCAGGCAACTTATTTAACTGCTCTGTCCCTCACGGTCCTCATTCATAAAATAAAGGTGAAAGACACTTATTTTCTGGGACTCTTGTGAAAACCGATGGCGTAACACTAACTGGCAGTGCAGCCCTGTCTCTCGTTGTGCCTGATCAATGACAATGTGGTCATTATGCCCTTGCCCAACAGAACCATCAGAAAGAGTTGCCAACGAACCTATTTCGTAAATGGAGAAGAAAATATGAGTGTACGTGGAGTTGTTCGTATGTGTGTGGGGGCAGCAGGGAGAGGACCAAAAATCATCAGTTTGGTGCTGATCTACATGAGTCGAGGTAAGGGAACAACACTAGTTAGGCTGCTGGCACAACAGGGAGGAAGCAATGAAGGTCTGAAAAAGTCAACAGTGCCAGAGACAGGGAAGAACCAATGACCAGAGAGGGGCTGGGGACGAAGAAGCAAGGGAGCTCAGTGACAGCCCGATTGCTGGCTTAGGGCCAAAGCAAAGGGACCCCGGTTTCACAGCTGGACACTGGAGAGGAGAAAGGCACTGATGACTAGCAAACCTTTCTAATCCTAGATTGCCCTAGATTCTCTCTCATTCTCCTAGAATTAACCAGGAGAGGAGAGACTGGGAGGCAGGGCAGGGACGTTTCGATGAGAAGCAGGTGTGATCCAAGATCCAGCACCTGAGGCAGAGCTGAAGAGAAGAGGCCAAGGTGCTGAGGTGGAGTGGTGAGGCCAGGGCGTGAGATCTGACAGACGAGCCGACAAGGGAAACAGTCTTGGAAACAGGTTTGCTTAATTTTACAATTTTCTCCAGTTCAACCTTAGACACTGCCTAGAATCTTTGAAAGCACTGGTGCAATCCCAGAGGAAAATCATTTTTGGAGAAAGAGGTAGAAGGGAGAAAGCTTCTACCTCACTTATCCATCCATCCATCCCCAACCCATCCATCCATCATTTTCCCTGCTCCTGTGTGTTAGAATGGGGCTCAGGAGGCAGCAGTGGACCCCCAGAAACTCTCACCCTAACAGGAAGGTAACCCATGGTTGAAGATGTAAGTAGCGTGCATAATCCACAAGGCAGACCTGTACCACAGCTTCACACGCTGATACTCTCTGGCAGAGCTGAGAGGCATCCACCAGTGGTCTTGCTTGTGTAGCTCGCTGACCTCGAGCAGCCTGCCGAACCGCGCACTGGGAGGCCTTGGAGCTCTCCTCCTGTTGGCCTGGTCACCCACATCTGGAAGGCAGGGGCTCAGACTGGGTGGCCTTGTGGTCTCTCTCAGTCAGCTAACCCTCAGGGCTCTTCCGGGAGGCGCTGCAGTCACAGACCCAAAGCCTGGGCAGACGCCATCACAGAAGGGCACCGTGGGGAACAGGGCTGGGAATGACACGGGTCCGTCCCCGGCAGACCCCGCTGAAGGGTCTGGCAGCCCAGACACCCAGAGCTGTGAATGAGGAGGGTGTGAGGATTGCCACCCAGCTTTTGGCTCACTTTCTGCAGCCCAGTACTCTCCCGGCTCCTCCCCTAAGTGACACAAAAGGAGAGGCAGGAAATGAGGAGGACACACGCTTCTCCAGGGAGGAGGAGTAACTGTGCCTTGTCTTCCCCTCTTGGACCAGCTTATTCTTGTTCTCCTTTGGCAGCACCCTAACCTGGCCTGTTGGGCCCTGGCCCCGTGTGAATCCTTTCCACAAGGCTGAGAGCTCCTGACCCGCACTGAAGAGGCTCGGGTGGATGCAGCCTCAGGCCTCCTCTATCTTTCCCTGAGCTTTGGGTGACAGCACATCCAAGAGGCCATCACCATGACCAGCATCATGAAGCCTCTCCCCTGTGTCTTCTTCTAGGAGTTTCACAGCCTCAGGTGCTACATTCTAATCTTCAACCCGTTTTGAGTTTGGGGCATGGTAGGACATAGGGTCCAAATTCATGGTTTTGGACGTTGATATCCGTTCTCCTTGTGCCATGTGCTGAAGAGACTGCTTTCCCTGTTGTGTATTCTTGGCACGCTTGTCAGCTCGGCTGTTCATATGTATGTGGGTTTGTTTCCAGGATCTCTCTTGCGTTCTACTGGTCTGTATGTCTGTTTTTATACCAGTGTCGCTCTATTTTAATTATTCTTTCTTACTGAAAGTATAATTCCCTAGTTTTGTTCTTCTTTCTCCATTGCTTTGGTTATTCAGGGTCTTTTATAGTTCCATATGAATTTTAGGATTTTTTTCTATTTCTGTAAAAATTACCATTGAAATTTTGGTAGAGGTTGCATTGAATCTGTAGATCACAAAATGGGAGAACATATTTACCAGCTATATATCCAATAGGGGGTTAATATCCAAAATTGTATTAACCAATTTTCCCATTGCTGGAACATAACACCCAACACTTACAACTTAAAGGCGGAGAGGTTTACTTTAGCTCATAGTTTCAGGGCGTTCAGTCCATGGTCAGCTGGCTCCACTGCAAAAACATGGCAGAAGGGCCTGGCTGAGCAAAGCCTCTTAGTCCTTGGTGGCTGGGAAGCAGAACAGGGGGACAATGCCAGAGAGGAAGGGGCAGTGACCAGTATAAAGGGCAAGTGTACACACACACACACACACACACACACACACACCCCTGGGGCATCTACCTTCTTCCAGAGAAGTGCGTGGCAGCTGAGCCTCCATGCAGAACACGCTGTCCTCGTTGTGGGGCACGTATGCCATGTCTCCCTCTCATACACACTTCTCTCCTTTGCTGGAATGTGCTCTCATGCACGCCTTCCTACCTAACCCCACCCACCCTCTGGATTATGTCCCTTCCGCTCCATCTCTACAGTCAACAGCTTGGAATAACTCCTGGGAAAGTGAGCTCTGGAGCCAGACTCCATGGGTTTAAACCTCAGCTCAGTCAGTTACAGCCTCCTCATTTCAATTTCTCACTTACAAAGTGGGGACAGTCATGGCGCCTACTGCTTGGGTTGGTCTAGGATGCCATGGTTTCCTGTTGACAGCAGAGGTTCTGGCTCAGGATTGATGTCACTGCTTCCCCAGGCTGCTCCTGCTGCCTGACTCACACGCTTCTTCTAGTGCTGCCTACAAAGACCTTGCATGGTGCTCCTGGCTCTGTGGACAAAGACCGTGGTTCTGACTGTGTGCCCAGGGATACCGGTCTAGTCCCACTTCTGCACTCTGCTCTGCTCTTGGGCTCCATCGGCCCCCTCTGAGTTCCTCTGTGCTTAACACACCCATCTGCCTCCCACCGCAGATTCCGCCCAGCCAGCTGGCTCCACAGCCTGGACCCCTCCTGGACAACACCCTCCCGCACCTTAGACACTGCAGACAAGCCGTCCCCCAGGAAAGCCCTGCGTTAATTTCTTAGTTCTCCTAGGTGACATCTCCTCTGCCATAGTTCTAGAGAACATAGTGCAGAATCCAGGTAGCAGCGGGCTTGGTTTCCTCCAGAGGCTGGAAGGAGAGTCCATCCCACGTCCCTCTCCTGGCTTTTAGTGACTGCCGGCCGCCCTTGGTGTCCTTGGCTTGAGGTTTCTGGACACCAGTCTCTGCTTCGGTCTCGGGTGGCTTTATTCCCTGTGCCTCTGGGATTCACATTTCTCCCTCTGTAACTCTTATGAGGACACCAGTTCTAAGTGGTAGGGTGAACCCTAAATCCAGTGCTTTCAGCTTGAAGTCCTTAATGTGATTGCATCCATCAGGATCCTATTTCTAAATGTGGTCATATTCATGGGTACTGGGCTTATGACGTGGGCATATCTTTTGGGGGACTCACTAGCCTGCCCAGGCTGTGCCTTTGCCCATCATGCCTCCCAATACCCACACCTGTCTCTCCCTCTCCCTAGGGCTCCCCTGCACCCATGAGATTAAGCTCACAGCTGCCATGGGAGCACTCTGTTTCTGAAACTCTCATGCTCCCGTGAGAAGCCCTCCTCCTAGACACCAAGCTCCGGGAGGAGCCCTGTGGCGGAGTTTCCTCCCATCCCCAGTCAAAGCCAGTGTTAGGCACACAAGTGGCACTCAGATTTAAACTAGTATCGTGCGTAATATTTTAAAAATATTTAAAGACAGGGGAAACAACTCCCAATATAGTGTTAAATGAAAAACTACAACCCATAAAATCTTTAAACACACACAAAGAAATTTGGAAAGAAAAGGAAATACACCAAAATGTTAACAATGATTATAGCAGAGAGCAGAATTAAAGGTCATTTTAATACTCTCCTTTCTACCTTCTGCACTTTCTACTTTTATACAATGCCTTTGTTTGATATGCCATCTAACTTATTTCCTACTCCAAACATGTGGTCCTGATAACATTTAAGAACTCCTGGGAGAATGACTTTAGAAATATCACCACATAGCCTTTCTGGTATGTAAAGTACAAGGAAGTAGAACAAATTGCATCTGTTCTTTGGCTAACGTGTGAGTCCGATGACTCTTAGCAAGGCCTTTTATGATTTTCAGAAAGTCATGATTGCTTTCCCCTCAGAGCTCCTAGCGGATGCATCACAACCTGCAGCCCCTAGTGCATCACCATGGTCCTAGGCCTGACATCTGGCTGGTGTGAAGTCCGGGGTCCTCCACTGGAGCCCTGCTGTCAACCCACAGCATGGCGCTGCTCCTGCCACTGCACGTGCCACAGCTGAAGCCCAGCTCCTCGGGGTGCTTTTGCCTCTCAATACATGGGTGTGCAAACCGCACAGCACCTGAGAGCCCGGGTGACGCCATCCGACATGTTTCCTGAAGTAGCATCTGGCTCCTGAGACCCCGATGTCACCTCTGCGTCAGAGGGGCACTGAGAAGGCTGCAGCGTTAGCTTTGGCAATGCTGCCCTTCAGCTTGGCCCTAGCTTCCCCCTGGGAGGCCCTGGCTGGAACAGGAAGCTAGGAACCTCAGCTCTCCTGGCCAGATTGCTAATGGGTGTAACAGTGACTTCCAAGTGTGGCTGATCATAAGAGTTACCTGAGTAAGAAAAATCATTCAAAATGTCCACTCCCGGGTTCCACTTCTGACCAATGAGTGAGATACTGTTCGCTGCCGGTGATCCTGATGCGGGATTGGCAGCCAGAGCCGGGTTAGAACAAGGGGGAAGGAGCTGGGCTGGGTGCATACTGGGCCAGTTGTGTATCACTGTGGGAAACCCTAATGCTGCAAGGTGCATGGCTCCTCCCTTCTGGCTCTATCCATCAGTGAGGACCCAGGACTGCAGGTCCCATGACTGGCCAAGAAAGGACCCTCTGCACCCAGAAAGGAAACCTGGGGGCCTTGGCAAAGCAGAGCACCCAAGCTTGGCCCAGGCAGGAGGCCAGGCAAACTGGGGCAGGGTTAGGACCCCAGAGAGGGAGTGGGAGGTTGGGTGGCTCGGCTTGGCTCTGCACACGTGGAAATAAGCTCACCCTGGCCCTGAGCAAATTCAAGCCAGCTGACACCTTCTTTATGTGACTCACATTTAGGCAGTTGACAACTCTGGAAACTGAGTCTCCACTTGGGCAGGAGCCGGTCACAGCCTACACTGCAAAGATTGCTCTTGTCAGAAGCAAAGTCCCTGGGATCCTGGTGCCAGCTGGGAGGCAGGCACAGTGGAGAATCACAGCCACTAGCTGGCAGCAGGGTTCCTTTGCCTGACACGCTGGCATCTGGTGCCAGGTCATTCACTGTGAGGAGCCGTCCTGTGAGTCGCACAACAGGTGGGGCAGCCCTGGTTCCTGTCTACTCGCAGTTGGGTGCATCCCACCGAAATGTCTCCAGGTTCCCCAAATGTCCTGGGGTGGGGACAGAGTTATCTCTGCTAAGCACCACTGACTCCGAGGGTTATTCTGTGATGTAAGACACAGTAGGCCAGTGGTGGCAAACCTATGGCACATGTGCCACAGTAGGCTGTTGTTTGCTGTCCTAGAAAACCCTAAAAGGTTCACCATCACTGCCAGAGGCCCAGCACCCACCACGCCTGCATGTGATCTGGCTCAGCACCTGCTCCTCTCCTTCCCGCCCCGTCTCTGGCTCTTTTCCCTGCACAGAGAAGAGCTTCGACCTCCTCCCAGTTGGGGCATGAGTCTGACATCTAGCTCAGGCCTGTGACTCTGCCATGCTGCCCTTCTCTGGGTGGCCTTCAGCATTTCTCCAGTACCTCAGTCTTCCTTCCCAACACAATAAGACACTTGTACTTCAGGATTTTAATGCCACTTCAGGGCTGACTACTCACCATTCTTGGAGTGCTGGGTCAGAGTCGAGAGAAGGAAACCTGTCAAGAGAACCTGATGAGGAAAAATCAAAGGCTCTGGCTGTGTGCGAGCAGCCAGATGATGGCCATGACGACATCTGGTCGACTTCAGACAGCCGAAGGCCGGACGGTAAAGAGCACGCACTCAGGCCTCCCAGGGAATTGAGGCAGGAGCTAACAGCAAAGTGGAAGTGGAGAAATTTGGCTGAGGCCCCAAAGAGACCCTGGGGGCTGTGTGCAGCCCAATACCAACTGCCAGGGTGTGGCAGGCAGGACCCTGAGATTCCCAGGCCATAACTACCCTTACCTTCTCCCACTTGCTCAATCCAACCCTAATCTGGGTACCAGTAAGAGATTCCGTGGACAGAACCATAGGCATGGCCCTAAGCCCAGGAGCCATTAAGGGTGGGCCTGGAGGTCAGAGGTCTGATGCTGGAGGGTTGCATACCGTGTGTGCGTGTGCACGCGTGTGTGTGTGTGCATGTGCGTGTGTGTGTGTGTGAAGCATCCAGGAAACAAGAGCTGCCACTGGCTGGGAGCCAACAAGGAAATGAGGGCCTCGGTCCTGCAAATCCAAGGAGTCAGATCCAAGCTGCCAATGAATTTGGAAGAAGATTCCTCCCAAGCCTGCAGATGGAAGCTCAGCTCAGCTGGCTCACTGACTCCAGCCTTGGGGACGCTGAGCAGAGAGCCTGGTCACACTGAGCTGGGGCCGTGACCTACGGATTGGAGACCATCTAATAGATGGACAATGCGAAGCTGCTGGGGAACAGGAAACGGAAGCACACTGGGGATGGCTGTGTCCCCGTGAGCCACCCCACCAGCTTAGGGCACGGCAGCCGGCTCCTATTTCACTCACTGTAGGCTGAGACACATCCCAGCCGTGCCTGCTAGACTCAGATTGCAGTAGAATTTGTTTTCAACAATGAGTGGCTGATAGCAGCTAAGAAACTGCAAACTCCAAGGCGGGAGAAGAAAGAGGCAAAGTCCTCACAGCAATGACGTCAAGGGAAATACGAGGAAGCACCTGACCAGGCCTCGGCCAAATACAGGGTTTTCCCTGCATCACTATAGACATCACCGGACCTGGGACAGAGTAAGCTCTGCCTTTTCTTTGTTAAGTATTAATTTTATTACAACTTTCCAGTCATAGTAATTGTAAAGTTAATGTGCTGTGCCGAGACATTTCCATACATATGACATGCTTTAATCATATTCTGTCTTTTCTTAACAGAGCAGGATAAGGAAATGACCTGGGAGCTACAGGGACAGATGGTTTTTCTTCAAGTTGCTAAATAAGACCGGAAGCACACATGCAGTGGTGTGGCGCTGACTGTGAGACCTGCCATGAGTGTGTGCGTGTGCACATGAAGTGTGCATCTTCATGTAGACAGAGTGTGATCTGTGGGTATCAGAATACACAATGATGCGGCACACACGGAATTATACTGCATGTTGGTGAAGCTGAAGTGTGGTTGTAGGGAAGCTCACGTGGGTGCCTCCGTGTCCAAGCGTGCATTCTGAGTGGGACAGCAGGGTGCTGTGCTGGGAGAACATATGTGTGCGTGTGTTGGGAGTGAACGGTGGGCCCGTGTGGTGGCGGAGCATGGCAGTGAGGGAGTAGCGTGTTATGTGTGTGGTTATGAATGCTGTGGGCGGGGAGCTGGTGCTGACACGTGGCAGTGCGCGTGTGTCCAGTCTGTGTGGATGGCGGGGGTGCCTGGGACGTGGGACTGAGGTGGCCCCGATCTGCCTGCCTGAGCTCATGAGGACATCAGGGCTCGTGTGTGTGTGTGTGTGTGTGTGTGTGTGTGTGTGTGTGTGTGTGTTCTTTCAAGGAGCTGGGCCCCGAGCCTCAGGTCCTCAGAACCCGCTCACGGTGTGGTCAGGCCTGCTCCGAGGCTGCCCTGTCCCTGTAGCTCTGGTCCTTGTTTCTGGGCCGGGGCTCAGCCCCTCCAGCTGCCCCTGAGAACTGTTGTTCCACTGTCTGGTTCTGCGATGAGCGACAGCAGCCTGCTCACCCGCTGGTCCCCTCTCCAATCGGAGCAGCACCTGGCCCCTTCCTCCTTCCTCGGACCACCTTGAAGCCCTTTGCCCTGATTTATCTTCAGTTTTGTCTGTTTCCACTTTGTTAGAAAAGCGCTGTGGGTGCGTTTGGCTTTGGGTTCGGAACCCGCCTTTCCTCCTCTTTCTCGTGTGTCCCAAGGCAGCGGGAGTGTGGTTAGTTACAAAGACTTCCTGCACTTCGCAGTGGTGTAACGCTGAAATAGCTACCCGGACAACTTACAAAAGCGTCTTCCCCAAATCGTAACCGCGTGGTCGGCCTGTAATTCCCTGAGTCCAGGCTGTAGGAGGCGCTGTCCTTCGCGGCAGTTTTTAAAGCTACTGGGTGAAAGGCACTGTCCTGGAACCTGAGTTGGGATGAGGGCGGCGGCAGGACAAACAAGGCAAACCCCTTCTTGACTTAGGCGAAGGCATCGTGGAGGGCAGCACCCGAGGGCCAGAGAGGGCGCCCCTGGCCGCGCCCCTCCCGCCAGGAGGGGTCAGCGGGAGTCACTGCCTGGGGCTGCGCGGCCCGGCTCGGCGGCTCCAGGTCCCGGGACTCCAGCCCAGCCCGCTCTGTGCAAAGACCGAGCCCACGCGCCCCCTCCGCAGATCCGGCGGCTCCTGCTCCCCGTCCGGGCCGGAGCTCGAGGGTGGGGACAGTAAGGAGCGGGCTCCGATCCGATCGGGGCCTTAGGGTCGGGGGACACCGAGGGCACCCAAGTGAGCGCAGCCACGTCCGCGCAGCGAAGGCGGCGGTTTCCGGGACCAGGCTCCCAGGACAGGGGCAGCGCCCGGGCCAGCCCTTGGCGCACGCGCACAGGTTCCCGTGTGGGCCTGGAGAGGCGACTCTGCCGCAGGCACAGCCGGCTCTCCCCCTTGCACCTGCCTGCCCGCTCCACGCCTTCCCGGGCCTGCACCCCCACTCTCCCTCCGCCCTCGGAGTGGCCCTCCTGATGGTCTTGCTCCCGCTAGGGGAACTCTGAGCGCCGCAGGTCCGAGACTGGCCCTCGGAAGCCCGCGTGGTGCCCGTGTGCCATCGCAGACCAGCGGTGCAGTGCTGCGTGTTTGAGCCGCTATCGAGAGCAGCCGTGAGGGCTGAGGCCGAGAGATGAGGCCCTGGCGGTTTCTAAGTGGTGCTTTTGAGAAAATCATTCAAATGTCTCATGGCTCGGTTTGCTCATCTGTAAATTGGAAATGGCAAGATAGACTCGTTCTCAAATTAATTGGTCCACAGGTTAATACCAATGCCCAAGACAGAGAGCCCTAGATAACTGGGGCCTGTGTTATTCTCTGCCCCAACCCCTAAGCCTGTAGTACAGATCCAGGCAAGGAGAATGGAAGTGGCCGTCCCGAGGTCACCCCACTAGTGACAGGCAGAGCTGGTGCCAGATCGTAGGTGTCCAGCTGGGCACCCTAGGGGCTGTCACAGCTCACAGCGGCCTGCACACAGGGCCTGGCCTTACCCACGGCTCCATCTGTGAGTGCCAGGCCCAGGGGGGCCGGCTGGGTGTGATGGGGAGCAGCAGGCTGGCCCAACTCCCAGGCGCCTGAGTCCCCAGAACTGCTGACTGCCCCTGCCAGGAGGCTGGGAGGAGCACAAGAGGGCCGCAGGTGGTGCCGAGCTGAGCCCTTGGGCCGGCTGCCCTCCCTCTCTTGCAACCTGGAGTGCTTCAGCTCTGCTGGCTCAGGAAGCAGCTCCGACTCCGACTCAAAACCCTTAGAGCTTTAACTGTGAGGCTGCACCCTGCCTCTCACCAAGCACCAGGGCCCCAGGCAGGAAGCGCCCACCAGCCTGGTCCCCAGGCTCCAGGGGGCGCTGGCCTTCAGCTCTCCCTGCCTCAGCGGGCCCAATTGTGCCCCAAGGCCGGCTCCTGGCTCACAGGCAGTTGGGGAAGTAGAAGCCGCCTTCCTAGCGCCGCCTCTGCCACTAACTTGTTTTGTCAGCTCGGGCAGCAGCCTCTTTGTGGCAGGCAAGCACCATTTGCTTGATGCCACCAATGCACTCAAGGCCTGGCGGAAAGGGCTTTATTGTCTGCCTGACACTCCAGGAAGAGACCCAGGGCAACAGAGGGCTTTGGGTGGCCACCCCGCCGGTGAGCAGAGGAGCCTGGACTCAGCACATGGCAGGCAGGAAGCAATGCTTCCCGTGACTCCGACTCCCCCAGCACAATGGCTGTCCAGGGCCAGTCCCTCCCACCACCTTTCACATGACAAGAGCTTTCCATTTCACACTCTGAGGGTGATGGTAGCCCTCGTGTGCCCACGCAGCTGGCCGGCCACCAGAGGCCTGAGAGGGACAGGTCCTTAAACCTGAACCCAGGCCTGGAGAAACTCCAGCCTCTGCATGGGACCCGGGAAACTGCACCTGTGTGAGCTCGGTCTGACACACGCAGGGCTGTGCACACTACGGCTAGCGTGTTAGTTCTGGCTCCTCGGGGACAGCAAAAGCGTCCTCCCCATCAGTGAGATCTCCGGGCAGCGTGGGTCCCTCTCTAGGGCTGCTGCCCACATCGCACAAGGTGGGTCTTCACCCACGGGCTTGACCCCCAGTGGGGACACTTCCCCAGGAAGTACCACGTCCCCTCCTGCTCATACTGCACTGTTCCCAGCGAGCCCCCTTGCGGCCCTCACAGGGGGCCGGCGGGCAGCCCTCTCTGTGCGGGAGCTGAGACCATTAGACAGCTCTGCTGCGGGGCCTAAACCGCTCAGGTTCGCCTTTGATCCCCAGCAGGAGGCATGGATTGAGGCCCAGGGCCGATTCCTGGGAGTGGGCCCAGCCCCTCTCACCTCCCTAAATAGCATGTGTCCCTTGAGGGCAGGACTCTCTGCCTTGCTCACGTTGGTACATATTCCTGTGACCTAAACAGTGCTAGTACCTCAGTCAGTGTTTATTGACTGAATCTACTAGTAAAGAAATAGTATTTCTAGAGCACATCAGTTCCTGCATACAAGAGGTTCTCATTTGCTTCCAACAGGAAACTGTATCACACATGCTCCTATGTAGGGGCGAGCGGGACAAGACAGAGGCCACTGCCACACACCTATGTCTCTCACCCCACCCCCAAGCCATCTGCGGGGCAGAACTCACCTCCCTGACCCTGGAGGAAACGTCCTGCAGCTCTCATCGCTGGGTGAGTTCCTCTCCTACTCACAGACAGTTTCCCTTTGGCATTTAAACTGTCCCATCCTGTCTACATTTTTAGGTTGAACTTTGAAAAATGGCCAATATTTGAAAACTTTTTGCCCAAGTAAATGGCAACTTCACGTGGTTTGAACTAACGATGCAGTATAAGGCCAAATACAATTCAAGTTAAGCTCATTCCCCTCCTTCGGCCTGGAGGCAGGCTCTCCGGTGACAAAGGGCATCATTGGCTCCTTGTCTCTCCCTGGGTCACCTTCTATCCCGGCACCTGTGGCTCCTCCCACCTCTGTGTTTGTCCAGAAGAAGGCCAAGTCTGTGTGGCTGGTGCTGTCGACAGCAGGTAGCGGGGCTGAGGCTGCTTTCTTTCCTTTCTTGAATCAGTTCTGTGTGCTTTTCTTGGAGCTTCCATGGGGACGATTCCCCTGCTAGAATCCATTCATTCTCGGGGTGGGGAAATGTCACGTTTCTCTGTCAGCCCCTCTGTCCTGGGGCTCCACCCTCTCATGCGTGACTCTAGGCATCCATCCAAGATGCCCCCAGCAAGCTCTCTTATTCGTGGCTGATATGTAGTCCATGAAGCACCCACCTCTGCTCCACTGGCAGGGAAGGGGGCTCTCGGTGGAGCTGCACCCGCTCCTCTAGTCCTGAAGCTCCCCTCGAGAGGACACAGTGGAGTCCTCCATGTGCCTGTTAACCTGTCATTTAATTTAGCAGCAAGAGATGCATCCCTGTTCCTCCGCCTGGACGGAAGAGGAGAGGAGAGACCTCCAGTGCGCCCACAGCCCTCTGAGAGGCCTCCTCTCCCCACTTCCTTCCCACTCAGTGTCTTTGCACCAGGAGGAGGTGCTTTCCTGGGCAGACCCAGTTCACTGTGCCTCACTCAGGCACCTGGCACTTCACTTTAGGATGTGGGAAACCTGTCCCTGTCCCGGGTCTCCTGAAATTCTGGATGACAGGAAGAGCTGCCTTGACAGCCAGTCTCTCTTCCCCACCATCGCTGACCAGCTTTGCCTTCCCAGCACCATGCTTGAGTGCACTGGCGGCTCCTGACTCGTTAGATGAGGATGCTAGACAACTTGGTTTTGGCTAGGCTTTGGCCAGCGTGTTCTTCGAGAAGGCACAGTCTGAGTGAGAGCAGGCAGGGAGGAAGACCTGCACAGTCAGATTTTTGCTAGGAAAAGTTACTCAGAAGTAGACTGACAAATTCTCCGGCCACCCACAGGACGGGATCATTCGCCCTTGGCAGCTGTTGACAGAACTTTACAAAGATCAGATCTCTCGTCTACTTTAAAAATGATACCTCCTGGATTCTCACATCCCTGCCCCAGGAGAGAAAGGCCGGTCTGAAGGTGTGGGCTTCTCACTTTCCACCGATGGCTTAGGGCCTGAGTTTAAATTCCTGCTTCCTCCCTTACTAAGTAGATGTCATTCATCAAATTTTCTCCATCTGGAATCCTTAATTTATAGGGTTTATATAAATGTATATTAAAAATGTTAAGTTACTCAGTGCTACCCAGTGTGATTAAAAATACAAGGTATGTTTAAATTTTTAAACCGAAATTCATTACCGTAAAAGTTCGGAAAGCACTCTTTCTATTGAAGCAGTTCAGGAGCACTGTTGTGGCTGCCTCCATCCTAAATCCATTCAAAGCATTTTTCTTTCTCTTTCCTTTTGCTTAAATTCTTTTATTGGTACATTTTAGGTATACAATACATTTACATTTATCATTGAGTGCTTGTACCTGTACATGATGTAGCTTGGTTCTTATTTTTTCCCCATTCCCTGTGTGCCCTTCACCCCAAGATATCCCAAAGAACTAGGACTAGAGGTCCCATTTGATCCAGCTGGTCCCCTGCTGGATATCTTCCCAAAAGAATTAAAAGAATCATACCACAGTGATATATGCTCACCCATGTTTATAGCGGCACAGTTTGTAATAGCTACAGCTTGGAAACAGCCCAAGTCTCCATCAACTGGAAACTGGATAAAGAAGATGTGGTTTTTTTATAAAGTGGAGTACTACTCAGCCATAAAGAATGAGAAACTAGAGACATTTATAGCTAAATGGATGCATATTGAGGTGTTACTCTTAAGTGAAATAAATAGGACACACATGTGTAAATACCAAATAGTTTCTCTAGCATGAGAAAATGAAAGTGTAAATAAGGATTAAAATGAATAATTGATCATTTTAAATAGGAAGAAAAGGTCCAAAAGGGTAGGGGAGGTGGGAGGGGAAGGGGAAAGGAAAGAAGGGAAAGGAAAAATCATGAGAAAAGGAGAAAATGTAAACAAAGTCTTTGAGGGGGTCAAAACATTTTTCTTTCATGGTCATGTTGACTTTGAGGATGAGCCAGAAGTTGTACAATGCCAGATCTGGTGAGTAAGGTGGATGAGGACACAGCGTCATGTTTTTATGAGCTGCCTGTCCATTGGATGGTGCTTGGCAGCAGCAGTCACCATATGATTGATCATGTGTCATAAAGACACTCAGGAAAGAGAACTCCAGAACTGTTTCAGAAAGTGGCAAAAACGATGGGATGTTTGAAGAGAGGGGGGTCAATGGCAAAGTGTCTTTTACTGTAATAAATTTTTTAAACTTTAAAAAGTCACCACACAGTTTGGTGACACCTCACATATCTTAGACGTGGCAAATACTTGACAAGTGTGAACTATTATTGACCAAACTGTTAGTATTACTAATACAGAGAATATAATTTGAACTCAGGCATTAAAATGCTTGCACTTGAATCCTAGGTCTGCTGCTTACTAGGTTCATATCTTTGTCTGTAAATTAAAACCTGATTCATAGGTTTCTATAAAGTATTATCCTGAGTTACTAAATATAAAACACACAGAATAACACTTAAAATACAGGAGATTCACAGAGCTTGTTAGCTGTTGCTGTTACTAAAGCTTCCATTAGTCTTTTCTCCCAAGAATCCATGGACTGGATGGAGTGCTTAATTTCTTCTCTTTCCTCCTTAACCCTTTTATTAAGATAAATCAAAGACATCCATGTCTGAAAATTAGAATTTGTGATAAGCAGAAGAAAACCAGCAGTATTATCAGGCTTATTATCAGTATTATCCCCTTATAAAAGCAAAGGTAACATTATCCCTCCACTTGCCTTTAAAAAAACTGATACAACCCCAAACATACAAAATAAATTCCAAACACAGTGCACAAACATTTTTCCTAAGCCACTGGTGAGTAAGTTGGCAACCTGATATTCCTTCCCAGACTGCAAGGAGTGTGTCTCCAGCCATGGATGGGGTCCTCTTGCATAAGCACATATATCGCCTGAATCAGACAGTTGCATTGAGGAGGCTTCCAGGCCAGCGTACCACCCCCACCAGCACACAGGAGGTGAGCCGTGCGGGTGCCAGCAGCACCTGCCCCCCCCAAAATGAGAAGACACATAAACAAGTCTCAAAACCAGACTTCCAGATCACCTACAGCAACCCCAAAGGGAAACGAGATGGAACACTCTGATACTCAACCACCTGGACTCTCTGAACTAGCAACAAAAGAGGATCTGGAAAAAATGAGATCAGAAATAATTTCTCACATAACAGCAGAGATTGTGCTCATAGTGCAAGACATGATTAATAAATCTAGAGAGGAGCTCAGGAACATGATGGAATCCCAACATAGGAAACAAATGGAATCCATAAAACAGATACAAACAGATTTCCAGGAGATTAAAAACTCCATTAAAAGTCTAAGCAGCAGAATGAGCCAATGTAAGGACAGAATTTCAGATATAGAAGATAAGATTGCAATTAGTGACTAGAAAAAGAAAAATCACTTTAAAATTGTAAGGGACCATGAGAAATCAATCCACCAGCTGCTAGATGATGCAAAGAAGAATAACATAAGACTGATTGGAGTCAATGAAGAAACAGGAGAGAATGCAGATGACATAAAAAAAACTGTTCACAGAAGTGATGACAGAAAACTTCCCAAGCAGGGGAAAAGAACTTGACATACAGATAAGTGAGGCATATAGGACTCCAACTAGCCTTGATAAAAAAAAATCTACACATAGGCATATAATTGTTAAGATTCCAGAAACCCAACAGAAGAACAAAGTTCTACAAACAGTTAGACAAAAGAAACAAATCACATACAAAGGAAAGCCCATCGGAATCACAGCAGACTTCTCAATGCAAACCCTCAAGGCAAGAAGAGCTTGGAGGGATGTATTCTGAGCCCTAAAGGAAAACAACCTCCAACCCAGATTGATGTACCCTGCAAAATTACCTTTCAAAATTGATGGAGAAATAAGATACTTTCATGACAAAGAGCACCTTAGGAATTTCATGAATGCCAAAGCAGCACTCCAAAAATATTTAGACAATATCCTAGGAAAAGACAATGAGGATCACAACCCCAGGAAGCGCAGCAGAATGAATCCATCAGGTGTGACAAGAAATTAAATGCAAAGGGGGAGAATCCAACAAAAAGAAAAAGTCATGCCAATGATAAGTCAATATGTATAAGTTATGACCATCAATGTTAATGGTCTCAATTCACCAATCAAAAGAAAGTTGCAGGGCCGGGGATTTAGCTCAGTGGTTCTGGCGCCTGCCTCACAAGCTCAAGGTCCCGAGTTCGATTCTTGGTACCAAAAAAAACCCAAAACAAAACAAAATTGCATTAATACATCATCACCCTCTGCCACACAGGCCCATTGAAGTGCCTCCATTTCCCCAGTAATTCCCCTCACAGCTAACGGTCTCAGTTATAAATCACACATTGCACTAGTTTTATGCAAGTGTAGAATATCCTTCAGTCTTTCTTTGACTTTCATGATGTCTGGACTTTTGAAGAATCCAGGCCATTTATTCTGTAGAGTGTCTGCCAATTTGGCTTTATTTTCCATTTCTTTATTATTGGATTTGCCTTATGTGTTCCTGGCAGGAATATGGCAGGCATGATGCCCAGTGTGCGTCCTGGCACCCTTGGGATGGCGGGTCATCCCACTTGTTCACTTTGATCTCTTGACTAAGGTGGTCTCTGCCAGACTTCTCTCCTACAAAGTCACTCCTCAAACTTTTTCAGCTACAAACTTTTGCACTTACAAGTATTTTATAGCAAAATGCTTTGACACCAAGTAAAGATCTCACCATCATCAAGCTCATCAGTATGGATTTGTGGTTCCCTCTTTTATTCAGTGTACTATGATCTATCACACTTATTTATTTTGATACTCGGGGTGCCTACAATTTGGCAGAAGGAGTCCCAGCTATTGGGGTCCATTCAAGCTGATTTGGGTACTCCTCAAGTTGTCCTCATTATTTCTGTCATGAGATCTCCAAGGTCATCTTATACTTTCCCAGCCCTGAACTCAGTCTTTTCACAAGGAGCGCTAGATTCTTTTCATGGAGAATGGGCTTAAGCTACCAAAGCCTGGGCAGAGGGTGTGTTCATTGCCACAGGGATGTCACTGCTCCCAGACCTTCTCAGTGGACAGTCCCAGGGCATATGTGTGAGTCTGTTCTAGTCCCTGGCTACATTAATTCATCCCAACTGTAATCCAACACTGTGAATTTCATTCTAATTTCCTGCCTTGCCATATTTCTATCTCCCTTCTCCAAATGATGTTCCTGGGTTCCCCTCATTCAGTCAGTAACTATGGATCAAGTTCTTGTGTGCAGGCACTCTCCCAAGATGCTAGTACATAGCAGTGAGTGTGTGAAGTATGGTAAGGGCACGTGAAGGAGATAGACTTTAGGCAAAAACCCCACACATTTGTACGATCATAAATTACATGACTTGAAGATATGCCATTTGAACTAATTATAAATTACCCAGATAGAGTTCAAAGAACCTTGTAGCAGTCAGAAATAACAACATGGGTGAAGGCTCTGGGGCAAAGAATAATTGAACAGGTTAAAGGGACTTAAAGAGAGCATGGAAGTCAGAGAGGAGTGATTGAAGGGGAGGCAGAGCATGAAACAAGAGAGGAAGAAGGGCAGCTGCCAGATGAGGCTGGTCCTGCAGGCTGCTATGAGTCTCAGGCTCTCTCCTAAGTGCATGTGAATCACTGAAATACCCTACAAAAAGGAGTAGCATAATTTATTTTAAAGATGTTCTTGCTACATTGTGGAAAATGAGCTGAAAAGGAGCAAGATGAAGAGATGACAGGCCATTAAGGAGCCCTTGCGATCATCTAGGTGTGAAATGATGGCAGCTCACACAGACAGCAGCAGAAACACTCCATCCTTCATCCCTGCAGCCCCAGGCCAGGCTGGGAGGATGTACTGCCAGGGGTTCATGGATGCAACTCCAGGCTCATTACAGTGGTCTACTGAATGTTGGTCCAACCAGCCATAATAAAATATGATATTTTCTCTCATCTGAGACTCAGACTCATTATCCTTCATAATAGGAGGACACATCCACCAGTTCCTCACTCTCCATACTGTGCAGTGTGACTGAGATGTGTGACCTCCAAGATGCCCCCAGTGAGCCACACCTCTTCATATCCATGCCTTGTGCCACGTCCTGCAAGTGTGAGCTCAGCTTAGGATTTCTCTTCTAATGCACAGAACGTAGGAGATAGGTGGAATGTCCCTTCAGACATTAGTTCCCATAAAGGTTGTGACTTGCTCCCTCTAAAGGAAGCTGGCCACCCTGCTGTGAGTGGCTCTGTGAAAGGTCTGCTGGAATATAACTACTCTGCAGGCTGAGATTGGTAGAGACCTGTGGCCCAGGAACAGCCATACAACCAAGCTTGGAAGCACAAGTCCTCCAGGTCTTGATGTGCCTGCTGCCCTGGCTGACACCACAAGAGAGATCTTGAGTGGCAAGCACCCAGCTAACCATGCCAGGAATCCTTACTCATAGGATCTGTGAAATCATGAATGGTTGTTGCTGTAAACTTCTAAGTTTGGTATAATTTATTGTGTATATAAATAAAGCAAGCAAATAGAGCAATGTTCTGAAATGCTTTGTGTGATACTGCATTATCTTTAAAAGTGATCTTGATGTTTGGTCCCCAGCCTTCCACAGTTGTGCAAGTGGCTCCATTCCTATCAGGACAGTTGTTGCCAACCATAAGGCAACACACTACTGGAGACTTTGGTTTCAGATCTGTAGGAATCTTATAAACCAATGTCCAGTGTCCTCAGAGAGAAAGAAGTGGAACCTTTGATCTTTCAGCTGTTTGGCTTTAGTGTAGGGATAATGTCTTTGACCTTCTAACTTCCAGATTGATTTAGCAATTCAGTGTTCTAGATGTTAAGGTAATTGACACAGTTTAGATCTAAAATATCCTTCAAAATCTCATATTTGGAGGTGGGGCCTGGTCAGAAGATGTAGGCCATTGGGAGTGTGGCCTGAAGGTTGTATT
Organism: Heterocephalus glaber; assembly: GCF_053883595.1. Lineage (NCBI taxonomy): Eukaryota > Metazoa > Chordata > Mammalia > Rodentia > Bathyergidae > Heterocephalus > Heterocephalus glaber. The sequence continues at coordinate 24,625,544 of NW_028258357.1, forward strand.
CTTCCTGACTTCTCCTTTTTCTCTGTTTCTTGACTTCCATGTGGTAAACATCTTCCCTCCAACATGGTGTTCTGCCATGCCATTTCTGCCTGGAGCCAGCAAACCATGGCTGAATCCAGTAAAACTGTGAGCCAAGATAAACCTCTCCTCTTTTAAGTTGTGGATGTTAGATATTTTGTTCTAATGATGGCAGAGTGACTAAGACAGATTTTGGTATCAGGAGTGGGGCTATTGCTTTGACTGTATCTGATCATGTGGTTTAAAAGCTTTTGAAACTGGTTTGTAGGAGGAATTTGGAGATGCCAGTTAGAGAAGTCCTAGAATACTGTAAGAAGCTTGATAGGAGATTCCAGTTGGAACCCAGAAGACCATAATACTGATGGAAATGCAGACATTAAAGGTCAAACTCAGCAGGTTTCAGTCTGGAACAAAGATTCCATTGGCATTTGGAGGTAGAGGCTATGTGTGTTATATCCTGACAAAATTTGTCTTCATTTTGCCAATGATCTGACACTTGGTGGGAGACCAGGATTAAGGGTGGTGGACTAATTAATCTCATGGAGAAAACTTTAAGACAGCCTAATGTTTAGGCTGTGGCATGAGTACTGCTCTAATAGTCTCTCTCCTGCCTCCTTCCTAACCATATAGGAACTCTTGTGAATACTCTGGGCCCACCTGGAGAGTCTAGAATAATTGACCCATCTCATGATTAACTAATCAGCAACCTATTTTTATTTGCAGTCTTAATTCCTCTTTGCCATGCAGGGAAAAGTATTAACAGCTTCATGGTATTGAGATGCAGACATCTTTGGCAGAGGAAGAGGGAGGAATTATTTTGCCTACCATAAGCATCTTCCTCTACCTCCCTGGTGAAATACTATAGCATCTTCTACCAGACATGCATGTTCTCCCCTCTTTTCCTTTAGAGTAGCATCTTCAGCATCCTCAGGGCCCCATACTTTTTGGACAGTCATTGCCTGAGCATGTAACCAGGCTGCCACTGCAGGGGTTTCCATCATTAGTGACTGAGTCAATAGGTAGTGAGTGATGCAGTGGGATTTTTGTGAAGACTGAGATCAATGCTTGGAAATTTAAATGCATGTTACCATGTGCCTGCAGCTTGCCTTTCAGGTGGCAGTGAATGGTCCCTGATGTGGGGTGACTACAGGTTCTGGCACCCAAGGAAGTATCTTGTCTTCATTTCCTGTGAAGACTCTGTTACTGACTGAAGCTCACTGTGCCTGGGAGATGAGAAATGGTAGAACAAAAATGTCTCAGTTCAGGTACATAATTCATGAATATTAATATTGATGATCCTGTCCTCCAAAGTCAGGCACATTAAATATGCAGAGGAAGATAAACTTGGAAGTCCAGGATTCAGGTATTTTAGACTTAGATCCCACAAGGGCATAGCTTTAAAAGGATAGCCAGGTTTGTATAGCAAATTAGGGCTTGCTAAGAGATTTTACATTTATTAACATGCATTCTGCTCAGAATAATCCCATGAAGAGCTCTCATGTCATGAATGAGGAAAGCAAGACTCCACCAAAGTCCCAGCCCTTACCAGAGGAGGAGCTGGAGCCAGGATTCAGGTGACCTGACTCTGAATCCATGGTCTCTCCACAAACTCACTCCGCTATGTTAGTTCTAGGTGATGTAATTAGGATAACACACAAAGTTCTCTTAATGTTACAGGAAGCAAAACCAATAAGTGGAAGTCACTGTGTTAAGAACATTTTATAATTTCTTTGTCTTGAAAAATTTCTGTCTATAAAATAGAACATAAGTAGAGCTTATTATATATCTTCCTTGGGTGATAATGGAAAACCAAAATTAAACACAATGCCCTTTCCTTAAGATAATTTTCCCAGAAAAAAAATCTTTTGTTTGTTTACTCATTTGTTTAGTCATTCAACAAATATTTATTAAGGTTCACTATATGCTACATATCTGCTTGGAACATGAGGTTACAATAGTGAAGAAGAGACAAAGATGCTTTATTCACTTTTAGAGAAGAGTTAACAATAACATCAAGAATAGTAGTAAAAAGATGGCGATGAGTAAGGCAGGGTGAAGGAAGATCAACTGCCAAGAGGGCCAAGAAAGTTCTCTGAAAGGAGAACTACTTTATCTATGCAGGATGAGGAAATGAGGAATAAGGCATTACCATAAGCGAGCCACAGTGCAGAAGAGAGGGCCAGACGTGGGAACTGTGGAAAACAGCACATTTAGAGTTGTGTTCAGTGTTGCGTGGTATTGATTTTGCTTTGGGAATGTTCAGCTAAGTTGGAATTGATGTACCATGTGCTTCCATCCTCCAACACCTCCCCACTCTGCTGCATCCCCTCCCCAAGATTCTCTACCAAGGAAGTGGTATCTGGCCTAAGCCTCCAGGGAAGGACATGCCTGCACATTTCCCATCTTGCTCTGGGGCTCTAGCTTTTCACTAGGAAGCTGGGTCCCAAGTTCCTTATCAAACACATCCTGTCTCTGCTTTGGCTCATAGTAAAGCACTCCCACCTTGTTCTGGCAGCACTAGGCCCTCATCGCCTGTTTATCTAACCCAACAAGTGCTTATCAAGCATCATCTACTTCATGATGGCACTGTTCAAAGCACCGGAGACACGACGGGTGAGGGAAAATTATGGTGAATGTCTAAAACTTAAAAATGTACTACAGTGACAGACACATTGCCATTGATCCCCCTCAAAATTCTCCCCTTTGCTCAAACACACTTTTCCTGTCATACTCTCCACTGTCTGAAGCAGTTCTGGAAGTCCTCTTTCCTGAGTGTCTGTATGATTTGTGGTAAAAAATATAGTGAGTACTGCTGCTGAGTGCCATCCAACAGAGAGGCAGCTTGTGAAAAGATGACACTGTGTCCTCATGCACCTTATTCACTGGATCTGGCACTGCATGACCTCCAGTTCTTCCTCACAGTTAAAATGACCACAAAAGGTCAACTTTTAATCGATTCAGGGCATGGAGGCAGCCATAACAGCACAATCAAAGACACTCAAGAAAGAGGACTTCCAGAGCTGCTACAGAAAGTGGTGAGAACAATGGGTAAGTGTATTCAAAGTGAGAAGGTGCATTCTGAAGGAAATAATGACAATTTCTTTTACTATAATCATTTTATTATTTAAACACACACCATATTTTTCATACCTCATACAGTTATTTACCGATCTTCTATTTATGGTTAGTTTCTGGAGGGTAAAGATTGTGATGTTTCATGGCTGTAACTTAGCACCTAGGATTTCTTTGATCTCAAACTCTTAACATGAAGTTAAGAGATATTTGCTAAATTAATTAAAATAAAACTTGATGCCTTTGTTAATCTTCAACCTTCCCTATCTCTTCATAACAATAATAAGTCCCTCATATTTTACTTCACTGATGTTCACAGGCTTTTTTGTGTAAATTATCTCATTAGGAATTAGATGACTTAAATCTTCCTTCATTTTAACAATTGTACATTTAGAAAATTATTCCAAGTGTCCCTGGCCACCATTCCACCACTCCCAGGGCAGAGGAGGTGAGCCAATCCCAGAGCCCAGGAGGAGGCTCCCCAGCCACCATTCCACCACTGCTAGGCCAGAGGAGATGAGCCTCATGGGTGCCAGCAGTACACCACACCCCCTGTCAAAATGAGAAGACTTGTAAACAAGCCTCAAAAATAAACTTCCAGATCACCTACAGCAACCCCAAAGAGAAACCAGATGGAACACTCTGATACTCAACCACCTGGACTCTCTGAACTGGCAACAAAAGAGGATCTCAAAAAAATGAAATCAGAAATAATTTCTCACATTACAGCAGAGATAGTACCCATAGTGCAAGACATGATTAATAAATCTAGAGAGGACACAGATAAAAAAAATAGAGGAGCTGAGGAACATGATGGAATCCCAACATAGGAAACAAATGGAATCCATAAAACAGATACAAACATATTTCCAGGAGATTAAAAACTCCATTGAAAGTCTAAGCAGCAGAATGAGCCAATGTAAGGACAGAATTTCAGATATAGAAGATAAGGTTGCAATTAGTGACCAGAAAAAGGAAAATTGCTTTAAAATTGTAAGGGAACATGAGAAATCAATCCAGCAGCTGCTAGGCGATGTAAAGAAGAATAACATAAGACTGATTGGAGGCAGTGAAGAATCAGGAGAGAGTGCAGATGACATAAAAAAAGCTGTTCACAGAAGTGATGGCAGAAAACTTCCCAAGCAGGGGAAAAGAACTTGACATACAGATAAGTGAGGCATATAGGACCCCAACTAGCCTTGATCAAAAAAAATCTACACATAGGCATATAATTGTTAAGATTCCAGAAACCCAACAGAAGAACAAAGTTCTACAAGCAGTTAGACAAAAGAAACAAATCACATACAAAGGAAAGCCTATCAGAATCACAACAGACTTCTCAATGCAAACCCTCAAGGCAAGAAGAGCTTGGAGTGATGTATTCCAAGCCCTAAAGGAAAACAGCCTCCAACCCAGATTGATGTACCCTGCAAAATTATCTTTCAAAATTGATGGAGAAATAAGATACTTTCATGACAAAGAGCACCTTAGGAACTTCATGAATACCAAACCAGCACTCCAAAAAAATTTAGACAATATCCTAGGAAAAGACAATGAGGATCATAACCCCAGGAAGCCCAGCAGAATGAATCCATCAGGTGTGACAAGAAATTAAATGCAAAGGGGGAGAATCCAACAAAAAGAAAAAGTCATGACAATGATAAGTCAATATGTATAAGTTATGACCATCAATGTTAATGGTCTCAATTCACCAATCAAAAGAAATAAACTAGCAGAGTGGGTCAAGAAGCAAGATCCAACAATATGCTGAGTACAAGAAACGCACTTAATTAAAAAACAAACTCATAGACTGAAAGCTAAAGGGTGGAAAACAATACTCCATGCGAAGGGAACCTGAAGAAAAGCAGGAGTAGCTATCCTTTTTGCAGATTAAGTGGATTTCAAATCAACACTGATTAAGAGAAACAAAGAGGGACACTTCATCCTTGTAAAGGGAACTGTCCAAGAGGAAGAGATGACAATCATAGATATATATGCACCAAACTATATAAAACAAATACTAATGGACATGAAAAGTCATATAAGCACTAATACAATAGTAGTGGGGGACATCAATAACCCACTTTCACAAATAGATAGATCAACTAGACAAAAAATAAGTAATGAAATACTAGAACTCAATCAAACTCTGGAACAAATGAACTTAACTGATGTTTACAGAGTGTTCCACCCACCAAATCAGAATACACATTCTTTTCAGCTGCACATGAGTCATTATCCAAAACAGACCACATACTCGCTCATAGAATGTTTAAGTAAGTGCAAAGAAATTGATGTTATCCTTTGTATATTATCAGACCATAGTGTGATGAAATTGGAGATCAACAGCAAAATAAACCACAAGAATTTCATAAACACATGGAAATTGAACAGCACACTTCTGAATAACCAATGGGTCACAGAGAAAATTAAAGAAGAATCAAACAGTTCCTTCAATTAAATGACAATGACAATACAACATATTGGAATCTATGGGACACAATGAAAGCAGCCTTATGAGGGAAATTCATAGCAGTGACTATTCATATTAGGAAAACAGAGCGAGCCCAATTAAACAACCTGATGCTGAACAATAAGCTTCTAGAAAAAGAGGAGCAGGACAAACCCAAAGCTCATACAAGGGAGGAAATTATAAAGATCAGAGGAGAAATAAATGCAATGGAGACTAAGAGAATGATAAAAAAAAAATCAATGAAGCCAAGAGTTGGTTCTTCGAAAGTATAAACAAAATTGACAAACCCTTAGCCAACCTTATAAGAAAAAGGAAAAAAAGAGCCCAAATTCATGTAATTAGGAGTGAAAAGGGTGAAATTACAACGGACCCAGCAGAAATCCAGAGGATCAGCAATGCCTACTTCAAAAACCTGTATGCCAATAAGATGGAAAACATACAAGAAATAGACAGATTCCTGGATACATATGAATTACCAAAGTTGAAAGAAGAAGACCTAAAAATTCTAAACAACCCAATATCAGTCGATGAAATTGAAAATGTAATTGAAAACTTAAGAAAAGCCCAGGTCCCAGTGGCTGAATTCTACAAGACATTTAGAGAGGAACTACTGCCACTACTCTTTAAACTCCTCAATGAAATTAAAAGAGAAGCAATACTCCCGAATTCATTCCTGGAACCAAGTATCACCTTGATCCCCAAAGTAGAGAAAAACCCAACCGAAAAAGAGAACTATAGGCCAATCTCACTAATGAACATAGATGCAAAAATCCTTAATAAGATATTGGCAAATAGAATGCAGAAGATCATCAAGAAGATCATACACCCTACCCAAGTGGGATTCATCCCAGGGATGCAGAGCTGGTTCAACATACACAAATCAATAAGTGTAATACACTATATCAATAGAGCCAAGGACAAAAACCATATGATCATCTCAATTAGATACAGAAAAAGCATTTAACAAAATCCAGCACGCATTTTGATAAAAATCCTACAAAAAAATTGGAATAGACGGTCTCTACCTCAATCTGATAGAAGCCATCTATGAAAAACCAACAGCCAATATCATACTAAATGGTCAAAAACTGAAATCCTTCACACTCAAATCAGGAGCAAGACAAGGATGTCCACTATCACCACTCTTGTTCAATATAGTTTTGGAAACATTAGCCATGGCAATTAGATAAGAGAAAGAAATAAAAGGAATAAAGATAGGAAATAAAGAAGTCCAATTGTCATTATTTGCAGGTGACATGATACTCTATATAGATATAGAAGACCCCAAGATCACCACAAAAGGTCTTCTAGACTTAATAATCAAATTCAGCAGAGTAGCTGGATACAAGCACAACACACAAAAATCAATAGCTTTCCTCTACACGAACAACAGACTCACTGAGACAGAAATAGGGTAAACAATTCCTTTCACAATAGCATCCAAAAAACTGAAATACCTAGGAATCAACCTAACAAAAGAAATCAAAGACCTCTTTTCTGAAAACTATAGCACTCTGAAAACAGAGATTGAAGATGATATCAGAAAATGGAAAGACATCCCCTGCTCCTGGGTAGGAAGGATCAACATAGTGAAAATGGCCATACTTCCAAAACTGTTATATAGATTCAATGCAATCCCAATTGAAATCCCAGCAGCGTACTTCACGAACCTTGAGAAAACAATCCAAAAATTCATTTGGAACAAGAAGAGACCCATAATATCAAAAGCAATTCTAGGCAACAGAGACACGACAGGGGGTATCACAACCCCCAACTTGAAAGTATACTACAAAGCTACTGTGATAAAAACAGCATGGTACTGGCAAAGAAACAGACCTGACGACCAGTGGAATAGATTAGAAGATGCAGAAACAACTCCAGACACACTCAGCCATCTCATCTTGGACAAAGGAGCCAAACACCCTCACTGGAGGAAAGATAGCCTCTTTAATAAGTGGTGCTGGAAAAATTGGGTTACAACTTGCCAAAGATTAAACTGAGACCTATATCTCTCACCATGCACTAAACTAAAATCGAGATGGATTAAAGATCTAAATATTAAAATAGAAATGCTAAAGCAGCTGGAACAGAGGTTAGGTAGAACTCTTGAAGACACTGGTGTAGGAAAAGCTTTTATGAACAAAACCTCAGTTGCCCATGAACTAGCACAAACAATCAACAAGTGGGATCTCTAATTATTAAAAAGCTTCTGCATGGCAAGTGAAACCACCAGCAGTGTGAAGAGACAACCCACAATGTGGGAAAAAATTTTCACCTTCTGTCCCTCAGACAAAGGTCCACTATCTTGAATCTATAAAGAACTTTAAAAAATCAGACCTCCCAAATTTAAAGACCCAATCCAAAAATGGGCATCTGAAATGAACAGACATTTCTCAGATAAAGAAGTAGAAATGGCAAATAAACATATGAAAAAATGTTCAACATCACTGGTCATTCGAGAGATGCAAATGAAAACAACACTGAGATTCCACCTCGCTCCAGAAAGAATGGCTGCCATCACGAAATCAAGCAATAACAAATGCTGGTGGGGGTGTGGGAAGAAAGGAACACTTCACTGCTGGTGAGAGTGCAGACTTGTGCAACCACTGTAGAAATCAGTATGGAGATACCTCAAAGAACTAGGACTAGAGGTCCCATTTGACCCAGCTATTCCCCTGCTGGGAATCTTCCTAAAAGAGTTAAAAGAATCATACCACACCGATATATGTGCACCCATGTTTATAGCAGCACAGTTTGTAACAGCTAAAGCTTGGAAACAGCCCAAGTGCCCATCATCTGGAAACTGGATAAAGAAGATGTGGGTTTTTTTTACAAAGTGGAGTACTACTCAGACATAAAAATGAGAAATTAGAGACATTTATAGCTAAATGGATGCAAATTGAAGTGATATTCTTAAGTGAAATAAATAGAACACACATGTAAATACCGAATAGTTTCTCTACTGTGAGAAACTGAAAGTGTAAATAAGGACTAAAAAGTATCATAGATAATGTGAAATAGGAAGAACAGGGGCACAAGGGAAGGGGAAATGAGAGGGGTAGGGGAAAGGAAAGAAGGGAATGGAATTAATATGAGAAAATGAAAAAAATGGAAACAAAGTCTTTGTAAATAGGGAGGGATGGAGGGGTTGAAGGGAAGGCAGTGGAAGGGGGAAAAAAATAAGAACCAAGATACATCATGTAATGGTACAAGATCCCAAGGATGAGTGTAACTGTACTGTATACCTAAAATGTACCGATAAACAAATTTAATTTAAAAAAGAAAGAAAATACCTAGATAGGGTCAAAATTAAATGAGGTACAAAACTGCCGCTTTATGGAAGAGGAATATGTTCATGTTAATGGCAAATAAATTGAGGAAAATCATGAAGAAGCAAAAAAATAAAATAAAAGACAGAAAAAGGTGTTTTCCTGTATTGATAGTTGTTTTAAGTAGGAGGACTAGGGAGGGAGGGGCACCGGAAGGAGACACTTATTTTTCTACACTTTCCAGAAAATAAGTCCTTCATGTAGTAAGGAAAAGAGTCTGAACATAGGCATGTATCTGCCGCCTCCAAGGGTGCTCAGCCTTTGTAATTAGGCAGCTTCTGAGCCACACTGCGTCCAACACCTTTGCAGTTGGGGCTCCACTCTATTCCAGTTTATGAGACAGAATGGTGGGTGCTGCATTTAGTGCCCAGACATGTAGGACTTTTCTTCATGTTTTAGCTCCAGCATTGGACTTTGTTCCTGCTCGTTCCAAAGAGAAGGCAGCAGCTGAGCCCGTGCTGGGCATGCAGCTGGAGGAGGACGAGGGAAGGAGAGGGTTCATCTCCCAGAGCACAGTGTTGGCCGTCAGTGGAGGTGATTAACCAGTACATCTTCCCACTCCAAGCCCCGTCACTGGGGCTGAATTGCTCTCAGAGTCCAAGACAGAGGCACATCAAGATTAATGGGCTGTCACACATTTAGATCAAATCTCGTTTGTTTTTTCTCTCCAGCAAGGTGCTCAAATGCACTGCAGTGTGTAATATAGAAACCACGACTGGTAACACCTTTTGCTTGTATTTCTTTAGTCTTCATCTAAAGAAGATAGCAACTTCCTCTTGGTATCTTCTACAAGCATAATGGTGAAAAATAAAACTGAGGAAAATCATTCTAGCCATGTGCTTACCTCTGTCAGAGAGAGGTAGATTTTATACCTACAGAAAGGAGAAGCATCTTCCAAGTGCACAGGTTGAGTCTCCTGTCCTCTCATCTCTGCACCTGCAGGTCTACCTGTTCAGTCAAGCACCACTGATCCACCACTTTCTTCTACCCACTCATCTGCCCATCCTGCAATCCATTTATCAAATCAGGATTCCATTTATCAATATATTTTATCTATCCATTCACCCATATACTGACCTATCAACTCATTATCTCTAACTTGTACCCACTTATTTATCCATGTTCCCATTCATCCACTTCTTGATCTATTTATCAACCTATTAAAAAGGATTTTTGGCACCTAATATGTACAGGATGCCCATAAATACAAAAATAGGTACCACTGCCTAGGAAAAATGTGGCAAGTATTTTGCATGAATAAAGTATTCAGAGGAATTTGAGGATGAAGAAGTTAGTGTTTTGTGGGGAAGAGAAGGAGAAAGAGAATGCAAAGAAACAACATTTGATTTTACATTTTATGTGCAAATTTTAACTGATGGAAATTAGATAGTATGGTGGATTAACTAATGGTCAACTTGGAACGCCCAGCTGAACTGAATCAGCATGGTTTAGGTGGTGGAAGACCTGCCTGAGGATTGTTGCCAATAGCATAAAAGGAGAACTGGAGGGGGAAGATCGTTAGCTGTTGATTTTCTAGAAGATTGCTGCAGTTGGTTTTCCTGATGAGAACTTGACTGTTCTCCAGGAAGAGCTTGGGGCCTTGTTGTTGCTGGGAATGGAGCTATTCTCATCAGAGGAGCTCTGATCTTCACCATGAGCATCACTTCTGGCTCCAGTGTGGATCCCTCAGCCTGGTGGCACAAATCCTTCACCCTACAGGTGTAGGTTTTCTGGCTTCCACCACTGGCCTTTGGGCCTTCCCAGTGCAGATCCTCAATACAGACAAACACGAGATATTGCTGTGGGCTCTGGGCCTTTGGCTGGACTCAGGGAGGACACTGCCTTGGACTTTAGGCCATCAGCTGGACTTGTGCGGGACATTGCTATGGGATCCAGGCCCTCAGATGGATTCTTTGGATTTCTAGTGTGTGGATAGATCTCTTGTACTCCTTTGCATTTGACTTTTTGGTACCGGGGATGGAATCGGAGATGGAACTGGGTCCTTGTGCTTTCGAGGCAGGCGGTGGAACCACTGAGCTAAATCCCCAGGCAGCATTTGACTTTTTGGGTGAATATTATAAAATAATCCTATAAACTATGTGTCCTGTATTAAATCTATTCCCTTGCAAACCCTGACCACAACAGATGGGCACATTTAGGGTATCTGGAGAACATAGGATTTAGAGAGTTCTTTCCATTCCCAAAGAGCTCCTATATTCTGCCCAGGCATATGAACCAACCCTTTGGCCTGAGCTATTTGAGCTGCCTTCCTATCACTTAGACTAAATAACCAGATGAAACTTGGGTTCCCACTTGATGGGTGCCAATATATGAAGTTTAGGTGCTTAAATCTTAAATCAAACAGAGCTTTGTTGAGGGCAATATTTGCCTTCTGGGGTCATCAGATACATTTTTAAATATTTGCGTTTAGAAGGGGCTCATGAAATGGCTTGTAGGAATAATGCTTTGATTTAATAAGGTCTTCAATAAGTGACCATGTAAACTTTGAAGAAGCCAAAATTATCCGATTCACGTAATCATCATTGTGCCCATGTATTAATTTACTAAGTTACACCATAAACCTTTAATGGATGCCTGGCATTTTATGTCAAGTACCATGCTGTGCATTTTATGTCTGACACCCTTCATTCTGAATCCTATCAAGCACTAGTATTATCCCTAATGATAAAGAAACTGAGGCTGAGGCAATACCGAAAGTCAAACGATTAGTGAGAGGTGCAGCTGGGATTCAAACCCACAACTATTTAAGAGCAAAGGTAACCACACCTACTATCTACTGGCCGTTGATGTGCCAGGCACTGTGGCCAAGTCTTTCCTTACTGTATTTAGCACTCACAGTGCCTGGGATGTGGACATTATGATGTTCTTGTTACAGACAAAGAAGCTGAGTGTTGGAGAGTTTCTAGAACTCATGTTGTCTTGGAGCTGCCGAGTGATACGATTAGCAAGTGCCCTCAGGTCCCTCTGCCCTCAAAGTCCGTGGGATTCCCACCCTGCTTATTTCTCCTTCCCATCCTGGTGGGTGGACGGGAAGCTGTGTCATCACTGTAAGACAGCACTGGGATGGGCTGCCTGGACTGCACCATGGTGGACAGGAGCAGGGAGAGGTGAGCTGAGCAGGAGCAGGCAAGACTTGCAGCATGGACGGCACCAAACCTGGCTGAGTGCTGCGGCAGATGAGGTCCACCAGAGGAAGTACCAGGGCTGACCCAGGCTCTGGGTCAAAGGTGAAAGGTCACAACAAGAGCACCGCAGACATGACCAAGGGTGACTGAGCTGGCTGGAAGTGGAGGTGAGCACACAGGATGCAGGCTCCAGAAAGGTGCTGCTGTCATCTCATCCTGAAGCCTGCTGTCGCCTCCAGGATCGCCAAGGCCCTGGTTAGCACTGTAGAGAGGGCACCCAGTGACCGGTGTGTCAACAGACTTTCTTCCACTCCTGCCATCTGTAGAAGGCTGTGCTCAGCAGACAAACCCTGAATATGGAGGTGAGAAATCTGCAAGTCAAAAGAATGACAAGAAGATATTAGTACCAGAGGCAGTCAGGAGAGAAACAGCACAGCCTGGTTGTCACTTCCTTCCTGGTCAGGCTTCCTGGACTGGGGTTGAGGGAAGGAAGTGCAGGTACAAAACCAACAGCCAGAGGCTGCGTTGGCCAAACAGGAAGTGAACAGTGGAGTTAGGTGTTTAGATCAGCACAGGTCCTGGAGTCAGATGCCTGATGCCACTTCCCGACTGTGACCTCAGGTAAATGTCCTGGGTGTCCTGAGCCATGCTTTACTCCCTTTGGAATGGTGAGGATCGCAGCTCCTGGGGACTCCTGGTGATGGTCGGCACGCGCAGTGCATGGCAAGTGTCCAGTCCGTATTACCAGCATTTCTCTGGCACTGAGGAAACAAGATGTGAAGAAAGAGAGGACATGGTAAAAGGGAAGGAGTGAAGCAAGTCTGCGTGTGGACAGTGGAGGCAGCAATTGGGTTCTGTGACCTTCACACTGTCCTGTTTTCTTAATTCCACCATACTGTGCCCTTCAGCTCTGTTTTCTGGATGGAGTATCATGCCTTCTTTATTCTTCCCAACAGCAATTCCTAGCTCATAAAGCGGTCCTCATGAGCTTGCAACACCCCGGGCCACACTCGGGGTTGGCAGGGTGCTGCCAGGTGAGGGGCAAGGTGATGCTGGAGCAGAATGCTGTGGTCCTGGCTCAGCTGGAGCAGGCCCAGAAGGAGACCGCCGATGGGAGCAGGTGAGGAGCCCACTGCATGGCCACGTCCCCTGATGCACAGCGTCCTCTCACTGAAACAAGCAATCGGACGAGCTGGCTGTGAGTGTCCGTTTCAGGTCCAACACTGTGTGGCCTGATTTACAAGTCTGGAACCTGGGATTCTTCCCCTAACCTCCCTGGCCATGGGGACTCTCCACCTTCTACCCCAACACCAGCGCCCAAGAAGACACCTGGGCTGCCTAAAGCTGTCGTCCTCCTGCACCATCCACTCACACAGCCCCTCCTTTCCTGGAATGGAGGGAAGGAAGGATGGAGGACCAAAGGCAGAAATCCAGGAGAGGGAAAAAAGAGGTGAAGAGGGGCAGGAGGATGACCAAGGAAGGCAGCTTGGTGATTGCCAGGGTCTCTCAGGAGAGGGAAGTGGAGCCCTCTCCTTAATGGGTTCCTGGTTTCCTTTGGGATAACAAAAATATTTTCACAGCAGGCAGGATGGTGGTTGCGCGACATTATGAACATATCCAACACCGCTGAATGGTTCACTTTCAAATGGTTTGTGCCACATGGACTTGGCCTCAATGAAAGGAAAGAGGGATGACAGCAGGAAAACCCCAGCCACTCAGGCCCCAAGCAGTCTTCTTGCTTTGCTTCGGCCCTGGGGCTACTGTCAGTTGGCTCTGAGCATGGAGCTGGCCCTCTTTTGGGCTGTCTGCACCAGAAAGAACAGCAGTTGAGTACAGAGGCCTCAAGAGCAGCCGTCAAACAACTCAGATGTACTGTGAGCCCACGTTTGCTGCTGGCCACTAGGGAAGACCAGTGGCTCAAAGATCGGGTTAAGGAAGGAGAAAGAGCCCCTTGGCAAGCTGGCAAAGCAGGGGAGACAGAGGCGAGGGCCAGTCCTGCTGAGGAGTTGAGGGAGCAGGCTGCACAGAGCGCTGTGGGGACTCTGATCGGATGGGCCGGTGCAGGGCAGCTCCAAGCTCCAGGGAAGTTACAAATCCTGGGTGGGCTGCTTTTCTTGCACATGGCCACTTATGTCAGTGGAGGTTCTGGGTTCTGTAAGTCTAAAGGAAAGTCACTGAGTAGAAAGTCTTATGACTCGAGTCTTTAATTTTTCTGCACTTAATTAACAGAATGCAAAAGGCACCTCTTTCCTAAGAACAGGGGAAGATAGCAAAAGGCTACTTTTCCCAGAGGTGGAGAAAAGCAGCTTTCTCCTGGAGGGCAGAGGAGGGCTCATTCACTTGAAAATGTTTTTTTAACCCATAAGGCAAAGCCGGCAGGAGACTGATGATAGTGCACTGTCCAGCTGTGTGACTGCAACACTGGTGACTTTTTATAAAGCCAACTCAAAACACGCAAAGCTAGAGAATTTATTTCAGTTTCTCCTCAGTGAGAAAATAATACAACTCTTTAAAGTTCTTTCATGTTCCCTTTCTTGCCAACAAAGATATTTAGCTAGCTCCCAACCCTTCCACATGTTTAGCTTCTAAAAAATAACCAAAAATGAGAAATTTCTTTCTTTTCAGAATGACCGGCCACTGTTTGGGGTGGGATGGGGCATGGGAAGGACTTAGGAAGGAGGAGCAGAAATGTAGATAAAGACAACAAGCAAGGGACTGGCCAGAAACTGGAGGGAGAGAAATGGAAGCAGCTGAGTACACAGCTGTGTTCTCTGATGGAAAGTAAACTTCCCTTGGACCAGGGGGCGAGTCTCACTCAACACCAACAGAACCAATTCCAGAATCTAATTTATAGTAGGCACTCCGTAAATATTTGTTTAATAAATGAGCTATAAAGTAAAGTACATTTGGGTTTCACCCCACTGGCCCAACTCATGAGACAGCACACTTAGGAAAGGGCAGTGCTCAGCATTAATTGAGCTTCTCCCCTTTTTATATTTTAGTCCATGTTTGTGCCTTCCTCTGGGAGTTGCACACATGTCTTCATTTGCTTTACCTCCCCTTCTCTGCCTCCTCCTCCTCTTCATCGCTTGGTCCCCTTTCCTTCTCCAGAAGATCTCTCTGATTCCCATAGTCTGACTTTTATTTTGCTCTTTGATTTCTTTGTACTGAGCAACCATATGATATTTGAGCTTGTGTGCCTGAGCTTTTTCATTTATTCAGTCCTCTCATCCACTCACCCACCCATCCCATCCCGTTCCTTTCAAGGTCCACAAACTTCTATGGTTCCTTGCTCTGTGCCAGCCCATATTCCACAGTGGTGACTACAGATACAAATAAGTTCCATTCCTGCCCTGCAGGGAAATTAGAAGCTGAGTGAGCTGGGGGTAGGGACGGGGCAGCATTGGGATGAGTGGGTCTCAGAGAAGTGCAGGGGTCAGGGGAGTCTTGGATGGGCCAATGCACACAGAAGCTTTGTTATGGCAGGTGTCTTAGTTACTTTGCTCAGTGCTGAGGAAAAATACCAGACACCAACAAGTTACAGGAGGAAAGATTTATTTCAGCTCAGAGTTTGTAGGGGTTTCAGTCCATAGTTATCAGGCTCCAAGGCAAGACAGCATGGCAGAGGAGAAACAGTCCATGGCAGGGTATGCAGGAAGCAGCAAAGCAGCAGCAGGGAGCCTCCCTTTTGCTTTTATCCCATCCAGGCTAGAAGACTTTTGGGTGGTGAAACTCACACCCAAGGTGGGGTTTCAATAAATCCATTCAACCACACCCAGAACCATGCTAATTCCATAGTAATTTTAATCAGTGGACAAATTTAGTACAACATACTCTTAATAGAAGTATCACACACCCTAGATCCAGAAAACTCTAAAAAGCCCCACCTATGAGCACATGAGGCATAGATATAAGGGGAGGCATCTAGATATAAGCTCTAATGGCAGGTGACAAGGGTAAACACCAGGGGAGCCTCATTCTTCAACAAGTGTGGGCAACAAAGACGGAGTTAGGAAAGGGAGATAAAAACAACACCAAAATCCAGGCAAATTTGGGAACCAAGTAGGAAGTAAATATTAGTAGAGAACACAAAGTGAATGAATATTAAGGGGAGGGAAAGTAGAAAACTAATAGATTGCCTTTAGCAGGAATTTGTCTCATATCAGGTGAAAAATTGAGTTATTCCTTATTATCCTGGAAGTTCAGTTACTGGGCCAATCATCAGTAAAAGCTATGCAGATATCTTACAGGGTTGTTAGTCAGTGCCAGGAGTGAGCCAGTTGACATTTGCAGCTTGGAGCTGAGCCTGGGGAAGGGTAACTCCTGAGAGTTCTGGATGCCACTGTGGCATGAGTACTTGGTCAACAGCAGGTCTCTCCTAGAGCTGGGGCAGCATCTGACCACAGACTCTTCTTGGAACCACCAGCCTCCTCCCTGGTGCTGGAAGAGCTACTGAACAGAGCGCCCTCCTCAAGGCCACATGGGCCTGGTGTTATCCTGTACCTCACAAGCTACCATTGCTGGGAAGCAGAGCCTGGGCTCCCTGCCTTAATTCAAGAGCAGTTTGCAGGGCCTCCCATTGCCAGGGTCCTAGGGTTGGCCAGGGTCCCTGCTGGAGGTCTCGGTGGTTGGCTCCTGCTCCGCCCAGCGCTGGCTCCCTGCCATCTCTTTCCTGAGACTATTCCCACCCATGTCCTGCTCGAGGTGACTCTGAATCAGAGCAAACCAACACAGTGTGCTTCCCCTTGTCTCTTCCTTCCTTTCTTCTTCCATTCTCAACACTGTTCTGAGAATTTTACCATGCTTCCCCATCCTTTCCAAGTGGGATAGAGCACACTGCCTGCCCAGCAAGAGGGGCATGGGCTGTGGAGCAGTCAAACTCCTGCCAGACCAGAGCTGGCCGGCAGCAAAGCCAGGGCCAGACCAGGTGCAGAGGAGAGTCAGGCAGCAGTCTGTGCTCACCCCCGGCTGTGGACAGCCTGCCCCTTCCGCCTGTGCTGGTGCTGATGCTGCCCTGGGTCACAGACCCTGAGCTACTTCAGCTGCTCCACAGGCCTCCTTCTGTTCCTTGTCTCGATTCTCCTTGGGCTCCAGACTTCTTTCTCCTGAACGCAGCCAGGGCTCCATGATCTGGAAGGATGATAACCATCCGTGGGACCATATGGCCCTTCCTTTCAGGACCAGGGCCCCTCATACATGGACTCACATAGCTCCGCCCCCTGAAACTGCCCTGTGGCTGGATGGGTCAGGGAATGGCTGGTGACCACACTCACCCTTGCACCGCTTCAGGCTCTTTCAAACCAGGTCTGTGATGAACGTATTCTGAAATTCATCCCCAGCGGCTCTGGGAGGTGAAGCTGTAGCCCTTGAGCCATGAGCAGGCCCCTTCACATGAGCCCACTTTGGAGAAAGCTTTATGTTCACGCAACATTGTGCACAGAGGCTAAAGAACCACAGCACAAACCATGCAATCAAGTAAATATGGGCAGAGAGAATTCCATCATAAAGATCATATTTCAAGTGATATTTAATGACTTGGAAAATAGCCCACAATATATTATGAAGTCAAAAGAATAGAAATAGTAAACCTTTTCATTGAGTTTTACCACTAATTCTCAATACGATATACTAACAGGAAAAAAGACTAGCATACATTTGATAAAAATGTTCATAAAGGTTATTTTAAAGAATGTATAATTGTATGTTTTATTTTTATCATCTTCTTTATAGATTATAGCATTTTTAGTTTTGTGCAAGTAGTGGGAACAATTCAATTATCAAGAAAAACAACCATTTAAAAAGAGACTATAAAAATTTATTTTCAAAAGGAATTTTTAGGTCGACAATAGAATCCATCTGGGCCTTATAGCCTAGCATGCAGAATTCAGGGGTTAAGAGTGTTTCTTGCCCAGGTATCTTTAAAATGTGAGTCTGCTGTGTCCTGTGCCTGACTGTCAGCTGCAGTAGCTCCCGTGTCCAATGGCCTCGTCTCCGGCACACCCAGGTGGCACTGATGATGGAGCTTTGGGGTCTCCTATGCCCCAGGCTCCCAGCTCGGTGCTTTTGAAAGGATATCGGAGTGGAATAATCACTCAAAAAAGACTGGGAACCCAGGAACTGAGGATACAGAAACTAATGTTTCTTTCTAAGATAAATTGTTCTAAATTATGTGCAGCCACAATATGGTATAGCAAGAATTGGTCACACAGAGTGAGGTTACTATCTTCAGGGCTGCTGATAAGTACTTCATGGCACAAGCGATTTCTGAACAAGGTTTTGGAGGATGAATAAGAGTTATCTAGCTGAGGAAGCAGGGGAGATGCTATTCTAGGCAGAGGGAACAGCATTAGCACAAGTTGTAGTTGTGAGGATTGCATGCTGTGTGAGGAAGACTTGGGGAACTGGTAAAATACTTGGCTGGAAGAGTAAGATGGGCCAGGTGAGGGGATCGTTGGATGCCGTGCTAGGTAGGTCAGAGTTTGGTTCGTAGAGGAAATCGGAAGTTTCGGAAAATCCCCGGGCTATCAGCATAAATGCACGGATTACCTGTTATGTGCATGGGTCCCCTCCCCGTGCTGAATGGAATTGCTGCGTGCTGCCAACATGTACTAACACAAATGAAACATGCTTATCTTCCAGTGGCTTGATGAGCTCAGTTGATAGAAATGCCCTCATGAGTCGTAGTGTAACTATTTCTTAGCTTATTAGCATTGATCCTATGTGCTTGGCCCTGGTTTAGGCATTATGAGAACAAAGGTAAAAATGTTCAAATTTTGTTTTATTACACACACATGTGTAGCTTGTCCATGCAGCACACAGAGTCAGAACGAATATAACCCCAAGGTGCATCTACAACAGCAATACAATTTACAATGGCATGGGGGCACCACTGCCAACAGCGCGGGCCCAGGCGGTACAGGCTGCTGGCAGGGGAGCGGGCATGGCCTCCACGCCCACCGAGAAATCTCTCTGTGCTTGGATTTTCAGAGCCACAGGGAGTCCCTCTGTCAACATGGGGGATACTGCATGGAGGAAGGTTACTGGGGAGCCCGACTGCCTTACCTTCAAGGAAGGAAGGAACAAGTGACAAGGGAGAGAGCGGGAGAGGGAGGGGGCTGTCCAAGACAGCATGGAATCCAACTCCTTCAGTTCAAATCCTAGCTTTGCCACATTCTAGTTCTATAACTCCACAGAGCTAATACCTCCCTGTGCCTCGGGTGTTTCTGAAGTAGGGAACACAATGATAACACAATGGCCTCCTAGGGTGACTCTGAGGAGTCACTGCAAAGCCCTTGGGGTGGTGCCAGGTCCATCTGAACAGCTGCTGAGCCTTCGTGATCACTGCTGCCGAGCTCCATTAGCCTTCTTCCTCCTACCTGCCCGCTGGCTGTCCCCTTCTTTCTCCCATCCTCCCTTCCACAGTCACTCATTACCCCATGAGCTGACACCACTTAGATCCTGTGGGTTCTGGGAGTTGCGGTGAGCAGGCTCCGTCCTGTCCTCGGAGCCTGACGCTGCACTGCAGGAGACAAACACACCGGTTCTGCCCGCGGCAGCGCTGGCTCTTATGCAGCAGACCCCATGGGCCAGATGTGGGATGTTTTCCTGGAAACAGCTTTGGTAGGAGTAAGATAAGAAAGGGCTGGGGCCGGCCGGGGTGGGAGGGCAGGTCTCCTGTGAGGGACGATGCAGACATGCAGGAGCTGTCCTGGTGGAAAGCCGGCCTGCACAGCTGCCGAGGGCAGCCTCCCTGGTGGCATCACCCTTTGCCCTCAGTTCTCGCACAGCGGACACACCCTAGGCTTCACCCCTGTCTGGCCAGCACATCCACTGAGTGAATGGAATCCGTGGCCTGAGTGAGTTTGGGGCTTCACGCCAGCCCTGGGGGCCACCCGCCACCCACCTGGGCCCGTGGGATCCAGCTCAGAGGACCTCCGAGCTCAGGTGAGTGAGATGGGGCACAGTGACGCACTCGGGGTGGAGCCGGGCTTGGGCATTTCTGTCCCTGGCATGGCGACAGGCAGCCAGGCTGCCTGAGTCAGCTCCATGAGGCCAGAGTTCCCTGATGTTTGCTCACATGCTGGCCTCGCAGCTGCTGGGGGATGTTTTACATTGGATTCACAGGAAACAAGCAGACTCTGGGTAATGCAGATTGCTCTCCGGGCTGTGTGGGCCTGAGGGGGAGACGGAGCTGGGAGGGAGAGGGAGCTCAGCCTTTGAGCTCTGCTGCAGCATCCACTCTTCCAGGGTCGCCTGGCTCCTGGTGATGGATGCAGAGAAGGAATCCTCCTCCGTTTGTCCCAGGATCAGGCTCAGGGGTCCCCTCCAGCTGCAGCACCCCAGCAGCCTCAGCCTCAGCTTAGATGCGCGGATTTTTCTCCTTCTGCAGTTGCTGTTTCTCTGGACAACTCTGGTCACCTCTTAATCACCTCCCCATGCCTGGAGCCCAGCCGAGGTCCTCGCCTCCCTCTCATGAGCAGCCCAGACTCAGGTGGCAGTGAGAAGGTGAACTGTCCAGGCGGGGCCGTCCCAAGCACCCCCTTGCTCAGCCTCTGCGGTGTGGCAGAGCTGCCGCTGGATTCTGGCTGAGCTCACTGCCTTCCTTGCTGCCTGCTGCTCTCCCTGGCTGGACACAGAGCAGCGGTGAGCTGTGCTTGAATTTTATCCACCGAAAATTCCCATGCTGAACACATAAGCCCCAGTGCCTAGAACAGGAGGTATTTGGAGGTAGGGTCTGTATGCAGACAACCGAGTGGCAGTGAGCCAGCGGGACTGGTGTCCTCGGGAAGAGAACACAGAGAGCACAGGCCGTGTGAAGACACGCATCCCCAGAGAGGAGCAGGCAGGCCCGGGACAAGTCCCATGCTGCCCACGGGAACCAACCCTGCGGGACTTCAGGACTGGGAGTCCACGCATCTCCGTCCTCTCCGACACCCTGGGCAGTGCTGGCAGCAGCCACCCTGGCACACAGAACAGGGCACTTGCTTTCTGCACATGCACACACAGCCACCGAGCCGCTCCTTGGGTCTGGTATTTAAAGAAGGTGATGCTTAAGCCACGCTCCCAGTGTCTTCCTTGCTTCTTAGCCAAACCAGAAAGGGATCAGGAAGTGATTGTCTCAGGAAACAGTGGTTGGCACTTAGCTGACATCCAGCAGGTGAACAAGTGAATGTGCTTGCTGCTACTTCCTCCCAGCACAGTCAGCCAACCTTCCAGTCCTGCTGCACTCCCTGGGCTCAGCCTCTGTATCCACCTGCCCCAACATCCCTTTGCCGTTGTTTCTTATTCCAGTTCATAGTGGTTCCCATTAAAGCTGTGGCTGAAAAGACACTTTCTCTCGCAATCCTCAAGCGTGGTGGTTTTGTTGGCTGCCTTCTCCTGCTCTGAAATAATTACTTTTTTAAGGTCCTGAACTTTCTCATGTTTGCCTCTCCTCCCTGATAACCTTTATTTGATTTCTTCTGGAAGGACTTGCCCCAGCCCATTTAGTGATGCCCACAGATCTTAAAGGGAAATTAATTATTGAGCACTGAGGCTGAAAGAGACCCCATGAGGGGCTGTTGTCCAAACTCTTCACTCGTAGTTCTCAAAATAAGCTCTGTGAATGTGAGTAGCAGCAGTAATAAAGTCATAAGAAGGGTACTTGTCAGATGTTTTACCAACTGCAAAGGATTTTCACTGTGATTTCACTTCATGCTCCAAAATATGAGTGAGCAAAGTTGGGGAAGCAAAGAGATCCTCAGTCCTGGCGTCCGGAGGCCTGGAGAGATCCTGGTCTCACCACTTCCCTTCTGTCACAGCCATGGGGACGTTGTCCTCCCACTTTCCTGGTCTCCCTGGCTGTAAAATGGGGTGAACAAGACTCCTTGGCAAAGCTGCAGCAATCCAGGGGCTCAAAGGTCTTTCAAAATTACACAATGCTCCCGACACATAAAATATGATACTTTTTGACTGTGGCTTTTTCCAAGTTGACTTTTAAAAATTGTTGTTATTGGGAAAACAGGGCCAGGTTTTTAAAGGAATTTTATTTTAAGTGAGATTTGAGTAGATTTGTGACAATTGTGCGGGGTGCCAATGGGACTCACAGAGGGAAGCTTAGTATGTCGCAGACGCCACAAACATCACAGCACCATCGATGTGGCCTTGAAATTTGAGACATTTGTCAGCATCCGTCTCCCCCACAGCTAAGTTCCTGTTTGAAGGGAACGCATCCCCTGTCTACCCCCTTTGTGTTTTATTTACATTTTCTGGTAATAAAAAGTTATCTCTCATTCATCCAGCAAATAATATTGACCCCTGTCTTGTACCAGCTGCAGGTTGGTGTGGGGTAACAAGGCTATCAACAAAGCCAGCTTCTGCCCGTGAAGCTCAGATTCTAGGGGGAAGAGGAGGAGGGTGGTAAACGGAAGGCAAGCATGTAGTACGGGGAAAAATAAAGCATGGAAGCAGCAGAGGAGAGCTTGGGAGTAAAGCGTGAGACCCAGCACAGAGGAAGCATAGGAGCGCGGAGGGGTCGCAGGGAGGAGCTAGTGCACGGGACCAGGCCAGAGGCACAGCTGCCCTTGGCCTCGTGTGTCTGGGGAGAGCACAGGGGTTGTGTCCTGACGTCCAGCGGGCAGAGAGGGCACAGGAGAGGACGTCTGTGGGCTCATGGGCTGGCCTGGTGTCTGCAGAGAGAACAAGAGGGTCCAGTCCATGTGTTTACAGGACCACGTCGGCTGCTGCTTCCCAAATCAACCACAAGGGGAGGATTAGAAGTGGGGATGCCCTCGCGCCCCATGCCGAGGGTGAGGGGACTTGGGCAAGCGTGGCCAGGGAGGCAGTGGGGAGCTGTGATTCGCGTCGGGGCAGGTAGGCTGCGGCGCCACAGTGACAGGTCTCCACTGCCCGGCGGTGTCGAGCACGAGCATTTATTTCTCACTAAGGTGCACCTGTGTCACAGAGAACTGTGGCTCTGATCCACATTGTCTTTTCTGAAAGGCTCAGGCTGTCAAAGTCGCTTTGCCTGGAACAATGCCAGCTGTAAAAAAGACATTGGCCAAGACAAGTCACAGGATTTCTCCTGTGCAGCAGAGTGAGGATGGACTCTTCCTGCAGGAGCGAGCATCGCAAAGGAAGCAAACAGGACAGCCTGGGGCAGGGAAACCGTTTACCACATGGTCAGATTCAGGGCCGACTCTGAAGGTGGATTTGCCAGGGATTCAGCCTGAGCTGGCGACAAGATAAATGGACAGAGAGGGACCTCAAGGATCTGGCCTGACCAACTGGAAATGCAGAATCGAGATTTTCTAAGATGAAGATGGTGGTGAGCAGAGCAGGGTCTGGCGGCCAACCTTGAAGGGCTCGTTGGAAGCTCAGAGACAAACAGCGGGGACCTGACTGGACACAGGGCTCTGAAGTACAAAGGAGGAAGTCGGTTGGTAACATAGGTCTGGGAGTCGTGCTCAGGGTGGGAAGTGTGTAAATGAGGAAACACTGTGCAGAACTAAATGTGATTTTTAGCAACTACCTGTACGGTCACTCAGCCGTGAGAGAGATACGGAAGCTATCATTTAGGTAATCAGAGATTGTGACCGTAAACCTATGCCACAGAGCATTATAACAACATCTGTACCCATATTTTCATCTTGAACCTCGTCCAGCCCAAGCCTGCACCACTGCTGCAGCCCACATGGACCCTTCACTTCCCCAGCAGCCGCAGGCAGGGCTGATATTGTACACCCAGGTCAGCCTACAGTGCCAGCCTGTCATTCTTCACTGTCCTCTCTCTCTCTCTCTCTCTCTCTCTCTCTCTCTCGATCAGTACTGCAGCCCAGGTCTCTCTGACATCCAAATCCAAACCGTTCCAGAAAATTCCAGTCTCCCCATCCAGGCCTTCTTATGAGGTTTATGATTTAACTAATACAAAGGTTTACAATATGCCCAACCCACTTGGAAATATGCAGATGATCCCCAGGCTGTGTGTGGCAGCCTTTCAGACACGTATGGCTTAGAGCTTCCTGGTGCGATGACCAGTTCATGCCAGGAGCATCTCCAGAGCCTCTGAGCCATCTTCCAGCCTCTGAACACCTCTGTGGTTCGTGTATGCAGCCCACACTCAGCAGACAATTCCTCAGCACTGGCTGTGGCACAGCACTGTGGGGGGCTCCTGATGGAGGCATCATAAAGAACGTGGCCCTGCTCTAAGAGAGCTACTGGCACAGGCAGTCTGCTGTATTGTGAAGCAGCTCCCTGAGAGACTTTCCCTAACACTGACTCCAAAAAATTCTAGGAAAGAAGATCTTGAATGCTCTCACCACAGAAGAGCCGAATGAGGTGTGTGTGCCAATATACCTTGCCTTGGCCACCCCTCAGTGTATACTCACTGTCACAGCTTATGTTAGATGCCCCCTCACGGGCTGCTTTGGAGGTGGCTGAATCCAGAGTGTGTGGTGGATTCGTGGTGCAATGCTAGGCCTGAGGGCATTAGGATTAAGGGTGTGAGTGCTGCCCACCCTAAGTAGTCTAAATAAAATAAAAGGGGCAGAAAAACGCCTTAGGGTCTCTTGTGGCTTTGGCTCCTTTCTGGCTGCCATGGACTGTTTCTCCTCTACCAAGCTACCCGGCCTTGGAGCCTGCCAATTATGGACTGAAACCTCTACACACTGGGAGCTAAATGAAACTTTCCCCCTTTAACTTTGGGTGTTGGGTAGTTTGTCTCAGCAATGAGAAGAGTAACTAAGACACATGTCTTGAAACATCACCTTGTACCCCAAATATGTATCAACCAAAAATAAAATAAACACAGAAACTGCTGCCCAGTGTAACTCCTCATTAACCCTTGCCATCCATACATTATGAAGAGCAGGCGGGAGGGCAGTTCCTCTCCTCATCCTGGATCGCTCCTCGACCAGGCCGGGGATTGCCGCTTTAACGGTGACAGTCCCCATCATAAAGTTCATGCCTGTGCTGTGTACAAAATCGCCTGCATTAGAATGTTTCATGTATGCCCATGGGTCTTCCCTCTGTGCTTCCTCCACACAGCAACTTGAATCCAAGTGGAAGCCCTCATTTCCACCCGCTGTGTCTGTCCTCTCTTCCCTGCCACATACCAACAGCACGTCGCCATTTTGTTTGCATGACTGGGCTCGCAAGCCAGGCAGCTTAGGATCTCAAGATCCACTGGGATTTGAGGGCAGCTGGACCTGCTCATGGACATAAAGGGGGGCTGTGCTCTGGACCAGCTGTAGACATACTCTCCTTTGGAATAAAAATCACAGCTTGAGCAATCATAAACTTGCTGTTCTTTTCTTCCATCAGCTTAATTTTTATTAGTATGTATTTGTAGTACATAATGTTACCTTCCTCGTGGGGAGTCGGTGCTCATGCACAGCACATCTCAACTCCTTTTCATCCCTTCCCCCCTCCATCACTCTTCCCTACATCTCTTGATCCACTTCCCATTTGTAATAGATCTGCCGTAGCGCCCTCCTTCTTATTATCTTTTATTTCACTCTTTATTGATATTTGGGTTTCTCATAGAAGAGAAACCATGTGATATTGAAGCTCATGTGTCTGATTTATTTCACTTAACACTATAATCTCAAGGTGCATCCATTTTCCTACAAATGACTCAAGTTTATCCTTCTTCACAGCAGCTTCATTCCATTGTGGAAATAAATACATTTTCTTTATCCATTCATCTGTTGATGGACATAGAGGCTGCTTCCAAGATTCAGCTGTTATAAATTGGGCTGCTATAAACATGGATATGCATGTATCCCTGTAATATGATGTCTTGAACTCTTTCAGGAAGATATGTAGAAGGGGAATAGCTGGGTAGAATCGAATTTTTAGTTTTAGTTTTTTGAGGAGTTTCTGCACTGATGCCATAATGGTTGTAGTAGTTTACATTCCCAGCAACAATGTAGATGGGTTCCTTTTCCCCTGCAGCCTCGCCATCATTTATTATCTGATTTCTTGACGATGGCCATTCTTTCTGGAGTAAGATGGAATTTCAGTGTTGTCTGATTTGCATTTCTCAAATGGTCAGCAATCTTGAACATTTTTTAATATATTTATTGGCCATTTGTACTTCTTCTGAGAATGTCTATTCATTTAAGTGGATCCAACCCATTTTTTATTGTGTCTTTTATTTGGAGCTCTGACTTTTTTTAAGATCTTCATATATTCTAGATGTTAGTCCTCTGTCCAAAGAATCACTGGCAATTTTTCCCCATTCTGTAGGTTGTCTCTTCATTCTGTTGTCTGTTTCTTTTGCTGCAGAAGCTTTTTAATATGATACAATCTTGTTTGTTGATTCTTACTATTTCTTCCGCCTTTAGCTTCTGTTCATAAAGTCCTTGCCTATGCTTATGTCTTCAAGAGTTGTATCTATTTTATCTTCGAGCAGATCAAGTGTTTCTGTTTTAACACTTACACTTTGATTCATTTTAGTTTAGTTTAGTACATGTTGAGATATATGGGTCTAAACTCAGTTTTCTACCTGGAGCCAGCCAGTTTTCCCAGGACCATTTATTGAAGGGGCTCTTTCCTTCAGAGTGATCAAATAGCTCAGTGGGCCTGGGGTCGTTCTTGGATCCCTTAGCTCTATTGATCCTCGTGACTGTTTTTGTGCCAGTACCGTGCTGTTTTTATCACTGTAGCTTTGTAATAAAACTTTAAATCTGGGATTGAAATGCCTCCCGCTTTGCACTTGTTCCCCAGGATTGCTTTGGCTATTCTGGTTCTCTTTGGGTTCACATGAATTTTAGGTTTGTTTTCTCTAGTTCTGTGAGGCATGCTGTTGGTATTTTGATTGAGATTGTGTTAAGTCTGTTTATCAGGTTTGGAAGTATGGCCATTTTTGCTATATTGGTTCTGTGTATCCAAGAATAGGGAATAGCTTTCTATTTTCTAATACCCTCTTCAATCTCCTTTTCCAGGGTACTGTAGTTTTCGATGTAGAGGTTTCACTTCTTCGGTTAGGTTTATTCCTAAGTATTTAATTTTTCTTGATGTTATTGTAACTGATGTTGTTTTTCTAATTTTTTCTCAGTGAGTTCAGTAATGGTTTACAGGAATACTATTGATTTTGTATTCTGCTGTATTGCTGAATTTGGTTATTAGTTCTAGGAGTTTTTTGATGGAATTTTTTTGGATCTTCTATATAGAGGTTCATGTTTTTTGCAAATAATGATGATTTTACATATTCATTTTCTCTATACATTTCCCTTTTATTTCTTTTTCTTGCCTGATGGCTGAGACTAATGTTTTGAGCACTGTGTTCTAAAGGAGTGGTGATAGCATACCTCCTTGTCTTGCTCCTAAATTTTAGAGGTAAAGCAGCTTTTATCAGATTGAGATAAGGTCATTCTATAACTTTTTCCTTCACGGTTTTCATCATGAATAGCTGTTGGTTTTTGTGAAAGGCTTTTCCTGCATCTATTGAGATGTTCATGTGATTGTTGTACTTGCTTCTATTTATGTGATGGATTACCTTTAGTGATTCGTGCACATTGAACCATCCTTGCATCCATGAGATGAAGACTACTTGGTCATGGGGTATGATCTTTTCAATGGTTTGTTGCATTCTGTTTGCCCATATATGATTGAGAATCTGTACATCTATGCTCATTAATAGGGTTGGCTGACAGTTCTCTTTTGGAATCAAGATAATGCTAACTTCCTAAAATGACTTCGGACATACTTCTTCCCTTTCAATTTTATTTAAGAATATGAGGCGTATTGGTATTAGGACTTCAAATTCTTGTAGAATTTGGCAGTAAACCCATCAGGTTATGAGCTTTTCTTATTTGGTAGGACTTTTATTACTCTTTCAGTTTCGTTGCTTGTTATTGGAGCTTATTCAAGGTTTTTATATCTTCTGGGTTCAGTTTTAGTGATTCATAGATATCAAGATATTTATCCATTTCTTCTGAATTCCCCAATTTATCAGCGTAAGGGTGTGAGAAGCAGTTGCTAATAATCTTCTGGATTTTGACAGTATCCACTGTGATTTCACTTTTTCCAATTCTAATTGCATGGACTTCCTGTTTTCTTCCCTTTTTATGGTGAGATTGGTTAAGGGTTTGTCTATTTTGTTTTTTCTTCCAAAGAACCAGCTCTTGGATTCATTGATTCTTTGTACAGCTTTTGCATTCTCGATTCCAGTGACTTCCATTCTCATCTTTATAATTTCCTTTCTTATACAGCAAAACCTTGGACTGTGTGTAACTTGTTCTGTGAGCATTCTGAAAGATGAACAAGCATTTCTCACAAATTTTAACTTGATAAATGAGTGATGTCTTGCAGTATGAGTAGTATGTGACACCGAATGTCACATAACAACCGACACAAGTGAATCAATGTTTCTTCTCTCTTTCTCTCTCGCTCCCTCTCTCTCTCTCTCTCTCTCATTGCAGAATTGTGGGGGATCATCTCCCAACAACAAGACGTTATCGAGGAATCATCTGCAGAGGAGGAGGAGAAAAAGGTGGAGGAATCCCTCACTTCACATATGATTAGGAAGATGTGTACAATGTGGGAAACAGTGCAAAATTTGTAGAAAACACTTGAATAAGGCTATAGCAGTGCAAGTGATGAATATGTTTAACAACAACGCAATGTCACATTTCCAAAAAATCCTCAAAAGGAGGGAAAAGCAAGTGTCATTGCATAAATTCCTTGTTCAAGTTGCATGAAAAAAAAAATTCCACTGAGCCAATAGCAGTAACTCCATTACTGCTGGTGAAAGCTGTGCTACACAATAACCCTCCTCTCTCTGGTCTCCCTCAAACCATCCACGAAAGTTTTCAAAGGCAAGAGCAAGTTAATTTGTTTGCTTTTCTTTGTATTTTGTATTTTCTTATTTTACATTACATTAAAATATTATAATCATTTTTACATGAATATTTTTGAGTTGTGGGATGAATCACCTGAGTTTCCATTATTTCTTAGGGGAAAATGGGCTTTGATATACAAGTGCTTTGGATTACAAGCACATTTCTGGAACAAATCATGCTTACAAACCAAAATAGATTTCATAATACCAGCTTTGGATTTGGATATTCTTGTTTTTCTAAGACCATGAGGTGAATCATTTGGTTATTTATTTGGGCTCACTCTGTTATGTGATGTGTATATTCACAGCCATAAATTTTAATCTTTGGACTCTTGATTGTGTCTTATACACCATGGTATGTTGTACTAGCATTGCCATTTAATTCGAGGAGCTATCTTATTTCTTCTGTGACCCATTGAGTATATTGTTTAATTTCTATGTGTTTGCATGATTTCTGTCGTTTCTTTTGCCATTGATTTCTAATTTCATTGCACTGTGATCTGATAATATGCATGGTGTAATTTTGAATCTTTTGCATTTACTTAAGCAAGCTTTGTGGCTAGCTGTGGTTTATCTTGGAGAAAATTTCATGTGCTCCTGAGAATGTATGCTCCATTGTTGGGCGGAACTCTGTAGGTATAAGTCCATTTGTTCAAAGGTTTGGTTCAACTCTGATATTTCTTGATTTGTTGTCTAGTTGATCTAATTATGACAGTGGCGTGTTGACATCCCACAGTATGATTATATTCATGTTTATCTGATCTTTTATGTCCATTCAAGTTTGTTTTACAAAATTGGGTGCACCATTGTTCAGTGCATGTATGTTTATAATTATTATTGCTTCCTGTTGAATTATTCTCTTAACCAATATGTTTTGCCTCTTCTGATCTGTTTTGGCTTAAAGTCCACTTTATCTGAAAATAGGATAGCTACTCCTGATTGTTTTTGGATTCCGGTTGCATGGAGTATTGTTTTCCATCCTTAGATTTTTAGTCTATGAATTTTGGGGAGGTTAAATGTATCTCTTGTATATCGTATGCCACTGGATTTTGTTCCCTGTTCAATTCTGCTAATCTGTGTGTTTTGTTTGGGGAATTGAAAGCATTCATATTGAGAGTTATTACTGAAAGGTACTGACTTATTTCTGTTGTATTATTTTCCTTTTGCCGGTTCCTCTTCTTTCCCTCCTTCATAACTACTCACCCTATCCAGTGTATTCATTCTATTGGACATTAGGCATTGTTAACTTCACTGTCTCTTTCCAGAATATCCTTGAGAATTTTTGAAGTGTTAGTTTAATGGTTGCTATGGCTTATTTCTAGATGTCCCCCTCAAAGCCTCATACAGTCGTAACTGGAGCTCTTCAAAGGTGGTTGATCTAGCACATGTGATGCTGGGATTAAGGATGTGATCCTTTGATTGATATGTACTGCAATGCTAGGATTAAGGGTGCCCCACTCTCTATGTGAGTGCTACCCATCCTAAGGGGTATATCCTGAATAGAATATAAGGGATAGAATAGGGCTGCTGTTGTCACTTGTTGCTTGCTGCTTTGCTGCTTGCTCCCTTCCTGTCTTCTGCCTGCCATGGACTGTTTCTCCTCTGTGATACCCCTCTGCCATGCCACTCTCCCTTGGAGCCAGCAAACTAGGAACTGAAACCTGTACAAACTGTGAGCCAAAATAAATCTTTCCTCCTTTAACTTTGGGTATTGGGCATTTTGCCTCAGCAACAAGAAAAGTAACTAAGATAAATTTCTTTAGGTGCTCTTTATCATAGAAATATCTTATTTCTCCATCAATTTTGAAAAATAGTTTTGAAGGATATGTCAGTCTGAGTTAGAAGTTATTTCTTTTTTGGGGGGGGAGTTATTTCTTTTAGAGCTTGAAACACTTCACTCCAAGCTCTCCTGGCCTTTACAGTTTGTGTTGCAAAGTTTGCTGTAATTTTAATGGGTTTTCCTTTATAAGTGATTTGTTGCTTTCTTGTAACAGTTTTTAAGATTTTTTTCTTGTGTTGGACTTCTGAAATTTTGACTGTGATGCGTAGCAGAGAGGTTCTTTTCTGATCATGGTACTTTGGGTTCTACATGACTTACTTATTTCTATACATTAAATGTTTCCCATATTTGGAAAATTTTCCACCATTATTCTGTAAATAGGTTTTTTTTATGCCATTTGTGCTGTGTTCTGATTTTACACTTATTCCAATTAATCTTAGATTAGTCTTCTTTTTGTCATTTATCAGCTGTTCAATCCATTTTTCATGTACTCTTTTTGTTTCTAGGGTATCTCTCAATAATTGATCACTGACCAAGGTCCTTTCTTCTCATTCTGGCACTCTGTCCTCACAACGGTCCCTTCCACTTTTGATAGAATTTTTAATCTCCCAAATTTCTGTTTGGTGTCTTTTCATGGACTGTAATTCTTTTCTATACTGGACATTCACTTACATTTTGTTTAGCTCTGCTAGCTTTTTATTAGTGTCTTCTGTAGGCTTGCTAATCGTTTTATTAGGTCCATTATTTGTTTAGTTATATCTTCTTTGAACTCATCAAGCACCTTATTGATCTGATGTTTTTATCTCCTCTGCTACTCTTTCAAATAATAAACTGTGTAGCTTTTCATTTCCTCCCCCTCAATGCCCCATGGATCAGCTTTGGAGGAGTTTGGAGTTTGGGGAGGCACCTTGTTGCCTACTTTTTCCATATTTCTATTTTTTGTTTGTTTGTTTGTTTTGCTAAGGCTTGAAGGTTGATTGTAATGAAAGACTGTTGCTGGTATGGAAAACTTTTCAGTTGGCATCTGCTTTTCAGTGGTGCATTCTGGGTGCTGCCTCTGTCCCAGAATTCCCTCACCTCTGTTTATTTGGGAAGGGAGGCTGCCAGTGTATTTGGCACAGTATCCAATTCTCCAAGAGAGGGCCGCTGTATTGTTAGTGACACAAGGGCAATCCAGTATTGGCATACAGAGAAAACCAGTTGATAGCAACAACTGTGTCACTTTGGCTATAGTAATAAACTCAGCAACAATAATAGTGTCAAAGACAAACTGGGTATTAGCATACCCAAGAATCAATAGTGTACCACCCTGAACCATAGAAAAAGTGTTCTATAATTATCATATAAGCGCTAAGATAAACTAAATATTGGCCTAGATAAATATCTACTAAATGGAACAACTTTACCTCACTAACAATAGAGCAGTATTCAACAGTAATAGTACAGAGTTAACTATCTAAATATTCATGAAGCTATGTCTCATTCCCATGACTCCTTGGCAAACAGTTTTCTCAAGAACGTCAGAGGGATGGGATTACTGGGATGAAGCTAGGATTCAGATGTTCTTGGCCTTCTCTGCTATAAAGCCCTCAGGGCCGGTCCCAATTTTAAGAGATGAAATCACCAATTTTACTCATACGATCACCATCTGTTGTTTGAACGTCATTCACCCTGCTCTGAAGACATTCGTGCAGGGTGCATTTACACACTTCCAGTGACAGGGGCCTGGTGACCTTACAAAGGCACTCTTTCTGCCTTGGCACACTTTTGATGAGTAAAAAGTTCCCTTTTTATGTCAAGTCAAACAAGTCCGATTTCCTGTAACTTCAATCTTTTGGGCCCATTTCTATCCCTTGGGGCACATACAGAGTGGATTTAACAAGCCTTCTCTCCCTCTGTGTAACAGCTCTTCACCCTGACTACAATCCGCTCTGATAACCTGCAGAAAGGAAACGTTCCCCAGTGTCAGTTCTTTCTCTGTAATTGACTTTTCTGCTCAGTGCTCAGGTCAGACAAGCCACTGTTGATCACTGATCTGAGATTCCCTCTGCTCACACCAAATGGAGTACAGCAGTAAAGGTACAGGTAATGTATGGATGGAAGCCAGGCAGGGCTCCTGCACATCTCCAGTTCATTTGTGAGGAAATAGTCCACTTCCCAAGCTCTAAGAGACTGGCACTGAAGCCAAGTGAACTCAACATTTGCTGAATGTGCATGCAAAGAACGTGCTTGCTTAGGAACCAGATAGACAAGTGGTGATTGCTACACTGGGGCATCAATAGATACACACAAGAAAGTGCTTGTATATCACAAGTAAGCAGTGTAAGCTCCCAGAAGCAAGACTTGGCTCAAATCCAGCTCCTATCACTTCCTATGCTTTGTGCCTGAAGGTCAGCAAGCCAGCTATGCTTCCTCCTTGGGCTTCATTTCCCTTCCATATTTACAAACCACAGAAATAATATCCTTCCTCTGGGGATGTTGTTGGGAAAAATAAGGGAAGGAGAATATATACATATATGATGCTAAAATGTGCGTTCTTCTTTAGTTCTTTGGTTCACAAGTTATTTTAAAATATATTACCCAATGACATTTGGGGATCATTTGTTCTGATTTTTAGCTTCAGACAGGGCTATTGCATTTATAAATATTCCAAGAAGATGAAAAAAATCTGTAGATTGTACAACATCCTACTTGAAAAGTTCTCCATTATGCCCAACTTTCATTATTCATGCTTCTGTCTCTACAACTGCAAAATGCTTAGGTTAAATGAGACATTCCCTAAGGTCTTATGCTCTATTCTTACTCTTGCCTATTATTCTTGTAGCAACCTAACCCCACTGGTATTCTCTTCTGAAGAAGAAGGTGCAAAATAACATTTCTAGAAATCTCCTCTCTCGAGGGGCTCTGGGGGAAACTTTCTGTCTGTTATCTTCCTGTGCTCACCACCACTCTGTGAGGAAGGTGTTATTGTTATGCTTTACCCACTCACAGAGAAATTCATGGTGATTCATAGATTGACCAGAGCCTTCTGAGACCAAAGTTCATATTCTGCCCACAATAGGACTCAGCGTTACTGGACACCACCCTATGTACCAAAATCCATTGTCCTGAGTCATCTGTTTTGTCCGCTTGTGGCAAGTCTTCCAGCCCACCCTTCCAAATGAGCCATCCTTGCTGCAGCTGACCCCTCCATGTCTCTGTCACTAGAGTTGCTGGGTCCAACAGCTTTGATGTGGCATCAGAGTACATGTGGACTCGGAGGGCTTCTCTGAGTCCAGAGGTCTGATGTCAGTCCCATCTGGAGTCCTAATTAGAAAGTGAAACTCCACAAACAACCACATGGGTGACCTCTCCCTGCCCACACCCAGGGACAGTGGGCACTCTTGGGAGATAATGCCTCTGTCATGAAAGCCGTTCCCACAGAAGCTGTGAATGTTATGAAAGGGCCCCAGTGAGTGACCGCGTTAGAGGACAATTGAAGGCCTTTTGGGACTTTTAACCATATGTATGTTGAAAAATCTTGGTCTTTTTAGACTCCAGGATTGGCTACATAATTTTCAGGGTACGATGCAAAACACAATCAGTGGTCCCCATCCTCTCTGCTGCCAGGAATTCTACTCTTCCTGACTCCGTATCTAAGTGAGAACTGAATGTTTGTCTCGGCGTTTGGCTCACTTCACTTAACACAGTGCTCTCCAGTTCCATCCCCATCACTTTGAAGGGCAG
This sequence comes from Heterocephalus glaber, assembly GCF_053883595.1. NCBI lineage: Eukaryota > Metazoa > Chordata > Mammalia > Rodentia > Bathyergidae > Heterocephalus > Heterocephalus glaber. Next base: position 24,659,910 of record NW_028258357.1, read on the forward strand.
CACTGGGGGGGGGGGTGTCAGAGGCTATGGAGCTTAGGCTGGCCAGCAGGAGCGAGCGTGATTCTTTGTCTCCTTTTCTTTTCTTCTTTTCTCCTCTCTTCTCTTTTGAGAACCACTGTACAGCACTGTGACTACCACTGATAAGTGAGTACTGTGTTTTTCAATATTGGTAGACAGGTATACCTCAAACAGTCTCATTGCAGCAAAAGGTCAGATATTTGGGATGATGGGGAGAGTGGTTGGCTTAGCTCGATCAGCCCATAATGTATCTAAAATTAACCATGTCCCTTGAATATGTGGGACTAAAATTTGTCAAATGATTGAATAACATGAGGCTCTACATTCCAAAATCATTAGGAATTTCAATGTGGTAAAGGCAGAGCATTAAGCCAAATGTGGAGACCTTCTCAGCACAGAGGCAGTGTCATGTGGTATGAAGACGGAGCACCTGCACCCATCGGTGTCCTGAAGCACTAAGCCCCAGCGTGATGGCGCTGGATGGCAGCCTCTGGGAGGCCATGAGGCCAGAGGGGGCCATAAGGATGGAGCCCTCATGGTGAGGTTAGCATCTTATATGAAGACGAGGCCCTCCCTCCCTCCCTCTCTCTCTCTCTCTCTCTCCTCTCTCTCTCTCTCTCTCAATAGTACCAAGTGTCAATAGTATCAGTAGCACTAAGATATAACTCACATACCATCAAATTCACTCTTTTAAAGTTTACACTTCAGCCAGGCATGGTGGTGCATCCCCATAATCCCAGTACTGGGGAAGCTGAGACAAGAGGATCACACATTCAGCCCAGCCGAGGCAATTTCACAAGATCATTTCTCAAAATAAAAAAGGGTTGAGGATGTAGCTCAGTGTGAACATGCACATTTCAGTGGCCTTCATTATAACTACAGAACTGTGTAACCTCACCACAAACTTAGAAGATTTTCCTGACTGTAAAAAGAAATCCTTTATGCCTTCAGCATAACCTCCAATAATCTCACTCTCCTTCCAGCCATAGGCATCCACTAATCTACTCCCTCTCTCTGTAGATTTCCCTATTCTGGATATTTCACATAAAAAGACTCATACAATATGTGGCTTTCAGTGATTGCCTTCATCTACTTAATATGGCCTTTTCAAGGTTTGTCCACGCTGTAGCATACATCAGAACTTTTTGTGCAGCTAGATAATATCTCACTGGTGGATTTGCCACATTTTGTGTTTTCTTTCATCAGTGGATGCACCCTGGAGACTATCTTTCCATCCTTGGTCTGCCACCCTTCTTGGCACTCAGACTGATGATGGCATTGTGAAGTCTGCCTTTATTGTGAAAAACTCTTCCACTTCAATGCAACAGCACCTCTCCCACATCCCATAATACTTTTTAGTATACTTTCTAATGACTTAGCAGAATACAAGGCCTTCGAAAGAGATGGACATTAAGGTTATTGTGCCTTAATTTGCATTTCAGCTCTTTGGTAGTCATAGCAAGTCATCAAGCCTGACTTGTTTCCCTCACGTGTAAAAGGGAAGTGATCGTGTCTTCCACAGAGAGCTGTACTAAGGCCCGAAGGAGATAAGATATAAGCAGTGTCCAGTAGAGCTAATGCCTAGGAATTGTTGCTTACATTATTTACATACATTTTACGTTCTCCAAATGGCCTACAGGACGGGAAGGGTGGCTCTTTTTGTCTCTTCCCACTCTCTTCCTAAGTACCTGGTGTGATACATTTCACAAGTAGACCCTCTCCGGGCCACAAACGTACAGAATTGACACTAAAGGGAGAAGCATGACAGGCACAGTGCCTGAGCATGACAGATGCTCATGATGACTCTGCAGCCCACGGTGATCCGTTCATCAGTTTACGAACAGATCAGTTACGATGGGCACCATCAGTTTATGAGCACACACACTTCAGCTTCTGCCATCTACTCAGCACCGCGTCTCACCCTGGGCAGCCATTCACTTGCTTGATGCACAGATGGAAGATGATCCATATTGTCCTGAGTTACATGGAGATCGCTCTGGTTCATATCTAGATACCCCACGAGCCTCATGTGCTCATAGTGGGGGCTTTGGAGGAGGACTGGACCGTGGGGCACTATGGCTGACTTGCTGTTAGGAGGTGGGGTCTGGTGGGAAGAGGGGGGTCCCTGGGGCGTGGCTTGGAGAGGTGCATCTCCCTCTCTGGCTCCGCCCTTCTCTCTGCTTCCTGCCCACCCTGGTGTGAGCAGCTCTCCTCCTGAAACAGAGAACGCAATCTGCAGTCCCAGGAGGCAGGAAACCCAACTCCTGGTGTCTGCTCTACCTCTGACTTGCTCTTTCATTATGAATGCTTCTTCTCGCCTTCCTGAAACTTGAGTCTTTATCAAAAGAAAATTGGGAGTAGTAGGATGGGGTCTGGATAGAAATGTGCCAGCCGGTGCCCCTAGGCAGAACCCGGCCACAAGCGTGTCCAGCTGGTGTTACCTTGTGCTTGGGGCAGGGAGCCAGGGCTGCCAGATTTAGACACAAGAAATTTCACCTATGATTATGGACTTATGTTCTTCTCTTGAAAAATTAAGAGATCTTATAAAGAAATAACAGACATCCAAATTGGAAAAGAAGAAGTTTACTTGTCCCTGTTTGCAGATGACATGAGCCTATATATTGAAAACCTTGAAAGACTCCACCAAAAAAAAAAAAACTGTTGGAACTAATAAATGAATTCAGAAAGTTGCAGGCTAAGAACTCAACACACACAAATCAGCAGTCTTTCTGTACACTAATAATGAGCTATCTGAAAAAGAAATCACGAAAAAAATACTATTTATAATAGTTAAAAAATAACTAACCAACTAAACAAATGAATACTTAGGAATCAAGGAGGTGAGAGACCTGTATACTGAAACTAATAAAACGCTGATGAGAGGACTCACAGAATATACGCATAAGTGGAGATCTACCCAAGGCCATCTGAGTCACACGCTCCGGCAGCAGGGCCCAGTAATCTGCTTCACTATGAGCTTAAAGGCTGGAGAGTCCCCGGACTGGGACCACAAGGTGCCAAGCACTGTCTGCAGCTGGCAGAGGTTCTGGAGAGGTGGATGTCCGGTGACACTGGCCTGCAGAGGGAAGTGGGTAGGCCATGGTGCTGCAGCCTGGAATGCCAGGCTTGGAAGGCTGAGGCAGACTGAGTCAGTTGCCAGCCTTGGAGCTCAGAGAGGCGACATCTCAGAAAAGGGAAAGAAAAAGGAGGACGGGAGAAGGCAGAAGGTGGGGAGGGGAGGAGGAGCCGGCGGAAGAGGAGGAGGAAGGTGGGGCTGCACACTGTGAACAGGCTGGCCCCAGAGCGGAGCCTCTACCATGGCTCATGTTTCGCCTCACCTCCTCTTTCTGAACCTCTTTTCCCCTCTTTTTCTCATCAGTGTGAGGTGGAAAGGTGCAGCTCCTCACCTCCCGAGCTTTCCAGGAACTGAGTCACGAGGCGCTTTGCACGTGGCTGTGGCATGAAGGCTCTTGATGCGTGGCAACCATTTAATATCACTTAGCATCTCCTTTCTCTGTCCTTAGGGAAAGTGAGGGACACAGGACATCTCTAGGCACGGCACTCTGCACACACAGGTGTGAGCAAAGAATAAGGAGTGTTTGAAAACAAATTTAAAAGTTAAAAGACATTTTCATTGATTCCCTTCGCCCCCCCCAATGGCAAACATGCTCATCCCATCGTTCTAGCCCCTTTCTGAAGCAGTTCTGGAGTCCTCTCTCCTGAGTGTTTTTAGTTGTGCTGTCCTGGCTGACGCGATGTCCCAAATGAATTCAAAATGTCAACCTTCCACCATCATCTTGACTTTAGGGAAGCACCAGAATTTGCAAGGTGCCAGCTCTGGTGAATAAGGTGAATCACGGCATCATGTTTCATTTGACAGAAATTGCCATAGAAGCTTTAAATTTATTTAAGTCATCAAGGCAGCCAGGACGTCTTAGTTACTCTTTCGTTGCTCAGACAAAATACCCAACACCTACAAGGTAGAGGGGAAAGGTGTATTCAGCTCACAGTGTGTAGGAGCTTCAGTCCACAGTCGGCTGGCTCCGGGGCAGGCTGGCAGAGGAGCAACAGTTCATGGCCGTGGAAGAGACAGCAAAGGCAGCAAGGGGCCTTAACAGTGTTCCTGCTCCTTTTACCCCATCCAGACTATGGGGACTAAGGCAGCACCAAACTGATCAGTGGGCCGAGCTAGTAAGCACACACCCTTAACCCCAGCATCACACACTCTGTTCAGCCAGCTCTAGAGAGCCACCTGTGACCCAGTGAGGCTTTGGGGAGTCAGACTCTGCCATAGCAGGGACCCTGACCTGTGCAGGAAGGTGGCCAAGGCCATTGGTGGCAGAGTCGGCCCCGCTCAGGCATGGCGGTCGACTTCCTCTCTCTCCCACAGCTCCAGACTTTCTGGGCTCTGTCTCTGCCTCTCTCCCAGCAGTGGGCTCCTTCCGTTCCCAGCTCCAGGGCAGAGAATCTGAACAGCTGCCTCAAGTCAGGTGCCTCCACCTCGAAGGCTCTTGCCTGTGGCCAGACACGGGAGCCAGCCAGCTGGGCAGAGGGAGTGCCCAAGGGCGGGCACCGGGAGGTGGGCCATCAGGACATGCTCCTTTGACAAGGCTGGGAGGGCCAGGGCTGCTGCTACCAGTCAGCAGGCGAGGGCACCACCGCATGCCCGTGAGTGGGACAGGCTTATGCCATGTACAGACTTCAGGCCCAGCACTGACTGAATAGGCCGAGTATGGAAATTGAATTTCTCCTCCACAAACAAACTTCAGGGTCAGCAAGGAGAGATGGCTGCACATAAATTACTAGTACCTCAGTGCATGCTGTGCTGAATAGCAGCTTATTGAATCTCTATGTTGTGTGAGGCAGTTCTGCTACCATTAAAACCTTTTTTAGTTTTACAAGATGTAATTGAACATTAAAAAGATTACTTTATTTAAGGTAAGGTGCAGAATTGGTGTAACGTCATGGACCCTGCTGCAAGTTTCCTCTCATTCAGCCTCAGCCAGGCTGGGCTGTGGGCTCCTCCCACCTGGGCCACAGCTCTGGGAGCAGCCATGAGGAGGTCAGAGCCTGTGGTCCTCGCTCAGCCTGGCCCTGCTGGGTCAGTAGAGACTCGTGACCATGCAACATCCAGGGGATGGTAGGAAACAAATGAACACTGCCCTTTACTGAGGAAGCCGAATAAAAAGAAAGGTTTACTGAGTTGCCATGGAGTTGAGGGGTCCAGGAGACCCAGTGATGATGCTTCCAGAAACTAGTGGCCCTGGGACGCTACCCAGGAGGAAGCCACCTGCAGCTGGGGCCAGGACAGAGGGATGGACGCCCTCACCCGGGAGCCAGGGCGTGTGGCAGCTGGGCATCCTGGTCTGCACACCAGCACGGGAGGGGTTCTGGACTTCGAGGGACACAGGGTCCGCTGGGAGGAGGAACAAGGCCTCTGGACCCAGAACTCAGAGGGCACTGAGGGCCCTGCCTTCTTAAGAGCCCTCACATTGTTTGTACTCCAAGCTGTGGTGACAGCAAGGAAGCCAGCCAGGGCTACCGGCACCTGTGGTCCTGGATGAAGCCCGCTCAAGGCTCTGACCTCCCTCCCTTCCTGGGGCCCTTCATGGGTCACCTTCCCCTGGGGGCTCCCTGCCTGCAAACCTCCCTCTTCTTCTCAGAGAAACGCGCTTAGTTCTGGGGTCTCATTTAGCCTCGAAGGCTGACTGAGCCTCGCCTAGACGACAGTGGCCTCTACCCACACCTCCCCTTGCACCCTCTGCATCTGCCTCGGGTCAGGGGAGAGCGCTTCTCCTGTCCGCTCGCCTCCACCTTCGCTGGCCCTCTGCTTGCTTGTTCTCAGAAACCCAATCCAAAGCCATCTCCTGCTCTGGGGAGACACGGAGCAGAAGAGGGAGGAGGAGGGTGAGCAGGCCTTCCTCTCTGGGCTGCTGGAAGCATCTCCAGGCACGGCTCCCCTCCTCTGGGCCTCCCTCTGACCATGGCATCTCTGCAGCGCTTCCAGCCCCGAGGTCCCCAGCCCGGCTCGGCTCAGGCAGCAGCGTCTCCCTCAGCCCTCATGCCCGAGGGTAGCCGCTGTTGCTGCGGAAACCTCTGTCTTGCCTACAGCTTCGCAAAGTCCGAGCCCTGCTGCCCTGTGGCCCTGCGGCCCCCCACGTATTGCCGTCTCAATCCGCTCCACTTTTACCCGCAGCCATTTCCCTCTCCCTGATGGGCCAGGGGGATGTGCTCAGCCCCTAATGAGAGGCGGCCTGGGGCAGAAAGAGCTATGCCCAGGTTGCCAAAGACCCCAGAAGCCAGGTTCACGCTCTCCTCTTCCACTTGTGTGGCCTCCAGCGCAGTTGGCAGCCCCTGGCCAGTACTGAGTTGTCTGTCTGCCAGGCTTCTGGGAGGATCTTAAACTGAGGCGGGACTTAAAGAAAACAAGTCCTTTCCACCCCTGAGCAGTGCTTCCCGCAGATCACCCCTCTCCCCTCTGCAGCTGTAACTCCTCGTTCTGGCACAGTTAAAACTGCAAGTATGTCCTGTAAACTAAGTTTGTGACACGTCTCAGATGATTCCTAAGATACTGTCCTCTTTCAAGGCAAAGTTGCAAAACTGTCTGCCCTCGTCCTGCTCTGGTAAACTCACTTGCTACGTCACTAGAAAGATCAACCCCTTCAACAAAACCTATCAAAGCTGGAACTTTTCTTTGCTCAGTGCTCTTCCTTTGGACAGGAGTCTGTTGAGCTGGTGTTGACCTTAAAAGAACCCTCCTGGTTCCCATTGGTCTCTCCTGTCTCTTGGAATTCTGCAACAAAACAAGTCCAAGTACACAAAATAGGATAAAAATGACATGGCTCATGGGGGATACACAATAATGGACAACTGGATTCCTTAGGAGCAATAAGAAGTAGATTCATCCCTTTTTCTGGCTATCCCAGTCACAAGTTGTTGAGACTTCAACTATTTGTGGATCAGGTCCACAGCCATGACAGTGATGAAGAATTAGACGTGGAAGAGAGTGGATTAAAAGGAGGCAAAGAAGAGAAAGAGGACTTACGAGTGGCTGCGGTGTGCTGGCACTGTGAGTCCTTACATTTATCTCCTGACTCACTCTCCCAGAAGAGGGTTTCTTCCCCTGCATTCGCAGAGGAGCCAGTGCATCTGGGAGTCACAGCCGCTTGGCCTGTCCGAGGCCGCACAGTGAGTGCAGCTTAGAACCAGGACTCGCCTCTCTGCCTGCTGGAGTTTCAAATAGGACATTTGAGGTTGGAGGAGAGGAGCTGAGCTTCCTTGAAAAGGGAAAGGGACTCAAATGCCACATCAGATTTCAAGGCAGGAAATTCACTTCCTTTTAATCTTGCAAAGCAAACCCAAGGGACATGAGCAGGAAGAAGAAAAAAGAAGAAAGGAATTCAGAGAAATGCGATGAGTTGGGGAACCAGGAGAGCCCAGAGTGACAGGGAGGCGGAGATGGCAGAGACTGAGAGCAGTGGATCTGTCTGCCTAGTCAGGAGTCCTCCGCCCCTCTGGAACCTGTCAGGGAGACGCGGTCCCTTCCAGGACAGAGGCAAGGACAAGGAGGGCGGGGGAGGCTGTGGAGGGAGCGACCACCTCGCGTGGCCCCCACATGCGGAGGTCACCACACGAGGCTCCAGCGGCTCCTCCTAAGGGAGCCCGAGAGGCGGGACACTAAGGGGAGATTTGGTCCTTATCTCTTTCCGGGAGACACACCTGCTGCAGCCAGTGAAGGAGGTCATGGCTGGATTTCTACAACTGCTTCTTCCTCTCCGAAAGCCCTCCAGGCCATAGTGGCCCCTCTGGAGGGCTACAGGATGTAACCCGTCTTGGGGCTTCCAGATTCAGTGCACAGCAGGAAGGCACTGACACTCCAGGGAGCTCTGGGTGGCAGCAGCTTTGCCCCCAGTACCCAGCCTGCATTCCTTCCGGAAGAGCAGAATTTTAACTCAGGCCCATGGCACAGAGAAGGAGCACACAGACTTAACTCCTGGCCATGCAGTGTCCAGTGTGAGACCTGGCCCCTCCTCCTGCATGGACCACACAGATACCAGCCACACCCCAGGAAGGTCAGAAAAGGAAGGAGGCGCCAGGACAGAGCTCCCTTTGCCCAAGCTGCCATGTTTGAGGTGTTAAGTGCCTCCAAAGCTACACCTGACCAGTACAAGAGGCCTGCTGCCCCCTTGCCAATGAGGAATACAGTCCAGATTTGGAGAATTTACCCAACAGGCTCTGCAGAAGCAAAGTGAGCTGAAGCCATCAAATAACGGCAACATGCATATTCACCAGGCCTCAGGCAGCCTTCTGAACATGTGCCCATCTTAACTGTTTAATCTTCTGTAAGGAAGATGTCATTTTCATCCCCTTTTGCCAGAGGAAGGAGTGGACCACAGGAAAGGGAAGCTCTCATCCTAAGCCCACGTGTACAAAGGCAGTAATCCCATGTACGACTCTTTGAAAAGTCAAACAGAAGTTCAATAATGAGTGGAGATGACCCTCCTGGTCCACCCGCCCTTACAGGGAGCCAGGCAGGCCCTGGGTGGGCCTTCTCCAAACTCAGCCTTCACAGAGCACCCAGTGGGCACAGGGCTCTCCCTGAGCTCGCCTGAGGTCCTGGGTTCCCGACAGTGCCACCCTGGGCTGGCCCCACAGACTGTGCACAGCACCTGGGAGGGCGAGGGAGGAAGCAGGATGAGGTGACAAGCCCGTGTCCTGCTCGGAAGGGTCTTCGGGCCTGCTGGAGGCCGGCGTCCCAAGGACCGGGCGCGGGGATGTGCAGGAGTGGGAAGTGAAGACAGAAGCAGTGAACCCAGACCGGGAGCCTGAAAAACAAATTCAAACCGCGAATGCACTGCAGGGTGTGCAGACTCCAGGGACAAGCAAGAAGCTTCGCTGTGCTGGGGGCAGGCTCGCCTCCTTTCTGCTTCTAATAGCACATCTTAAAATTCGGTATTTCATCTAGCACCCATGGAACAAGAAGGAATGAGAAAGGAAGAGACTCCGTCGATGAACTGAAAGAGTACACTGCATCTCAACTTGCACTCCTCAGAGTCAGTTTGGAGGCAGCCAGGACAAAGGCGAGGGCAGAAATGAGGCTGCGCGTCAGAGGCCAGCACACCGCCTTTCTGTCACGCTAGGCAGGCTGGGTTCCGCCTGGAGACCGCGGGCCTCACGGATGCACTGCTGCGTGGCTCTGTCGTGCGTTGAGGGCTGGGTGTGGAGCCCAGGCTCCGTGTGCGGGCCACTGCTCTACCCGAGCCACACCAGCCCCGGGTGAGTGTGAGCAGTGGTAAGGTGGCTGGCTTATGGGGCTGCCGGGGCTGAGGGCGAGGCGGGGAGACAGGGCTGCGGGAGGGTGGGTCAGCAGGGTGCGACCCCGAAAGGTTAACCGCCCTCCTCTGCCTCCTGACCACCGTGGGCTGAGCAGCTTCTCCTCTGCCGGGCCCTCTGCCGGGACCTCCCGGCCTTGCAGCTAGCTGGCTACAGACGGAAACTGTGAGGCGAATACGCCTCTCTTCCTTCAAGTGGTTGGTGTCAAGAGTCGTGTGCCAGCAACAAGAGGTGACTAAGACTAGGCCGTCAGGAAGGTGAACCAGACTAGCCGAGTGGAGGATCGATTGGGCCGCACCCGCCTGTCCTCCTGGGCGTCTCCTGTGGTGGCGCAGCCCACGCCCCGCCCACTCTGCTCCCCAAGGCTGTGTGTGGGTCTGTGACTGACTGGGAGAGCAGATTTCAGGGCACAACTCTCAGCAAGCATGTGTTTAAAACTTTATTTCTGACTCCCAACAGAGAATTAGCAACAACAAAAAAGTTCAGATATTCTGTAGGGGCGGGGGGGGGGGGACACTGTCAGGTGTGAGCGTCCTCCTGGTGCAGCCCGGCCGCAGACTTCAAACCAGCCGCCGCCAGGCTCGCAGTTCAGTTTCACAGGTCCTGCCGCTGCACTTCTGACAGTTGAAAGAAACAAAGTAGCAAAGCTCTGCTTCCAGCTGATCACCTTGGCTCAAAATCCCAGGCATGTTTTCTTTTCTTTCTCAGAGGACAGAGAAAAAAAATCAACTCAAGACTGGCTACTGCCTGAACTACAAATGAATTCCAGAGTAATGGTTTTGAAATTACTTCTTACAAGTCTTCAATGAACTCTTAAAGACTGCTAATACTATACATGGAAGGTAAGTAAAGGAAAAATAGCCTTTAAAACACAATTCTGATTATGCCTAATATCCAAGGTACTTCTACAGAACATTTGTTGACCAATTACTTTAAGAGATTCAGTTGCAGAAAGCACTCTTCGGTGGAAGACTCCTATTTGCTTCTGGAGGTGAGGAGGAGAAAGATTACTTGGGCGAAATCGTGCTTCGGGGCTGCAGGTGTGGCTCGGTGGCAGAGCACTTGTTCAGCATGTGCAGCCCTGGGTTTGATCTCCAGCGCTGCGCACACGCGGGTGCATGGACACACGCATGCCCAACAGCCATGCCGTGCACCAGTGACGCAGTCTGTTTGGAAGTCGGCTGTTGCAGCCTGGCCCAGGGTTGGGCTGGCATTCCCACCCAAGCAGATTTAGGCGTTTGACACCAAGCAGCTTCCACTGGGGCCTTCTCGGCAGCCCTGGCCAACTTCCACTCCTCAAGGCAGTGAGGATATTCTTGTTTCCTTTGTCAACTCCTGGGCAAAGACGTCAAATCCTCCACCAAAGAGGAGCTGGGTGATGGGAACAAATGCTTCAAGGATTCAAGTGTTTAACATGTAATAGAATTCAAATATTTGCCCAAATAATTAAGTATCAAAACCTCAATTTTAAGTATCATTGGGCCATGATACAGTGGACCCTTGATTTACGAACTCAATCCATTCCCGAGGGCTGGTTGTAACTCAAGTTGGTCAGTGGAGGCTCAGGCTCCTCTACAGCCCTCAAAGCCTTTCCTGTGTCAGGCAGATCTCAGTGTCCTTAGAGACCCTGGCCAGGATTTCTCAGTGAACCCACACAGGACAGGATGCTGTCATGCTCCTTCCAGAGCTCTTTAAGGGTTAAATCTCTATCTGAGAGCATCTGGAAGCACAAGCAGCTGTCATCTGAGTCCTAACTCAAGACTTTGTTCATAAAGTGAAACTAAAATTTGGGTTGTAACCCAAGTTGTCTGTATGTCAGGCTGGTGGCAATTCGAGGGTCCACTGTCTATATCTTCAGAGATTCTAGTTTGGGAAACTCTGGCCCAGGAACCTCCCAAGGTAAGAGCAGGAGGAGCCACCCATGGGGCACAGGCCCATGGTTCTGCTCCCCTGCTGGTGGTGTGCACTGGCCACATCTCAGAGCTTCCTCTGGTTTGGGTGGACTTGGTCTTGAGAGTCCTGGCAGTCTGGATCTTCTGTAGATGATTCTCTTTGCCAGCCACATCCTGGCCAACTCTGTGAAGTCTCTTTTACCAAAACCAGCCCATGGGGAATGCTGTTACATGTCAGCTTCCCTGGGAGAACCTCACCTGCAGCTCTGTCTTATTCAGTAGCCAGGATCAAGCTACCACTCCACTCCTACCCAGTCAGTGCTACCTTGTGCTCCCTTCCATCACAGCCTGGGACGAGTGTCCCAGAGTCACCAGTCCCTTGAGCCTGCCCACCAAACTGCTGTCCCCTCCCCACGGAAGCCCCTCGGGTCACAGCTACTGATGACATCACAGTGGCTAGTGGTCACCTGCATTTACCTTGCTTATTATAGCACTGGACACAGGCAACGGCTTCCTCATTTTTACTTGTGGTACAAGACAGAAGAATCCAATGGTTTTCTACCAGCTTTCTAGGTGTGCCTCCCTAATTTCCTCTGTGGGACCTTGTGCCATGAACTCTGAATGCTGGGCACCTCCCTCCTCAACCCTGGGGCTTGGTTCCCAGTGCTCTCTGCGGCTTTCAGTTTGCCCAAAGCTCTCAATACCATCTACTGGCCGACCAGAGCTCCATTCCATACTCAACACTCACACAGGCAATGCCCACATGCTACCGCCACACAAAATGCAACAGGCATCTCCACCCTAGCACGCCCCATGACTGTTCTTCGTCCCACTCTGTCCTGCACTTCCTGCATTCTTCCTGGCCCTGCTCCCTTCCTCTTTCTGGTCCCCAAGCCACACACCATGGGTTACTCTGACCGCTTGCTTTTCTCACACCACTGCGGTGGCATCATGCGCTGGCTTCCTGAGCGTGTCCGTCACCAATGCCTGGCCATCTCCCTGGCTATTAGCTTGGCGCTAGGCGCTTGGTCAGTCTCCCAGCTTCCACTCGTGCTCCCAAAGGATTGAACTACTCAGCAAGCAGAAAGCGCCTATGAAATGCTTTTCAGTTCCCAGCAGTTCTCTCATAAAATCCCCTGTATCTTGCGACGAAGTCAGGATAGTGCCAGCCTTCAGCACAGCCTGCCCAGTGCATCTCTTCCCGCTCCCTCCCACCTGTCCCACCACATCCAGGGCCACCTCCCTCAAGACGCCTTCCCACAACTGGATCGTGGTTGCTCTGTCACCCCAACCCAGCCCTGCTCCTGGGCCCTTCATCTCCCCTCATCCCTCTTGTCTGCTTCTCCCCACCAACACGCTTCATGTCAGCTTGCTAATGCATGGTCTGTACATGGACTCATGAGCCGAAACAGGTTTCCTGCTCAGCCTGTGCACCGCTGTCTGGACCAGTGATGAGCACAGAGAACTTAGTCTGTATCTGCTGATGGAAACCAAGCTCTGCTGCTTTTCGCTCAGAGCAGTGCCAGCTCCCACACAGCTGACAGCAGACCCCACCTGGCCGTGCGCGCCCCTCACACATGCTTGCATGTCCACACGCTCATGACTCCCCAGAGCCCCGGCATGTGGCCCTTGCTAACACCGTCTTAGGGACTGTTTCCGCACAGGAAGATAGCCAGGATAAAATTTGAACTCTAAATGGAGAATTCAGATAAAACCAGGGACTTTTAACCATCCAGCATGGGCTGGTCATGTGACTCTGGCGGATCCCCATGTACCTACACTCAGACCTGTGAACACACTCACTGCCCTGAAGTGCACAGGTCTACACATGTCTCCGTGACACATTTACACACACGGGAATACCCGACCTCACTTATTCTCATCCACTCTGAGTGTGCTGTGATGATTCCACAGGACCCACCCACTCCTCGCCCACACACGGCACCCACTAGTGTGCCCGGGCACTTGTTCTTTGGGGAGGCTCTCACACTCACCGCTGTCGGTCCTTCTCCACACATCGGCACTGAGAAACAACAGCCACGCTCCCTCCAACTCCCCCTGCACACAGTCACATGACCACCTAGCCACACTTCGACACTCCAGCCCATATTCACACCACTTACTAGTGCATCCACTCCACACACACACACACACACACACACACACTCTTCAACATGTGATCTAAAATGCTGCAGCCTGTTGCTACGGCAACTGACTGGTAAGAACCAGGGCACACAGCAACCAGGGCTCGGGCTGTGGGGCTCAGAGGGGAAGACGGCTCCACTCGGAGGCCTTTTCTGCCCGCCTTCTCGGTGGGACACCCCCCACTCTATCACATGCTTTCCCTGTCCTGTCTCCTCCATCTTCCCCTCCGGTAGTCCTAGGACTTCTGTCTTCCGCGTGTGCTGCTGACCATGTGCCTTTGCCTGTCCACCACACCCACCCCCCAGATGAGAAGCCTCCTCAGACGTCCTTCATGCAGAGCCCTTCCTCCCCTCTGACCACTTCCCTCTCTTCAGAGCCAAGCTCTCAGGGCCCTCTGCACTGCCGGTTTCCTCAGCTGCCATCACTCCCCATGACAAGCAGGGTCTTCCTCAGCGATGCCAGGCCACTCAGGTAATGCCCACCATGGATGCTCCAGCCTTCCCAACATGGACCTGGGCCCTCCCGGCATGCGTCTGCCTTTCCCGCTGGCCTCATGCCGCTCGGCTCAGCTTGCCAGCCTGCTGCCTTCTTTCCGTGCCGGCCCAGCCAGCCTTCTTCTTGCCCAGGCCCTGCCCTGGCCATCGTTGCCTGCTCCGTTTCCTTTGTGCACACTGAAGCCACTCTCATGTGTCCGACTCTACCCAGAGCTACTCTGTGTCTCAGACCTCTGTGTGGAAACCTCTGGGCTCGGAATCCCCCAACCTCGATCTCTGGTCCTGGATGGACCGGACCACGCATCCACCCTGCTGAGCCATAAACCGGGCCTCATCTTGGGCTTCTCTGCTCTCTTCTGGACCAGACCACCCTAGCAAGACCTCGATTCCGTGTTTGTCCATCTCTGAAACACATCTTTCATCACCTCCTTTCCTGTCCAAAAAACCAAGTTTGTTATCTCCCACCCATCTGTTTAAATCATGCTGTACCTACTTTCCTGGTAACTTTTCTAGTCATCATTGCAACCTCCAGTCATTTGTTCGGAGTGCATTCCGTTTCCAGATAAAATGTTGGCCCTGGCTCTCAGTCCATCTCCATGCAGTAGGGGACTCGAATGGATGCACAGACGAATGGATGAATGGATGAATGAGTGTTCCTGCCTTAGTCTGTATGTGCTGCTATGAAAACCACCTTTCACTGGGTGAGTTACACAAATTGAAATGGATTGCTCGCACTTCTGAGGTGGGGAGATAAAGGCAAAGACCCCAGCCAGGCCAGTCTTGTTGGAGATTCCACGAAGGCACACTCGGTAGTGGGAAAGGCTGAGGGCGAAGGGCCTTTCCTGCTCCTCCACCTTCTTCTCAAGTGCACCAGCTCTGTTTATGGGGCAGAGTCCTGGAGACCTCATCGCTCTGCGCCTTCTGATGCTGTCACCTTGACACTGATTCTGAGGGATTCACATATTTGCACCATGGCACTTCTGGGCTCTCATTGGAAGGAGTCTGGCTGCCATGAGTCCCGGAACAGTTGCAGGATCTTTTTAGGATCCACGTTTGAGCTACTGTGTGCCAGGCACTGCCCTTACTATTCACAAGACAGTAAACAAAACAAAGACCTGCTCTCTTCTGGACCTTAGTCTAGCAGCAGTACAGGCAGTAAACAAGGTGTGGACCAGTTCAGCGGGCTCCGAAGAACACCGCAAAGCAATGATGCCCACACCCAGCTGCCCTGGGGAATCAACGGTGGCACGGGCAGAGGTAGGCAGAGGTAGGCAGGCCCTGGGGGGCCGTGGAAGGCACAGGTGAGGGGTGAGGGTGGAGACGCTAACAAGGGGAGCCGGCTTGGGAGGCTGGCGGGATGGCGGGCAGGGAGGGAGCTCTAGGAGAGAGCGGCTGGGAGGGACGATGGTCAAAGACATGAAGTTGGCCGACAGCTACCTGAGCGGGTGGATAGGAGAGAGAGCTCCGAGCAGAGGGAAGAGCAGGCAAAGTCCGGAGGCAGAGCATCCGGTGGGTTTGAGAGGCAGCAAGGAGAGCACGGGCAGGAGAGCACGAGGCAGGGGCGGGCAGAGTGATCACAGGGTGACGGGTGGGCTGCGGGGGCAGCGTGGAGAGCCTCCCGGTCCCGAGCAAGGGGCGCAGCGTCTCACTGCTTTTGAGGAAGGGTCCCTCTGGCCTCTGGGCAGAACCTGGACCCACGAGGCAAGGGTAAAGGCAGAGCCTTGGGAAAGGACGCTGCTGCCGATGAAGAGCACCTTCAGCAGTGGATGCGGCTCGGGGGGGGCAGAGTAGAAGGGACGGGAAAGGCGCTCACTTGTGAACCACTCAGTCCAGTCAGCTGTGGCAGTCAGCCGAGTCCCTGGCCACCCACACCCCAGTCCCTTTGCCTTCTTCTCTTGTGTCCCAATCCCAACTCTGGGACAACCCACCTGCTTGTGGGGAGCAGCAGTGACATCTGTAACCACAGTGACACGAAAGCTCTTGGGGTTTATGAAAGGCCTGGTGTAAGCCACACACAAGTCTTCGTACTTCTTTGACTATTTAAAGGGATGAGGCTGGTCCCATTCTCTCCCCACTTAGAGGACAGACAGGGCCAGGGGGAGGCCAGGGCCATGTCTAAGGCCGCAGTACGTGCTGGAGCCAGGCCTAACCCGGCCTGGGTGACCTCTGAGCTGGCCTCTCTGCATTGCTCGTGCTAATCCCCACGCAGGCAGCTGTAAACTCGAGGGCTTCGCCTACTGCTTATTCTCCACTCCAGAATTACTCTCTGGTCCTACACTGTCACCATCTCCTCCCAGAGGGTTATGCAGAGTCGGCAGCCAAGAAGCTGAGGGGATTAGAGGAAGAGTCTGCTTCCACTGCCCCTATACACGAATGCCATTTGGACCTCCGGAACCATTCAGTTTGTAACTGAAGCAATATTTCATGACTTTTAGTCCAGATTATTTTCACCGTTTTTATATTTTTTCTTGAAAGATGCCTTCAGTTCTTAGGATGTAGAAGTAAGTTTAGAATGTTCTTATTGTCCTTATTTACATAAAATGAACAAAATAATTTTGTTCCCTTCCTCCAGAACAAGAGTGATTTGCTATGTTCTTGGATTTCTGTAGAAAAGATTTTCTTACAAATTCAAACCAAAACATTTCAGAGAATCCTAAGACCCACAATTTCATTGTTCTCTTCTTGTGGGAATTGCAGTCTACAGCATGGCAAATTGCTTAGAGCAACTTTATTTAGTAGGGGTTAAATTAATAAAATTAGTTTAATCTCACCAACTTCAGCTTTTATCTACTTCTGATTTGTTATCAGTCATACCATTAGGCTGGGCATAATCTGGATGAAAAGCTCTTGATGTGGAGTCAACATGCTCCAGTTTTGAAGTATTTATACAGAAGGACAAAAGCACTGCTGGCGGTGATGCAGGAGGGAGGCATGCCTATGTGTGAGCACGAGTGGTGTATGTGTACATGTGTGTGTGTGTGTGGCCTGGTAGAAAGAATAAAAAGAACTGCTCTCCATTGATCACACATTTCTCTTAATTTTCTCTTACGTATTAGTCACCTTTCCCATTGCTGGGACAACATACTTGACACCAGAAACCTAAAGGAAGGGAGGTTTAATTTGGTTCATGGTTTCCGGGACTGCGGTCATGGTCAGCCGGCTCCAAGACAGGACCATCATGGAGCCAGGACATGGCAAAGCAAATGTTTATTTCAAGGTGGCCTGGAAGCAGAGCCGGGGACAGCTCTAGGAACCACGTGTAGTCCCCAGTGTCACCCCTCCATGACCCACAGACACATGCAGGAGAGTGCTTTACTAATCTCCTACTTGCCTTTCAAGCCAGTCAGGCTGACCCTGCAGCCCAATGGTCACATCACATTCTCCTTCTTGGAATCACATCGTTAGATGTCTTTTACAGCTTCTTTCCCAATGTTCTTCCCATGCTGGGGCTTCTTGGGTCTCTTTTCTAAGTTTTTTTCCCTTTTCCAACCAAACATTTGTATGGGAAATGTTAACACTGAGCATTTGAGATGTTGAGTGATTACTGCTATTTTTAAGTGTTACAATGGTATGGGTTTATTTTAAAAGGAGTTGTTCTCCTCTTCCTTTAATAATGTATACTGTGAAATTTCAGAAGGCATGATGTGTGTAGTGGAGAGGAAAGGAGACAAGATTGGTAAATGAGTCCCTAGCTGTAGGTTCACAATCGTTGAAGCTGGTGACAGGGCTCCTGGGGTCAGGGATGTTATGTCACAGCCTCCCACGGTCTCTATTTGTACATTTGCATGCGTGCATGGTGAAGGAAAGGTTCTCAGCCTTAGCGCTGTGTCACTTTGGCTGGATAAGTCTCCTCTGTGTGGGGTACAGTGCCTGAGGCATTGAGGAGCAGCCCTGGCCTGCATGTCCAGGGTGCCAGGACACCCCCTTCAGTTGTGATACCTACACTTCTTCAGACCCTGCCACCTTCCCCTGGGGAGCCCAAACCAGTCCTGAGGCCACGGCATGACAGTTACACACGTGTTGCCTGGGTTGCTGTTCTAGGCACATGGGCTTAGGTCCTGTGGCCCTGTGGCTGCTCCCACCCGGAGGAAGTCCCACAGAGGCAGACTGACTCTCAGTCCTAATGCCATGTCTC
This sequence comes from Heterocephalus glaber, assembly GCF_053883595.1. Classification (NCBI taxonomy): domain Eukaryota; kingdom Metazoa; phylum Chordata; class Mammalia; order Rodentia; family Bathyergidae; genus Heterocephalus; species Heterocephalus glaber. The sequence continues at coordinate 24,677,927 of NW_028258357.1, forward strand.
AAGTACCTGGCCCAGGGTAGAAAAGCAATCCTATCTGCTGTGTTCATGAAAAACATCGTTCAAAAGGGGCAAATCTGAAATGCCCCGATCAGAGGGGCCTACATACTGTGTTTTCAGGTAGGTTGCTCAACCTCCCCATGCCTCAGTTTCCTCATTTACAGACTGAGGACAATAACAGTACCTAGTGCATGGGTTCGTCATCAGGACTGGAGTAGGACTCCATCTTTGCCAGCGTGGTTATTAATAATGCTGTCTTTCACCCTCAAAAGTCTGAGTTTTGGCCCAATATTTAGCTGAGTGGGTTCCGACGCCTGCCTCTCAAGAAAGGACCTGAGTTCGTTCTCCAGTACCAAAAAAAAAAAAGTCTGAGTTTGGAAGATAAATCTTACAGCAGCCCAAGCTAGGATTAGCATCCGAACCCACGGTGGGCGGTGCCTGCAAGGCACATCACCCCTGGCTGCTGCCCTGAGGGAAGCCTTCCCTCAGCGGCTCCCATGGTCTCATGGCACTCAGCTCCGTCATGTGCCACTCAAGCCCATCGACTGCTGCCGATCCTCCAGCCTCAACTCCTCAGGCCTCTCACCACCCTCCACTGCCGTCTGCCCTCCTCTAGCCGGCCTCATTCCTCCTGGACCTCAGGACTTGAACTTGCTGTTTCCTCTGTGGGAAAGCCCTTCCTTCCGCTGCTGTCTCTTGGGAACCTCCGCCTGTCCGGCGGGCAGTGGTTTAAATGTCACTTCCTCCAAGCCTCCCGCCTCTAGTCCACAGGCTAACGTCCTGGGTTCTCCGAGGCTGTGGTCCCCAGCAGCCCAGCTTTGTAGCCATGTCCTGCATGGCGTGGAAGTCCTGTGACTGCATTTCTCAGCTCTAGTCTTGAGTCAGAACTCACACTAGGCAGCCAGCAATTACTTACTGCTACCGGAATAAATTCATTTCTTCACAGCACACCCTGGCTCTAACTCGGCCCTGGAGCTTGGATGAGACTCATTTTCCTTATCAAGGTGGTAACTACCTGGTCACGTTAAGAATAAATCTAATGATGGGTGTAACATGTTCCCCACACAGGGGGAACTCAGCACATAGGATTAGGCAGGGGTCACATCCTCTAAACCTAACCCTCCACCCCCCAAAACTGAATCACTGCTTTCTTCACCTTGGCCCAGCACAAGGAGAGGGAGACAACCTCAGAGTCTTCCTAATCACGCTTGAAGGATGAGATTCTGACTGCAAATGAAAGACGATTTTGTCATAATGGGGCTTCATTTTCCTATTGCTAGGTTAGAAACTAGTTTCTAGGAAAAAAACCTGCAGTGTGTCCTAAATGGTTAATGATGCTCAGCGGGCAATGTATTCAGCAGGAGAGAGATTTCCTCTGCGATCTGACAGCTGATCTATACTCGGGTTCGGCCTGGCTGCCATCCTGAGCCCTCCGGAGCCTCTCCACGGGACTCGGTGAACACCCCACGGAGGAAAAAGCCCAAACCTTTTATTGCTCACATTTCTGATTCCCAGAAGCTTCTGGAAGGAGGGGCTTGCAGATGCTTGCCAGATGTTGTTTTATCTTACGAGAGAGGGAGGCTTTCACCCAGCATGTGGAGGTTCACACTTTGTAAAATCCCAGAGCTAGCACAGTCTTTGTCTTCCTTTTTCTCCCCCTCTATTCATTCAGTAAACATTCATTTAACAACTACTGTTGAAGAGACTGTGATTGCAAAGATAGGCAACATGGTTTCTGCCAATTTAAGCTTCCAACTCAATAAGGGACGTTGAGCCACTGAGAGCAGACTGCGGTAGACTGACGGGAAGAGCCGAGGATGGCCTCAAGGCACCGAGCGCTGCTGGGGCAGGAAACCACCAGTTAGACCCCAGGGGAGGACGCAGCACAGGACAAGGCACAGTGTGCAGAGAGGAGTGTAACGTGCTACTGAGACGCTGACGGAGATGACAGCAGAGTAAAGTAAGACTGGACGGTGAACGCGTGAGCTCGGGCTCCCTTTTAGGCGGAGTTGCCTTGCAGTCCACTCACGGGGGGTTAGACTGTTGGTTTAGAGGCACAGTCCATTCAGTCTGTGTCTCCTTGGTTACCGTACAGTGGCCACGTGACAGGGCTGTGGCCAACCCCGGGCGCGGACTCTCAGTCTTCCTCTTCTTCCTCCGCGGATGGCGGACCAGATGCCCCGTGGGACCGCAGTCGTCTTGCAGGAGAGGAGCAGATGCTGAGAGCCAGGAGGATTCAGAGGCGTGGCCAGCAGCCCTGCACTGCTGACCCTGCGCCAGCGTCCACCTACTCTGCCTCCTGCTTTGCGAGGGAGGTTAACTTCAGGGTGTAAGCGAAGTTCGAAGCACCGTTCCTGCCCAGTACGGAGCGCAGCTTCCGGCCGCCTCGCTCGCTCGCTCCGGCTTAGTTCCAAGCAGGATTCTCCACCCTCTCCCCGGGCTGCTTGGGCCCCTGGGCGGAAGCCTCTTCCGGAGCAGGCAGGCCTCCCTCCCTGGCCTGTGTCCTTCGGCTTTCCAAGGTAAGCGTGGTGGTGGGCGGATCTACTAACGTGAGTACTCGTCTTTCATCCATAGTTTGGCCATTTGTTAAAGCTGCTTTTGTGAAGTGACTTTGAAACTTTTCATTTGAAATTTGCCTCTTTGTTAGTCTTTGGTGGAAGTTCTTTCTCTCTCCTCGGGATTCAAGCTATTTGTTTGGGTCTGTTGTCTATCCATCCATCCTTACTCTGACTGTTACCTCCTTACTTTATATATCTATCTATATCTATATCTATATATAGGTATATTTTAGGTATAAAATACATTTACATTGATCATTGGGTGTTTGTACCAGAACATGATGTATCTTAGTTTTTATTTTTTCTCCCATCACCTGTGCATCCTTCACCTCCTCCACCCTTCCCTATTTACACAGAGTTTGATTCCATTTTTTTCTCATAATTTTTCCTTTCCCTTCTTCCCTATGCTCTTATAACAGAAGTTTTAAATTTAGCTTGATCAATTTATCTGACCTCTCTCTTCTTATGGTGATTTCTTTTGAATCTAAGAATTTTTTCTTTTTGGGGGGTACCGGGGATAGAACTCAGAACCTTGTGCTTGTGAGACAAGCAGTGAAACCACTGAGCTAAATCTCCGGCCCTAGAATCAAAGAATTTTAACAAACCTTTTCCTATTCTCATGTCGTGGAGCTATCTCTTACATTTTCTTCTTGAAATTTTATGGTTTTATCTTTCACATTTAAGCTTATCATCCTTTCGTGATTGATGTTTTTCCCCATCAATATTTATTTTTTACTAATTAAGTTTATTGGTGCGATTTATTTATACTAACGATCACACTCATCACAGGGAATTTGTACCTGTACCTGATATGTCTTGGCTCCTTTTTCCCCATTCCTCTCCTCCCTTTAACCCCTTTACCCCTCCTTATTTACAAAAGCTTTGTTTCCATTTTATCCTTCTTTTCACATTTTTTTCTCTTTCTTCCTTATTGATGTTTTAAAACAATCAAAATTTGACTCTATCGGTTGAATTGGTAATTCTTATTCTATAAAATTTTTAAATATTTGAACAGTCTTAATGTGGGGTGGTTGACATACAGTAAGATGGGTGTATTTAAAACCATCATACCAATCAAGAAAATGAGCGTTATCTGTAACCCCCAAATTTCTCTCCCACCTTCCGATCCCAAGCCTGCACCTATCTGCTTTCTTTCCATGTGGTGAACTTGCATTTCCAGGCTGTTGTGCAAGTGGAATCACAGAGTGTGTGGCCCGCTTTGCCACTTTCTCCACACACCGTAACCAGCTTGAAATTTACCTGGATCACTGCGTGGACCAATGATTTCACCCTTACTGTTGAGTAGTTCCACTTGCATGAATACACAGTGCGTTTATCTGTTCACCTGTAGGAACATTTGGGTTCTTTACAACTGGAGAGGGTTACAGAAAAGGTGCATTAACATTAGTATTCAATTTGTTTTCAGCACTGGGAGTTGAACCCAGACCTTCCACTGAGCTCCATCTGCAGCCCGCATCCTTTTTTCTGAGACAGTCATTAAATCCCTAAGTCATTAAGTTACCCGGTGGAGCTCAGACTTCGATCCCCTGCCTCCCCTCCCAGAGGATAGGATGACAGGCCCACGCCACTGTGCCAGCAACATCAGAATCTTTATATTGTCACATACTTTGATCCTTTTGGGTAAATGCCCAGGAATGAAATGTCTGGGTCATACGGAAAGTGTCTGTATAAATTTCTAAGAAACTGCTGAACTGTTTTCCAAAGCAGTTGCTCTACTCATTACTGTCCCAGCAGGTAGCAGGCTTTGCGCTGTCAGACCAACCCTGCCCTCCCTGTGTCAGTCCCTGATTTGAGATGCATGAACACATGTGCAGTGGTGGCTTGTACTCATCTCAACCTGTGCTGCTCCATGACCATTTGCATTGTTTATCTACTTTGGTAAAATGCCAGCTTAATCTTTTCCTCATTTATTGATTTATTTCATTATTACTAACAGGTATTTGGCCTTCTTCATGTATTGTCACAAGCCTTTATACAACATATGTATTTTGCTGTCATTGCCTTCTAATCAGTCACTCATTGTCTCAAAAGGTATCTTTTACAGGGAAAAACTTCTTTTGAATGAGGTCCAATTTACTGATATTCTGTTTTATTATGATTTGACTTGTGTATAATAAATTTTTGCCTCACCCAAGGTCACAGATAATTTTTTTAAATTTCCTTCCAGAAATGTTACAGTTTTAATGAAGTCTTAATTTGTGTCCATTATTTTTTAAGAGAAAGTTTTTATATGTGATTCCAAGTCTGATTAGATGTTCTTAGGTAGATGACAGGTAGATAGATGATTGATAGACGATAGATGTCCAATTGCCCTTATACCATTTATTTAAAATTATGCTTTGCACACTAAATCACTTCTGTGCACTTGCTGAACATCAAGGCTGTAAAAGTGTGTGTCTATTCCTGATCCACTCATCTATTTGCTCGTCTTTGCACCACTACCATACTATTTTTATTCCCGTAGATTTATAATGTCTTTAAATTATGTAGCTTATATCCTTCACACTTTTCTTTTGAACCAGTTGTGACAATTTTTGGTTCTTTGTGTATCCATATGGGGGTTACAATCATCTAATTAATTTCTACCAGAAAGAACGCTGGGATTTTTATTAGGCTGTGCTGCATCAGTAGATCATGGAGCAGGTACTAACACTGTCTGAGTTGCTAGGTTTTGCAGCCCATGACTATAACACATACCTACATTTATCGAGTCCCTTTCATTTTCTCACTGCAAAGTTTTAGTTTCCTTGTTCACACCTCGAACACCTTTTGCTAGATTTATCTTAAGTATTTTATGTTTTAATGCCATTTGGAAATTGGCATCTCTGTAATTTCACTTTTGATTATTTATTAGCAGCATATCAGAACATAATTGATTTTGTATCAATGCCATGTCCTGAAATGAGGTTCTGGTATTTTTTTGTGTAGTTCATGTGACATTTTTAAATGTAGATAATTGTGTTGTCTGTGAATCCAGACACTCTTACTTCCTCCTTTCTACCGAATTCTTTTTATTTCTTTTCTCACCTTACCACATCACCGGGTTTTCCAATGCAGTGTTGGGAAGAAGTGCTGAGAGCAGACAGCCTTGCTTTATTTCTTACCTCACAGGAAAAGTGTCAAGTCTTTCGGCATTAAATGATACTTGTAGGGTGTCTGCTTGTTTGTTGCAGAGACTTTTAAAAAAGGTAAAGAATTTATTTCTTACTCCTGATTTTCTGAGTGAGATCTTTCATTAGGACTGAATGTGAGATTTTGAAATGCTTTTCCTTCTTTTGAGATCATTGCATGGTTTTTCACTCTTAGTCCGTCAGTGTGGTGAATCACATTAATTTTCAGCTGTGTGAACTGGCTGATTAGCAGCTTTAATCCTGGCTGCGAAACCGACTCCCTCTGCCTGTGCTGTGTGTGTTCTTCCCTATTACCACCGCAGCAAGCCCCTCCAAACACAGGCACCTGCAGCCGCGCGACGTCTCATCTGTGGTCCTGCAGGCCCCACGCTCAGAATGAATCTCCAAGGGCTCAGACCGGGAAGTCGGCAGAGCAGCTCGTTCAGAGGCTGGGAGAGTCTGCTGGCCAGGCTCCGGCCACCCTCTGTCTCCGCTCCGTGGAGGGGTCACCGTGCCCTGCCCCTGCTGCCCAGCATTCCTGTTAGGAGCTCACGAGACGCAAGTCCACCTGCTGACTCTCCACTCAGGGCCCTCTACGCCGTCAGGTTCTAGAGACCAGAGCCTGGGCGGATGGGAGGCCCATTCTGGCTCACGCACACACACGGGTGGGGGCCCCGCCCTGACCCCAGCGCTGGCCTGTCGTCGCGTTGCTCGCTCTGCGAATCTTAGCAGGGTATCCTGCATCTTCTCCTCACTTCTCGTCTCTCCTCTCTGCTTTTCATCTCTTCGTCTTATTACACACTTCTACGCTAATTACTTTGTTCAGTTGTTCAGCTCATTAACTGACACTTCAGCTATTTTTATTGTTATTTATCTATTAATATATTTCTAATTATCCTGCTTTCCAGTTCCAGAACAATGATTTTATTTCATTGTGGCCAGTTTTTAATCTCCCTGAGGATATTTACTCTAAAGTATTTTTTTCTGTATCATCAGTTAAATTTGTTTTTCAAATTTCAGTTTATCCTGATTAGCCAGTCTGATGTTTTCTTATGTTTCAGGGTCATGTTTTCCCAAATATCTGGTCATTCCCGGCTGTTGCTACTTGTAATCAGAAGCTACAGCGAATGATGCTGGGAAATGGGACATACGTTTTAAGCGTACACACGCCTCTGTCCTTGTCATGGGCCAGATCCAGTGTCCCTAGATGTGACAGGAGCGTGTCACGAATTGTGACAGGAGGGCGGAAGTGTGCACACCAAGGCTTCCATGCCTCTGTCTCAGGACATGGAACGTGTGCAAGTCGTCCTCACATGCATGGCTGGCTTCTAGGAGATGCCACTGCAGAGCTTGCTAAGATGCGCCCTCCCACGTGCCTGTGTGCATGTTCACACATTGTCCTCTTGCTCCTGACCTTCACCAAGCTCCACACCCCTGCTAAGCACCTCCTGAAGGAGCCATGGCTTTCCTCTAGGCTGGTGCTTGGGGCTTCTTCTCAAGGGCGGAAACTACGGCTGCGGGATGTCAAATGTGGTGCAGGGAGAGGCGGTCCTGCCGCAGCTGCTGCTGACATCATCCTCTAACTAATTTCTCTGGTGACATCCCCTCCTCCCGTGTCTGTGGATGCTTAGTGGGGCATTTCTCCACTGTCCACGCAGATCCAGCTCTACACTCAGGAGACGTTTCTCTCCAGAGCGAGTTTTCCTCACTTCTTCTCTACCTCTTTTATTTCTCTTTCCTGTAATATTTTTCTGTGATTTAAAAGCTTGTGTGAAATCGCTGGGCTCTCCCGTGTGTTTATCCTCAGCTGTAGCTGCTGTTGTCTGAGGAGACAGCATTTTCCTCCTCCACATGCTTACATGCTTAGCGTGTTACACTTCCTGGATTTTGCTTCACTGCTGAGTTTAAAAAGGTACTTTTAAACTGCACTTTTAATTTTATTTTCCTGAATATTGGTGAGATATACTATGTTTTCATATTTTTATGGAGTATTCTGCTATCTTGTCTATGAATTAACACTTTATCAACATAACTTTTTGCTAATAATGAATTCCTTATATATTCTAGTTATTTATTAAGTCTTGTTGATTATATTGAATTGCAAATACTTTCTACCAGCTAATTTATTGTCAGTTTCTACATGCATTAGTTTTTGATTTATAAAAATTACTGATACTAAAATAATGTAAGTAACTTTTCTTTTTCTCTGTGCTTTTGTGTTCTATTAAAATAAAATTTTGCTATCACCAATTTATATGGATCGCCTCTTCTCCTTTAAAGATAAGCATGATGCTTTTTATATTTAGGTCTTGCATTTGCACACACACATGTCTGCTGCTTGGGTCTGGAATGGTAACTTGGCTGTCGACTTGACAGCACACTCCTCCATGTCGACCGGCATGTGCGGCAGCAGGCTGCGTGGGCGCCCACTCCGAGGGTGCAGCCCCCTGTGATGGGGCCCGGGTGGAACAAGCTCAGGAGAAGGAGGAAGTCCCAGCGCAGGCTCCTGGGCTCCACACTCTCTGCTTCCTGCTGCCGTGAGTGAGCAGCCCTCCCTGCCAGGCTCGTCCACCACGACACTGCCACACCACAGGACAGCAGCGATGGACAAAGAGGGCAAGGCCTGGGACTCTGAGCAGAACAAATCCCCCGTACATTGTTCATGCAAGGTGCTTTGTCCCCGTGATGGGAAGGATATGCGAGATCCATCTCCCTGCCCACTCTGCTGTCCCCAGACCTTTCATTCGGCCCCAATGCTGTCAGTTACACTCTTAGAGTTTGTATTGATGCGTTTTTCTCTTAGGTCTTTGTTAGTGTGTTTTATTTGTTTCTTCTATTTATCTGTTTTTAATTGACATGTGTTGTACTTATTTGTGGGGTATGGGTTTAAAATTTGACACATGTACACAATGTGAACAGTCAAATCACGGGAATGAGGATTCCCATCTCCTGAAATAGTGTCATTTCCATGTGTTGAGAGTCTTCAAAATCTCCTCTGGTTATTTCAAAATGTATAATAAGTGTTGCAGGGGCCAGGGATTTAGCTCACTGGTGCACTGCCTGCCTCGAAAGCGCCAGGTCCTGAGTTTGATCGCTGGTACCAAAAGAAAAAAGTGTTATAGACTATAGTTTGCCAGCTGTGCTATACAGAACATTAGAACTAATTTCCCCCATATAACAATACCATGCTGTTTAAGAATTATATGTTTATACAATTTATTCTTGATATCTAATAGGACATATCATTTCAACATGCTTTTTCTTCCCAGAGGAACTGGTTGTTTATGACCTAATTTTCCAACTAAAATTTAGAATTAAATTGTTCAGGTTAAAAAATAACACTTTTGGGATGCACCTCTTACTGTAGTAAAATTTTGTTAACTTAAACATTCACCACATATTTTAATAACCCTTGCAATGATCCATTGTATCATGTCAAAGCATTGGCTTGATAATATTATAATGCCCCAGATTGCTTTATTCCAGAATTTACCTGCTGGAATACCTTTATTGCAATTATTTTACTTAATCTTGGTTTGTCCTTATCAATTAGACATGTTTACTGTAGAATGCATGAGCTGACTACATCAGTTTGCTAGAGCTGCTATAGCACAGTGCCGCAGACGATACTTAAGCCAAGAAATGTGAGCTGCACTTCCGGAGGTGGAAAGTTTGAGGTCTGCCAGGAGCTGGGTTGCTTCCTTCAGATGCCTGTGGGGAGGAATGTGTCCCATTACTCTTTCTTTTCTTAATGCTTTTTTTCATTCTTATTAGGATATGTTTGCAAAACATAATTGCATTTCATCTGGAGGAACTGGTTCACATGCATATTGCATCTGGATCATTTTTCCCTTTCCCCTTCCCACCATCCCTGCTGCTCCTTCCCAAGATCCCCTCCTATCTTCACAAAGTCTGCCTCCCCATTTCCTTCCACCTCATTGGACTTTGCTCTTCATTTATAGTCTGGATTTCTCATATAATAGAAGCCATGTGATATTTAACCCCCTGTGTTTGATTTATGTCATTTAGCATGATGATCTTCAGATGTACCCATTTTGCTTCAAATGACTCAAATTTCTCTTAGTTATGGCTGAGTACGCCATTGTGCATAAATACCACATTTTCTTTATCCATCATCTGTTTATGGACATATAGGCTGTTTCCATAATTTAGCTATTGTGAATGGTGCTGCTATAAACATGGATGTGCATGGATCCCAGTAACAGGATGATTTTAACTCTTTGGGGAAGATAGAAGAATTATAGCTGGGTTGAAAGGCATTTCTATCTCTATGGGGATTTGTGTGGAATATCCATTTTGATCTTCACAGTGATTGTACCAGTTCACATTCCCATCAACAGCACAGAAGGGTTAATTTTTCCCAAAACCTTGCCAACATTTGTAGGTCTTTGTGTTGTTGATGATAGAGAGTAAGATGGACTCTCAGTGTAGTTGTAATTTACATTTCTCTAATGGCCAAAGATGCTGAACATTTTTTATGTACTTATTGGCAACTTTATTTCTTTTTTGAGAAGAGTCATTTGTTTCAATTGCCCATTTTTTAAGAGGGTCTTTTATTCTGGAAGATCTAATAGAAGGACAGACAGACACCACTACAGTCATAATGGAGGCTGTCCAGACCTCACTCTCACAGATAGGTCAACCAGACAAAAAAAAAACAACAAAGAAATATCAGCATTGAACCACACCATGGAGCAAATGAACTCAACGGATATCTTAAGAGTATTTCATCCAACAACAGCAGAATACACATTTTTCCCAGCAGCCCACAAAACTGTCTCCAAATTAAACTGTATTTTAGGCCATAAAACATGCTTAAATAAATACAAAAGAACTGAAATAATCTCTTACATACTAGAGCAGTGGTGGTGAAACTATGGCACACACACATGTTATCTGTTCTTCTTTTAAAACAAAAGATGTTAGGCCTGGCATGGTGGCACATGCCTGTAATTCCAGCACTCGGGAGTCAGAGACAGGAGGATTGCCTCAAATTTGAGGCTAGCTTGGGCTACGTAGTGAGTTCAGGGCCAGCCTGAACTACACAGCAAGACTCTGTCTCAAAAAGCAAAAAAAGATGTTGATGTATGAGTTGTTTTTTCTAACCTAAAACCTTGGTATTCAGGTTTCATTGTGGTGTTGGCACTTTGTGATAAATAAGTGGGTTTTGGTTTGTAGTTTGGTCACTTGTCTCTAAAAGGTTCACCATCACTGTACTAGAAGATTGTAGCAGAATGAAACTGGAAATAAAGAGTAAAAGAAACCACAGAAACTATGCAAACAATGGAGGATAAATCATACATTACTGAATAACCAGGGGAAAAATTAAAAAGTTTTGGAATCAAATGACAATGGCAGCACAACATACCAAAAACTGTGGAACCAAAGGGAACCAGTTCAAAGAGGGAAGGTTATAGCTGTGAATGCTCTTCTTAAAAAGAATAGAGCAATTGTTTGTAGTAGCTACAGCTTGGAAACAGCCCAAGTGTGCATCAACAGGAGACTGGAAAAAGAAGATGTGTGGGGTTTTTTTATAAAATGGAGTACTACTCAGCCATAAAGAATGAGAAACTAGAGACACTTATAACTAAATGGATGCACATTGAGGCCATACTCTTAAGTGAAATAAATAAGACACACATGTGTAAATACCAAATAGTTTCTCTGGTGTGAGAAACTGAAAGTGTAAATAAGGATCAAAATGAATAAATGATAATGTGAAATAGGAAGAAAAGGTCTAAAGGGGTAGGGGAAGTGAGAGGGGGAGGGGAAGGAAAAGAAGGGAAAGGAAAAACTATGAGACGAGGAAAAAATGGAAACAAGGTCTTTGTAAATAGGGAGGGGTGGAGGAGTTGAAGGGAGGGCAGGGGAATGGGGAAAACATAAGAACCGAGATACATCATGTAAGGGCACAAGTTTGCAATGATGAATGTAACTGTTGTATACCTAAAATGGACCAATAAACTTATGAAAAAAAAAAGAATAGAGCAATCCCAATGACATATCATGGGGTCCTAGAAAAACAAGAGCAATCCAATCCCAAACTTGAAGAAGGAAAGATCAGAGTGGAAATTAATGAACTTGACACTAAATACATAATAGGATCAATGAACCAAAGAGTTTTTTTAAAAGGATTAACTAGATTGATAAACTCTTACCCAAACTTACCAAGAGGAGGAAGGAAAAGATTCATATCAATGTAATTGGAAACTAAAAGGTCAAATCACAACACACACCAACAAAATCGAGAGGATTAAAAGAAACCATTTCAAAAACTTATATTCCAATGCCTTGGAGAATCCAGAGGAAATACATTCCAATGACCAAATTGAACCAAAGAGATATTAAAAACCCTGAATAGACCAATAACAGGTAATAAAATTGAGGCAATAATTAAAAGACTACCAACAAAGAAAAACCCAGGACTTGATGGGCTGACTCACCACTGACTTTGATCAGAACTTCGTGGAAGGAACTACCGTAAGTACTCCTCAAACTCTTCTATAAAATTGAAAAGAAAGGAGCACTGCCAAACACATTCCTGGAAGGTACCATTACCCTGATGCCAAAACTGGAGAAGGACTCAACAAGAAAAGAAAACCATAGGCCCATCTCCTTATAGAACATAAAGCCAAAAATCCTCAACAAAATATTAGCAAGCAGAATGAAACAAATCATCAAAAAGATCCACTATCACAACCAAGTAGGCTTCATCCCATTGGTGCACAATTGCACAAGAAATATTGCCAAGAATCAACAAATGGGATTCTATCAAATTTAAATCTTCTGCACAGAGAAAGAAACAGCTGACGGAGTGCAAATGTAGCTGCAGAATTGGGGCGAGGGGCTGCCAGTGACTCTTCAGAGAGAAGACTAGCGTCTAGAATATGTAAAGAACTATAGCCTCTGCCTGTCTGCCAGTGATCATGCATTCCTTAACCTGTGAAGCACTGCCCTGGCCTCTGCCCAACTCATTCTCTTGTGTGTTTGCCTTGTGTTTGTAGCTCTGTGTTCACACTGACTCCAATCCAGAGACACCAGGCACACCGGACTTGGGCCCAACCTATTCAAGTATGACCTCGTCTTCATTTACCACATTGCAGTGACCCCACCTTCAAATTAGGCCACTTTCTGAGGTGGTCAGGATTAGAATTTCAGCATGAGTTTTGGGAGAACAACACTGAGTTTGTATTTGAATTTATATCTACTTTTTAATTTCCATTTTACTTATTTTATACTTTTCTTGACTTATTTTTAATTCATCAAATAGACTTTTACTTTCATTTTTATGTTAAGTAGCACACAACAAGTCTACTCTTTGTACTAATCCTTAAAACCTGACTGTTTTAATCTCATTCAAAACGAGCAACAGTCTGAGCAGCTTCACGATCATACACAGTGCTGTCACTGTCTCATCATTATCTCCCATGTCTGTGTTTCAAACTTGTTTTCAACACCTTTCTTAGGCATTGTTTTATATAAATAATACTTAGAAAGATCTTGACAATATTTACCTGCTGCTTTGCTTGTAAGTCCTTCTAGCATCTAAATCCTTTCTCTGAACAAGTTTCTCCTCCCTGACATGTGTATTTTAGGTATTCATTTAGCAAGAGACTTTTTTTTTCTGAAAAATAGTAAGTTATAAATTTTAAGTTCACAGCTGTTTTTCTATCTGTATTTTTCACTTTCTATAGAAAGTCTCTCATTGCTGTGTTCTTCAGTATTGTAACAACATGCTCAGGTGTCGATTTTTTAAAATGTGTCCTGTTTGGAATTTGTTGTGCTTCCTAAATCTGAAATCATTGATTGTAGAAAAACCTCACCCATAATCACTTCAACTTCTCTGCACCTCCAGTCGTGTCATTTCTTCCCTAGAAATCTGGTTAGATTACATAGTGTATTTCTCAATCTATTCATTATACCTAACTCGTTCTGTCTATTTAACTCTGCATTGTATTCTGAATAATTTCCAAGTATTTATCCACTTCAGAAATTAAAATTCCCTATGTTTCCCCAATCATCCCTCCCTGCCCCAGTCCCCTGGAATCCACTGGTTTTTTATTGTCTATTGTCCTCCTTGTCCAGAAATTCATGGTGCTGAAATCATGCAATATATCTACTTTTCAGATTATTTTCCTTCATGTAATAATATGTGTTTAAGTTTCCTCTGCTTTTTTTCTTGGCTAGGTAACAGACTTTTCTTTCTAGCAATGAATAATTGTCCATAGTCTAGGTGTATCACAATTTGTCACTTTCCGAAGGACATCTTGGTTGCTTCTAAATTTTAGCAATTAGGACTAAAGCTACTGTAAACATCCTTTGGGATGAGCATCAAGCAGCGTCATTGCTGGATCAGATGGCAAGGGTACGTTCAGTTTTGTAAGTACATTAAATTTTGTCTTCCCAAGTGGTTCCACCTTTTTGGCCTTCCTACTGGGGATGAATGAGAATTCTGGCTGTTCCCTATCCTCACCAACACTTGCTATGGCTAGTTTTTTGGGTTCTGACAATTCCAATAGGTATCTCATTGTTGTTTTAATTTGTATTTTCTTGGTGCTGTATACTATAGAACATATTTTCCTATTTTCATCTCTATATGTTCTTTGATGATATGTCTGTTAAGATCATGCACTTTCTTTTTAATTTTTGAATTAAATTTCATTTTTTGAATGACATAATATTAGCACATATTTATGAGTTATAAAGGAAATATGTTACAAACTGAAGATTGTGAATGTACTCACTATATGGAGATGGCAAAAGTTTCAGGTGATAGGCAGGTTAATTTTCCTGAATTAATCATTATCTAATATGTCCATATATCAAAACATCATATTCACCCTGCTTTCATTGGGTTATGTTTTATTGTTGAATTCCTGCCTTGTTCTTTATTATAAATTTTTAATTGATTATCTTTTCAATTCCAGCTTTATTTTGTTTCCTACTTATATTCTGAATCAATGATTCTATTAGTTGAGGGTCTGATTCTTGTGTTGGTTCTTTCTGCTGACTCTCTCCCTGGCTTGATTACTTGTTTCTGTGCTTTTCTTTTTTAATGTAGATATCATGTTTGTTGCTTCTTTGGGTTTAAAGACACTGTGAAGGTTGCACTGAAGGTCTTTCTTTCCAGCAAGATTTGTGTTTGCCGTTGAGAGGGGCCCCATGTGCTTGGGACTCTCAGAACCCCAATTCATCATCATGGGCAGCTGCAGTTGTAAAGATGCAGGGAAGCCGTTTCCCTCTCATGCTGAGACAGGGGCTTTCCCTTTCATTCTCCTTTGTAGGTAGAGACTTTTCTTTTAGCATACTATTCTACCTATGGTGCAGCTCCTGGAAGGTTTCAGGTTTATGCAGGGTCTCAGTTCCAACGTCCATGTGTAGAAGACCACAGGCTCTATTTTCTTCCCTGGTAGCCATCTGCCACTTACATTTCTTGCTTAGTAACCACACCAAATATTCACTGGTAGTTGCTGCCTGGGGCTCCTCACAGCTTTAGTTTCAGGCATCCTTCTGTTTTAGGTCCCTGAAGACAAATCTTTCCATTTCAGAAGTTTAGCTATGCACTTGAAGGAATGTTTATTACACTTTACCCATCATTTCTGATTTTTTTATTCAGAAGTTTTTCAAAGTTTCCCAATAGCCAGAAGTGAGATATTCTGACTGCTTTCTGTATTTTAAATATACATCAAAATTATGGTTCACTAATGACCTCCTCTTACATGCTTCAGCACTGTTAAATATTTATTTTTTTATTATATATCTTCTCCATCATTCAAAGGGCTTTTTATGCAGAAGGTAGAAAAAGCAGGTGAACCCAGTTGACACTCTCAACTCAGTTTTTGAATTTGGTCTTGAAGGTCAAGTAGAATCTTGTCATTTGGGAATGGAGACCAAGACCAGTTTTTGCTAAGATAAGACAATCATGAATAATATGCTTTTCTTAGAGAACAGTGAAAACTTCACTAGAGCTGGGGAGCACCACCCTTTAGGACAGAGATACAAGATGAGTCTAAAAGGGAGACAGGTTTAAATGACACAGCGATCTCACATGACACAGTAAGGAATCTGAGTTCTGCCTTATAACTCAGCAAAAATAATTGCTATTTGCGTTTTACTTATTAGGTGGCTGGCACTGTCTTGGAGATTTTTACATGGGAAATTATTATCCATATTTTATAAATAAAATGAGGCAAAAAGAGATTTGGCTGGTGAGGGTCACACAGATCCTGGGAGGTAAAGCCAAGATTGTGTTGTACTACAGAGCTCATGAATTCAGTGAGTTCCTGCGGCTCCCAATCGACAAATACGTCAGTAAGTGTCAATAAGGGGGTAGGAAGTAGCCCACCAGCTCTAGGAAGATTATTCTATTGGCCTGGTAGCTCAGTGAAGGAAGGAAGGGATCATACACCACTCTTACCTGCTCATCAGTACAGAAAAGAAAGCTATACCTGGGAAATAGAGGGAAGAGCGAAAGGGGAGCTTTCCAAGTGAGCAGGAAAGCCTTTACACGTACTCTTCCTGAGAGGGGAGGTCACCAGAAGGTTGGTGTAGAGGAGCAAGACCCTTGGGCATTTTAAAAGGTGTATTTGTATGGCCAGATAGCAAATGGGTTATAGGAGAGCAAGGATTAAAGCAGAGCATGAGCCTTACTTGCAAACTCTGTTCTCGTTATTGACAAGGACAGAATATTTGGACCTCCCTGATTGGGGAGCAGAGGTGAGCACAGACTACTAAAGGAGATCAGGTCTTGGAGGACTGCCATGGGCCGCCATCCTGCCTCACAAGAGAAAAGGAGGTGAGGAGGGATCTAGTGTGATGTAGAGACTGGATGCATAATGTGGTGGGGGTCACCAATGTGGGGAATGGAAATCACTTTCCCTTTGGTTCACACTGATATCCTTACTTCAGAAATTCTCCAGAGACCTGGAAAAGAGAAAGAGGCTTTTTGACACAGAATAGTCTGTGCAGACGAAGAAGTTTGTTACCCGTTTGTTCTCATTTATATTTTCAATGTTGTGAGACAGGTGTTATTGCTTTGGATGTATAATCAAGAAACTCAGTCTCAGAAATGTTAGCTAACTTTCCTAAAGCCTGGCAGCAATGAACACTGACTCCCATGGCCCTAAAGCATATACTTTCTGAGGACACCTTTCTGGGAAATAAACTTAATCCTAACCAAGATGAGACTTACTCTGCAGCAGATTGAAACTCAGAGGGGAGCCCAAGAAAATTTCAATAGCAGCCCAGAAAGACATCCAGAGGTGGCTTTCATGTTCTCTAATGCTTTCAAATATGCCACCTTAAGGTGACTCTTACTAGGCTTGGGGACAGTCTCTCCTCCCAGCATCCTGATCTAATTCTGGAGCCTCTGTGGGACAGCAGCCAGAATGCCTTAGGGTGCTTGGTGCATCTTCACCGAGCCAGCTCTGTGTGCCCCACTGTCCCTCTCAGCCTTGCCTGCCCTTGCTGTGTCCTAGTGGTGGAGCTGCCAACACTGCCCTGTAGGGGATGCATTTAGGAGGCCTCCCGGGGCTCTGGGAGCAGCTCTGCTGTGTAGCAGGCAGTGCTCAAGCAGGGACATTAAAACCATGTCCTTTCCATTTTCACTCCTGGAGAGAGAGAGAATTGATTGGTTCCTTCACTTCTCTGGAGAAATATATCCAAACATCTCTTTTGCTCTTGTTTGCTCTCAAAGTCAAAATGTACTGTTTTGTGCATACAGAGAGGATCCAATCAGTGTAAAGAGGCCAAGGGTCTAGAGAATCGTACAAAGAACATCTGCAATGGCTTGAATGTGTCCCCCCAGAAGTTCTCGTGTTGGAAACTTGGTCCCCAAAGTCATCTGTTAGTAATGGGTGAAGATGGGGCTGGGGCAGTGAGAACTGAGAACGTGAGGGTGGCGTGGCAAGGACTCCATAAGAAGAGGAAGAGGGTGCTGACCCCTCTGGCTATGAGATACCTTTGCCTTGTCAGGGTTAGCAAGAAGGTCCTCGCTGGCCCCGGTGCTGCAGTCCTGGACTCGCCAACCTCCAGAACCGGACATTAACAACACTTCTATTCTTTGTAAGTTTCCCTGTCTGTGAGACTCAGTTGTAGCAACACAAACCAGTGTAAGACAATCTCCAAAGGAAGAAGGGGTGAGAAAAAAGATAAATTCCATCAGTGAATGCTATAAATAGGTACAGCAAGGCCATGTAAATTGAATGTGAACCGTCATTCAATTCCTTCCAACAGGGTTGGATCAGTTTACTCTTCAGTAGCTACGCTGTGTTGGTATTGGGTATTAAGATTTTTGTCTACATTTCTTATTTAATGCTTCTGCAAACTTAATACAGTCACTGTTTGCTGCCTTTTATACGTGAGTAAAATGGAATTCCCAGAGGTTAAATGGCTTATGCAAGTTAAATTCAATGTAATTTAGAGCCAGGATTCAAACTTGTCTTTCTGATGTCAAAGTCTAGGGCTCCTTCTGCCACATGGTCCTCCTGCCTTTAGTTGGGAGTTGGAATTGAAAGTGAGTAGAAGGGAAGTGAGATTTTTAGGGAATGGCACAGAGAAATGGTTGAGCCATGTTTATCTCAGCACCCACCTTGTCTTAGGCCTGCTATAACTAAATGCCTTCTCTGGGTAGTTTGTGAACATCACATTCCAGGAGGCTGGAAAGTCCAAGATCCAGGTGCCAGCAGACTGGCACCTAGAGAGTGCCCAGTGTGTGGGTGAGGTCTTCTCTCTCTGCCACACAGGGTGGGCAAGGCCGCTGTCTGGCTTCTGTCGTGAGGGCACTAATCTCCTGCACAAAGGCTTTGCCCTCAACCTGATTATCTCCCAAGGCCCCACCCCCTAAAACCATCACACCACTGACCATTTTTAGGGCATGCAAACTTCCACACCTGCCATCCTTGGGCTCTTCGATGGCCCCAAAGCTCAGGTGTTGAAGGTTTGTCGTGGGAGGGCAGAGACTCCAGGAGGTGTCCTGGTTGGCAAGCGTGGGTTTCTGGGGCATAGCCTGGGAGTTTATCTCCTCCCTGGCCCCTTCTCTCCCTCTCTCTTCTTCCCAGATGCCATGAGCCGAGCAGCTTCCCTCTGCTGTGCCTTCCACTAGGCTGCTTCCGCAGCCACAGCCCCCAGGGTAACGGACCAGCTGAGCATGGACTGAAGCCTCCAGATCCATGAGCCACCACGTACCTTTTCTCCTCTGAGGTGCTTTCCTCAGATGTCTTGTAACAGCGTTGGGAAGGTGGCTCACCCAAGACCACAACACACCTTGACACCAGCTCCTGGACACTGCCACTCCACGCCCCTCCCTTCTTTACATTTCCATTTATTCTCAAGTGGCGCAGTCTGAACCTGAGTCTGAAGAGAGAGTCTCTGTTCCGCTCTCTCTACATCTATAAAATCCTTGGAATTTGATTCTGTCCATCAAGAAGCCTTAAACACCCACATGTGCTGGCCACTAAGGCCCCAAGGGACACAAACACTACAGTTAACCAGAAAAAGGCTGAAGAGTCAGGGCAGGATCAGATCAAGAGTTTTGTGTCCACTTTAGGTTCAGCTGCCAAGTATTCAATGGGATTTATTCACTTATTCGGAGAGCATTGGCTGAACATATACTAAGTGTGCAGAAAAATACAGGAAGGGCTACACACTGTCCTCTCTGCTAGGCCATAGCCTTGGCTCTAATAAAGTATGCATTCCACATTGTTCATGTCCTAGGAAGGGCAGCTGAGCAACAAACAATCACAAGGAACAGAGCAGGGAGTAACTGGCAGCAGTGGGGTCAGGTAGAGCGTTCTAGGGGGCTGCCGGTTACGGAGGGCACAAAAGGCTCTGTGGGACAGGGGTGCTGCCTGGGGAAGGGCCGCACGGGGGGCAGAAGCAGGCCCAAGACCCTCACAGCACAAGGAAAGGCAGAGCATCTTGTGTGGGCGGAGCTCAGGAGCAGGAAAGGGAATCCTAGGAACCAGGTGTCAGGGCTCACAGGGGACCCTGCTTTAGGGTCCCAGGGACAACTGTAAGATGTTAGCAAATTAATACGTAATGTGGCGAGCCCTTGGAGCATTCTGAGTGGAGAAGCAAAATGTTCTTATGTGTTTTACAAGGTCCAATCTAGACAATAAATTACAGAGGACAAAGTCTTGAGGAGGAAGGGCAGTTAGGAGCTTCAGCAATATTTTAGAAAAAAGATGATGGTATCTTAGGCCCGAATCATAGTGTTAGGAGCGAGGACGATGTCTGGATTACGGAGTCAGCTGAACGGCTGTAAAGACTGGGGACTGGTATGAGATGAGGTTTAAGGAATGACTCCAACCTGTTTGGCCTCGGCAGCGGAGTCATGGACTTACCAGTTGCTGCAGGAACAAAGACTGGAAGAGAAGACGACGAGTTCGGTTTTGGATGTGAAAACTGTGAGATTTCTGGTAGTGGAGATGCTGAGCAGTCACTGGGACACACAGAGTTTGGAGTGGAACCAGAGCAGGGATGTGCGAGGCTGGGAGGCACAGTGGCACCTACGAAATGAGCTAGCTGCCCTCAGGCAGTTTCCCGTCACTGAGACGCCACACCTGACACCCACAACTCCTGGAGAACAGGTTTGCTTTAGCTCATGTTTTCAGTCCATGGTCCAAGGCAGAAAGCGCACGGGAAGGGCCTGGGCCGAGAAAACACTGCTTTGTCCAGGACTATTATCAGGGTAAGTCTAGTCGCCTAGAATGAGTTAAAAGTAATCCACGTGGTTATATTCTCTTGAAGAGGTTGTCAGCCATCAGTATTATTTGTAAGTGCTTTGAGGAACCCTATTGAAAAAAATCTGTGGCTAGTGGTTTTTAAGATGATTAATCCACTTTACTTAATTGATGTAAGAGCAGTGTGGTCACCTTTCGCTCCTGTGGGAGTTTTGGTAGCGTGTGCTTTTTAAGGAGTGGATCCCTTTCAAATCGTGGATACAGAGCTGCTTGTCGCATTCCTTTTTATTCTTAGCAGTGTGTGTCCCTCTCTCGCCTCTGCTCTTCCCCTGCCCTCCCCTTCATCCTGGACACAGGCTCGACCATGTTAATGGTCTTTAAGAAGAACCACCACCTTTTGCTTTTGTTAAATTTCTCTGTATTTTTCTATTTTCCATGTAATTAGTTATATTCGGTTTATTTTTTCTTCTGTTGGCTTTGGGCTAAATTTGTCTTCTTTCTCCAGATTCCTAAGGTGGAACTTGAGAATACTGACTTTAGATCTTTATTTTTCCTTTGTAACATATGCCTTAATGCTGTACATTTCCCCCCTCAGATCTGCTCTTAAAGCACTCCAGAAATGCTACTTCACTGCAGTTCTATTTTATTTTCAGTTAGTTCAAATTTTTTGCTTTGTTTTTGGTGCTGAGGATTGAACTCAGGACCTTGCGCTTTTTCTTTTGCTTAAATTCTTTTACTGGTACATTTTAGGTATACAGTATGTTTACATTTATCATTGGGTGCTTATACCTGTACATGATGTACCTTGGTTCTTATTTTTTCCCCATTACCTGTGCACCCTTCACCCCCTCCACCCATAGTTACAAAGACTTTGTTTCCATTTTTTTCTTTTCTCATAATTTTTCCTTTCCCTTCTTTCCTTTCCCCTTCCCCTCCAATCACCCCTACCCTTTGGACCTTTTCTTCCTATTTCAAATTATCAATTATTCGTTTTAATCATGTAAATAAGGACCTTGCACTTTTGAGGCAGGTGGTGGCACCACTGAGCTAAATCCCCAGCCCAGTTCAAAATATTCTTAAATTTATCTTTGGACTTCTTTCATTTAACGTCTTCATTAATTAGAAGCGCATTGTTTAAATTCCAAGTATCAGGGTATTTTCTAGCCATCTCTTTGCTGCTGCTTTCTAGTTTGATCCCTTTGTAGTAGA
Source organism: Heterocephalus glaber (assembly GCF_053883595.1). NCBI lineage: Eukaryota > Metazoa > Chordata > Mammalia > Rodentia > Bathyergidae > Heterocephalus > Heterocephalus glaber. Next base: position 24,699,524 of record NW_028258357.1, read on the forward strand.
GCAGCATGCTTGTCATAATTTCTGTTCTGTTGCTTCTCGAGGTGCCTCTTGTGGCCCAGATCTGTCTATCTTGGTGAATGCTCCACGAGACCTTGAGAAGAATGTGTGTCCTGCTGTTGTATAGATGTGAATTAGACCAAACCCACTGGTCATATGCTCAGAAAGTCACATCCTGTGGGTCCCCAGGCCTCACCCTTCTCTTCCGTGTCTGCCTTGGCACGTGGCTGGCCCCCACTCTTCTGAGGCCGGTTGGCTGTGTGTTTTCCTCTGTGGGCCTGAACCCAAGCCAGGCCTGGAGCATTCCCAGGCGTCAGTAAACATGCTTAGATTGATTTTCAAAACACTGAGCCATCAAACATGTTGGTGAGAATGTAGAAACCAACCCTGGCCCCCCTGAGCCAGATTCCCTAAGCTTCCGAGTAAACGCCCCACCCTCTCTTGTAGACACAGAGGTGGGGCATCTCTCCTTGTCCAGCGAGGCAACACCCTGCGGTGTAAGAGCCCTGGCGGTGGCATGGGCTGGTGTTGAGTGGCCCCATTCCCCGTGCCTGACCCAGCCATCTCAGCAGGGCTGAGGGCAACTGCAGTGTGGAAAGGTCCCTGCCCCAGTTCGCATGTGACTTCAGCTGTGGCTTCGCCCCGACTCCATCCTGCCTGGTCTGCTGATTCCTGATGCAGGGACAGAGGTCTCCAGTTCTACCAGTTTTTGCCTCTTATGAACATTTTAACGCTGCCTTCCTGGGTCAGTACACACGGGGTGGTTACACATTCCTGGAGAACGCACCCTCTGTCACTTTGCAAGCCCCTCTTTATCTGGGATGGTGTGGCACTGTAGCGCGGACAAGCTGTCTGTAATTACTGGAAACATCAGGTGTCCTTTCTCGATTCACTCTCCACCACTCTGAGTCATTACATTAGAGTGCGTCACCTGGACTCAGGGACTCGATGCCCTCTGATGATCTCTGACATTAGTGTGGTGTCCTCAGCCATCAGCATTAAAACTGCTCATTTACAGAGTTGGGTTAAAATCGACTCTGTCTCGGCTCTTTTTCTATATTGCATTTTTCTTGTTTCCTTTCCTCTTTTTTCTACCTGCTCTGGTTTTGAGTGAGAATTTTTAAAAATTCCATTTTTCTCATCTATTAGCATGTCAATTATGATCCTTTTAAAAAATTATAGTAGTCCTAAAGATTAGTTTCATTTTTTAGTAACCTAAATTCTCTTTCAAGTAACACTGTGCCATTTAACACGTGCACAGGAACCTAAAACCTTACCCTAAGCCAGTTGCTCCCTCATTCCTGGTGCGCTGCTGGCACGGACTTCATTTCTCTGGGTGATGTATGGGGCCACTCGACTCTGACCACTCCTGCTTTAAATAGCTGTGTTTTAGATCAATTAAAAACAAAGAAAAGAAAAGAAAAGATTTCCTTTGACTTTCATTATTCATTCTCCGTCCTTTTCTTTGCTTTATCCTCACTCAAGGTTCCACCCTTTGTCATTCCGTAGGCCCGAGGAGCTGCTTTTACCTGAAAGGAGGTGTTCCAGTAATGTGTGTCCAGGGCTCCCTTCCTCCTTTGCTGTGGAAGATAATTTTTCTGGATATAGAATTCTGAATTGTTCTTTTCTTTACGCACGTGAAATTTTCCCCTCTCACTCTTCTTGCTTACATGCCTTCTGATGAGAGGCCTGGTGCACTTTTTAGGCCTTGTTCTTCTCCAGGTGAAGTTTCTTGTTCCCTTTAGCTGTTTTCCAGACTTCTTCTTTGTCTTTAGCTTCCTTGGGCACAGGATCTCTAATCTGTAGTTTGTACCTGTCATGAATCCTGGAAAATCCTTTGCTGATGTCACTTCATGTTTTCCATTCTGTTCTTCTCTTTTTGTTTGTAGATCCTGTGTCTTTTGAAGCAGGCTTTGGTCCATGAGTGTCCTCTTCTGCTCACTCATTTGTTCTGTTGTTGTCTTTCCTTGCATTTTGATTTGGAAAGGTTTTGTTGGGCCACGGTCTAGCTCATTTCCACGAGGCCACGGAGGACCTGTCCATTCTGTGACAGAGCTTCCACTTCTCCCATTCCCTTTTGATTCTTAGAATTTCTCCCTGCTTATGTGATTATCTTTTCTTTCACATAGTCTACCCATGTTAGAGTCCTTAACCTAGCAATCATATTAGTTTTTAATTCCTTATTCCATAATCTCTACATCCCCCTTGAATATGAATCTGGTATTGGACTTTTCATTTCTTCAGACTGGGTTTTTCTTTCTTACCTTGTTATACCTTATCATTTTTTGTTGAAATCCAGGTATTTTGCATTAGGTAACAGAAGCAGAGTTAAACAGGTGCCCAGTGCAAAGATGTGATCTGGCCAGGGGCTGGAATTTGTCTAAAATCATTCCGTGTCAGGGATTTATTCCACTAACATCCTTATTTCCATCTCCACCCTTCCCTCTGAGTTCTCTCCGACCTCCTTCCTGGAGACTCTGAGTCTGTGCCTCTGCCTGATTTAACCCTAATCTACTGTGGTTTTATTGGAGTCTATGGTGGTGGTAGCAAAGTGCAGGGCATGGGTGAGTTGTACTCTTCCAATTTCATTAAGCCTTTCTCGTGGGCATCTGTGCCTCCACAAATGTTCCTCCAATTGTGAAATTTTCCTCCTCACACCCCTACTCCATTCTCTGATTCTACTGACTAGAAGCCTAATTCCTCCTTAGGGTATTTTTCCCCTTGAGTAAGACTGGAGGGCTAGCAGGAGCTGAAGTGGGAAGTGCCCCTTCCCATCTAGCAGGAGGCTCTAGCAAAGCCATTTCCCTGGAAATCAGGCCCTTCTAGTGGAAGAATTTCTAGCTCTGTTTCACAGCAATTACCCTGCATTCCTCCTGAAAGAACAGTGAGAGTCTGGTGGATTCCTGGAGTGAAAGCTCAAAAAATGTAGCGGACTGTCCAACAGATCCTGTCCCCTGGGGATTCTCCCTGTGCATCGTGCACACTGACCTTCCACACATTCGTCCCCACCACCTCTGATGTGGTCCTGTGGCCAGGGACCCAGCAGTGTGCATGCTGGCTGGTCCTCTGGATGTGCCATCTACTTGGACTTTCACGTTGTTTTGATCTCTTACAGGTCCAAGAAAAGTCATGGATTTTCAATTTTTCTAGCTTTTCCTTGAAAGACAAGACTAATGACTTCAAAGCTCTGCATATGTCAAAGCCAAAATAAGAAGTTTCAATCAAAATTTAAAACATGACTTTCTTTAGCCCAGCAATCATTTTTCAGAGTTTTATGCTGTGCATTTTCTTGGATAAGAGCACAAAGTACAGGTACAAAGATACTCATCATAATATTGTTTGTGACATTTTAAAACTGGAAATAATTAAGTGTCTATCATGGGATCTTGGTTAAATATGGTGTAGCTACACAGAGATGATTATACACTTGAAAGATTAGTGACATAAATTTCCAGAGTGTGTGTGGACTGCATACATAATAATATCTGACTGTGTAAAACTGAAAAGGACTTGAGCATACATGAGCCCATATATACATAGGAAATGACTAGAAAAATCCAGATAAACAATAATTTTGTGGGGAATGAGACGGAGGAAAACACTTATCTTTCACTTCCTAGTTCCTGTGTTACTTGATTTTTTTACAGACTGCACATTATTTTATTATTATATAGAATGAGTAGGATGAAATAAAACTGTCTTTGAAGATGGTGTGATTGTCTATGTAGAAAATTCAAAAGAATTGATAAAATAATTGCTGGAACTAGTAAGTGATTATAGCAAGATAACAGCATGCAAGATTAATACCCAAAAGTCAATCATGTTTCTGTATAGCAGTAATAAACAATTGGAATTTGAAATTTAAAACATAATACTATTTACATTAGTGGCCCCAAAATGAAGTATTCAAGTGTAATTAGTAAGATATGGATATATATATATAGATATATATATGAAGTCTATGAGGAAATCATAAAACTTTGATAAAAGAGCTCAGAGAAGAACCAAATAAATGAGAGATTGTATGTCAATGCAAAGGAAGGCTTGATGCTGCCGAGAGGGATGTTCGCGGGTGGGGCTGTAGTCAGTTCAGTGCAGAGCATGTGTGTGAAGCTCAGCACCCCCTGCCTAACTGTCAGCTCTTCCCAGTTTGGTCAGTGCCTCCACTTCAATCCCGGTCAAATCCCAGCAAGTTAACTCCCTGAGTATTGACAACCTGACTCTAAAGCTTATCTGAAGAGACAAACTCTTCAGATGGCCAGTGATACTGAAGGAGAGAACACAGCCAGGGACCGATGCAGCCCAACTTTAAGACGGGCTATGAACCAGTGGGGATTGGGACAGTGTGCTACACAGCAAGCTGGAAAGTGGAAACAGCAGAGCGCCATCAGCTGAAGAATGCGCGAAGAAAACGTGGTACATCTGCTCCAGGGAGTGTGACTCAGCCGCACAACAGGATGCAGCCTGTCCTTCCCGACAAGGTGGGTGAACTAGAGGTTGTTATTTTCAGTGAAATAAGCCTGGCACAAGAAGACAGCACCACATGGTCTTACTTGGATGTGGACTCTGGCGATTCCAGAGGCTGAGGGAGCAGGCTGGGGACAGGGCGGGGAAGACTGGACAATGGGGCCTGAGACAGAGGACAGAGGATCCGAGGCTGCACTGTGGGTGAACACAGAGACTGCTACTTTAACCTTCAGAACACGGGAAGAAACTACTTTGGATGCTTTCACCCCAAAGAAATGAGATAGATGTGGTTACCTTGACTTGAATATTATTCAAGGAGTACATATATCAAAATATCACATTGTATGCCGTAAGTATGAATTATTGTATGTCAATTTTAAAATGCCATGTGATGTGGGCAAAAGAACAGAAAATACATCAATGGAGCAGGAGAGAAAGCCCCAAAATAGATCCACACAAATACAGCCAACCAATCTTCGACAAGGGGCCAAGAGGCAATAAAATAAACAAACAAGAATCTTTTCAACAAAGGGTGCAGGAGCAAGCAGGCACCACATGGAAAAGCATGAACCTAGACACAAACTTCCCTCCATTTGCAAAACTTAAAGCAGATCACCTTTGGGGCCTAAAAGACCTAGACATAGATTAGAAATTGTAAAACTCTTTCTTAGAAGATTACAGAAGAAAATCTGGATGACCTTAGGTTTGACAGTGATCATTGCCAAGTTAGACTTCATCAACGTTAAGAACTCATACACTCTGAATGAGAGCTGGAAGACAAATCATAAACTGGAAGAAAATATTTGCAAAAGATGTACCTGATGAAGGACTACTGTCCATCAAAAACCTCTTGTAAAGCAACAATAAGAAAACAAGGAATCATTTTTAAAAATGGGCAAAAAGTCAGACACCTGACTAAAGTACATAGATGGATGGAAAATAAAAATATGAAAAGATGCTTGATGTCATATGTTAGTGGAGAACTAGAGATTAACACAATGCTGAGGACCACTGCACACCTGTTTGGATGGCCAAAAACCTAATTATTGACAACACCAGTAGCAGGTGAGGGTGTGGAACAAGGAAACTCATTTGTTGCTGTGGGGATAAAACATAGTTCAGCCACTTTGACAGAATCTTATCAAACTCTCGTATCAAATGTGCTTCTTGGTTTTTACCCAAATTGGAAACCAATATCCGTGCAAATGCTGTGCAAAGATGTTTATTGTTGTGGTCTCTCTCTCTCTCTCTCTCTCTCTCTGAAAGTCGACCAGGGACACTTATGCCAGGTGGACACATTACCACTGAGCTGCATCCCCAGCCCTTTTACTGTCCTTTGATATTTCATTTTGAAACAATACCTCACTCACTAAGTTGCCCAAGATAGCCTTGACTCAATATCCTCCTGCCTAACCTACTAAATAACTGGGATTACAGGCAGGCACTACCATGTTCAGCTACAGCAAATTTATGCATATATTGAAACTTGAAAGAAGCCAAGATGCCCATTAGTAGATACATAAACTGTGCTATGTACATACAATGGCATACGATTCAGCACCAAAATAATTGTGGGCTATTAAGCCAGGAAAAGACAGGAAGGAAACTTAAAGGCATACAACTGGGAGAAACTAATTTTAAATGCTACATATTGTATGACTCCAACACTAAGACATACTGGAAAAGGCAGAACAACGAAGTCGGGAAATCTGTGGCTACCAGGCACTGGACAGAGAGGGTGCCAAGCAGAGCAGCGGGATGTGGGGGGCTGAGGCTGTTCTGTGTGAGCCATGGTGCCGCACACGCATCACCAAGCACAGGTCCTGGCCCAGAGCCGGCACCACAGGGGACCCCACGGACGGGCAGCTCTGGGTGACGACGATGCTCAATGCAGGCTCCTTGCTGCTGTACTTCCCGCTCAACTTTGCTGTGAATTTAAAGCTTCCTAAATCTGTCAAAAATATTACAGTTGTATATCAAATATAACAATAAAGCACTCCTTATTTTACTTGTCAGAAAGAGTAGTGGGTTCCAGGGAATATAAAAATGTACTATTTGTATTTCAGAGGGTAAATGCATGAAAACCTGTTCAGCATCTTGGCCATTAGAGAAATGTGAATCAGAATGACACCGAGATTCTGTCTTCAGTAAGCTTGGCACAATAATGGACCCAAAAACTACAGATGTTGGAAAGATTGTGGGCAAAAGGGAACCTTCTGCAGTGCTGGCGGGATGCAAACTCATACAACCACTATGGAAATCAGTATGGCAATTCATCAGAAAACTGAAACTAGAACTTCTAATATCTGCCTGAAAGAGTGGAAGACATCATATTATAGTAACACAGGCATAGCACAACTCATAAGCAGCCTGTATGTCTGCCAACAGATGAATGGATAAAGCAAGTATGGTATTTATATATAATGGAGTACTACTCTGCCATAAAGAAGGATAAATTTGAGTCATCTGTAGGAAAATGGATGAATTTTGAGATCATCATACTAATTGACATAATTCAGACACCAAGGGTTAAATAGCACATGGGTTCTCTTATAGGAGAAAGCCAAAATATGAATAATTTTAAAAGCAAAATAAAAGTGAGATGGAAGGAAATAGGGAGGTAGATTTCGTGGAGCTGGGAAGGGGCCCTGGGCAAGGAGAGGATGGATGGGGGGAAGAGGGAGGAGAAACCATGGCGACGGACTACAGTGTGTGCACACAGCAACCGCCCCAGGTGAGCATGGTCACTGTGCATCACAGACTGCTGATGATGCCAAAGGGGGCACGTGTGGTGCTGATGAGTGAAAACGGCCAGGCCTGCTTTCATGCTCTGGGCTGCCTGGCGTGGCTGCCCCACGGCACCGGACCTCGCCTTCCTCACAAGCGCAGACGGGGCTGTGCAGAGCAGCCCTTGTGCCTGTCTGCAGCTTTCATGCTGCCTCTGCCTTCCATTTCTTGAACATTTGAATAAAGGAGTTAGTCTTGTTGGACTTTAAGATATACTAACCAGATTTGATCTAAAATCTTTGCATAGTTGAAAATGATTGTCAAGGTTGAGTGAACCTAGGCAATTCCCTTATCCTCCCGCTGAGACCCCAGGCCATTCATCCTTACGGTCTTCTGTCACGAGGACCATCAAAACCAGTCACTGCCATAAGCTGAATTTTGGGCCACATCTCCCAAAAGCTCTACCATATTGTGCTAAACCACAGTTTCCAAAGGTATGATAGAGTACTGTTTGAATAGACATTAAAACAAAACACATCCTGCTTTAAAATAAGTGATATATGTTTGGGAAGTACTGAAGTGCTAAATTTCGACCCATTTTGAGAGTATGTGATCAGAAAAATGCATAGGATAATGATTCAGAGCTTCAGACACCCTAAGGAGTAGAAGAAACTGGCGCTTTTTGCCTTTCTTTCGGGGAACATCAGCTACAGTGTCCTATAGCTTCATACTTCTTATTCCAAGTAGGAAATGTCCATGATCCTTCCGAAAAACATATCTGTTTGCTAGTTTGGAAATGCTCACATTTTGTAGTTGAGACCCTCTTCTTATGCACTGAGTTCTATACATGTTGGAACACAGCAATTAATTCTAATTAATTCTACCTTAGCTATGCCTTCTTGGTCAGCTTTTACAGCACAGACTTTAACATGCATTCTTGTTTCCTACCTTTCGTTTCTCTTATTTCCCCAGACACAGGGTGGACATTTTTGGCACTATGAAGGCCATCTGATAAGATGTGAACCAGCCACCACCTTATGGCTCAGAGAGCAGAGAAAAATACACTGGAAGAAGGCATTGCCATGTGGAACAGCAGTGAGGCATCTTTTTCTCACATTTGTGAAGGCTGTGAGTCACTCAAATCACGGCTTTTTACCCCGGAAAGGGGCCTTAGAAATCATCCTGTGTAGCTGAGCTGCGGGCCTGCACCCCACATTGGGGCACCACCTGTAGCTGACCCCATCCTCGGCCTTGTTCTGGGATCTAGCCTCACTGCTTTGTTCTTCCCAGTGGGGGATGAATGAGGATGAATGAGGACAAAGAGCAAAGAGACCCAGAGTCAGCATAACATGTGGGCGCCAGGGGCTCCGGCCTCTCTCAGGCAGGGAAGCCCCCGAGTCTGGCTCATCTCGCCTTTATTCACCCAAACATGGGCGCAAACAATCAAAACAACACAAGTCAGCCGCCTCCCAATGTCCACTGGTTCGTGCTCAGGTAAGCAGCTTACCCTCAGCTGTCTACTTCTCCCTAATATGCGATCGCCCCTGAGAGCAGCCTTTCTGTCTGTGCTCACAGAGGAGGCTGACGGGGCCTCCATTATCTTCTGGCCTCTGACATCCAGTCCATCCTATCGTAAAGATGGAATTCCAGCTTAGTGACGGGTGGCTCAGCCGTGAGGTCTCAGCACTGTAGCTCGAGAGATAGCACAGTCTCGAACTTTCATTTGCAAGTGGGGAAACCAAGGCCCAGCAAGTTAAGGGGCCTTTCAGTGACCAGAGACCCAAGAGAGGATCCAAGCGCGTGGATTCTCAGAAGTCCACACTGGGAGGCAGCGCACGCAATCAGCAGAGATCGTGCAGCCTAAGACATGAAGTCCAAGAGGAGGTGCAAAGGTGAAATCCACCTGTGGAGTCTGAGTTCGGGCTCCGCCTTGAGTAATAAGAATGTGCTTGGCCTTCGCCCCCATGCTGCCCTCTTGGAAGGCAACCATGAGTGTCCCGAGGGACTGTCGTGTTGTCTTCGTGCTGGGCCCCTCAGCCACACCTGTTCACGGATGCTCGCTTCAAGGCAGCTTGTGGAGGGTCCCCAGCGACTGGTGCTGATGTGAGTGCTCTGGATGGGAGCAGGTCAACACCAGAAAGACCCACCGTGGGACCATAGGGCAGGGTTTTGCACCACGTGATACAGCCCCACTTCCTGGGAGCTACAGAGGCTAGACACTGAGTTCCGCTCCGTGGCTGGGTCAAGGTGCCACGTCAAGCAACCCCAGTAAGACGTTCTCCTGAGCCCCTTCCTAAACAGTCCTCCATGATGTTGGGGACGACAGCTTCATGTCTGGGACCCCCCACGCCTCCCTCCCTCTCTCCCTCTGGCTACTCTGATTTGCTCTTTTTGCTGAAGCAACACCATAGTTTATCCACAGTTGCACCTTCTGCGTTCACCTGCAGCCACCCTCAGCTGAAACTGTTACATGGGAGAATCCTGACTTTTACACTGTGTGCAACCCAGGAACCACAGTGAAGTCACAAGCTGTCCTGCTTGCCCGGCCAGACTGCGTCATCCTGTCCCTCACAGTGACACGGCCTGTGCTGCATGCCTGCCAGGACCTGAGTCACTGTCTCGTTTCCACACCCACTTCCTGGGATGGCAGGGCTCCTTGTCACATGACCCTGATGTGACTTAATGGCAGCCCGTTACAATTTGAGTCTAAAACACCCCCTAAGTCTGCTGGGAGTAGAGGGCGATTGGAACGTGGGGCACTATGCTCATCCTTGGATTCATCTGTGGGTGAGTTCACAGATGAACGCACTGTTAGGAGGAGGGGTCTGGTTGGGGCTGGGTCACCTGGAAAAGTGTATTCTGGTCCCTGCTCCTCCCTTCTCTGCTTCCTGGCTGCCAGGCCCTGCTGCCATCCTGTTCCTGCTTGGGAGCGAACTGCCCATGGACTGAACCATGAGCCAGTAAACCTCTCCTCTTTTCAGGCGCAGGTGTCCTGCATTTTATTCTAGCAACAGGAGAGTGCCTGACATGTGGCCCCAAGGCACAAACACAGTGATGCTGGAGCTCAGATTTGCCAAAGAGCAGCCAGAAGTTTCCTTTAAGTGAAAAGACAGGCATGCTTGATTTAACAAGGAAAGAAAACTTCATGAGCTGAGGTTGCTAGGATCCACCATAACTAAGATATTTTTCAAAAGAGAAAGACTACATTCACATTATTACTACTGAGACATCGCGATAATTGCTCTACTGTACTAGTTGCTGTTGATCCCTTATGAGGCCTGATTTATAAGTGAAGCTCTGTCATGGGCTTGTGTGCCTCAGAAACAATACAGAACACACAGGGTCCTTACCAGCCAGGTTTCACATGGCCCTGGGGTGTTGGAAACATCCCCACTCCACCCCGACCAACACTCTGGCTATAAGCGCTGTCAAACCCTGCTGGCAAGGGGACCTCGCGTTTGTAGCTGAGCAGAAACTCAGGAGTCCTGGGAACCAGGAGCTTGGCTGGGGTCTGAGGCAGGGTGGCCAGCAGAGGACTGCACCTCATCTATGGAGCCAGGCTTCGCCTTGTCAGAGCACCGGAGCCAGACCCTGGGCCCCAAAGCATGTGCCAAGGTGCCAGCCCTGGGGGACTTTGTGCTGTGTCATCCACGGAAGAGGAAGGCAGGAAGGCAGGAGGGCAAGAGTGCAGGGCCCACGGAGCCCTCCCATTGGCAGTGCGGGCCCCCGGACCTCCTGACTTTACTGCCGCACATGCAGCGCAGCTCACTGGGCATCCGTGCCTATCACACACGTGCTGGGGACTCGCTCGCACCTTGCTGCAGGCATACACGGTTCTGGAAGTCATTGCATGCATGGTCCTACGAGTCTGGAGTTTGGGGTGTGAGGACAGAGGGACATTAGAAGAGCTCCAAGGTCAGGACAGTTAGAAGCAAGGCTTGGGTGCTTGCTCGGTGCTTTTCCCGACTTGCACCCCCACCCCCCACCCCACGACAGTGCTCACCCTGGCTGGGGGCCAGGCTCCCAGAGGACCCTGCTTTGCACCCTCAAAGTTAGGCTCCACTCGGGATCTTCATCGTGCAACACACTGAGCCTGATAATTCATGACGAACAGAGGCTCCCTTCTCACAGTTCTGGAGGGCGGGAGTCCGACAGCCCATGCTCTGGGCACCCCAGAAGTGCTCGAAGTGTAGGACACTGCCCAGCAGTGCTGTTTTCCTCCATGCTGGGCAAGATGGATTATTTTGAGAGCAGGATAAAAAATCTTTCAGTCATTTCTCTCCGGTAGGCAAAAAAGCAAACAAAAGGGAAAAAACGCCTCATTTCTTTTCTCTGGTAATTGGTGGCTTTCTTGTTGCCAGGAAAACTAGGAATTACTTGAAGCTGGAGTGAGCTGGCATCTGGGATGCTGCTTCTCCTTTGGCTTCGGGAACTTGGGCTGACTGTGCCTTCCTCTCTTCTCTTTTGGAGCAGCAGGCAATTTCGTAGGCTTTTCTCCAGCCTGCTTAGCACCTGGGCATGGATTCTGAAACAGAACAGGGCGGTACAGGAGAGGTGGGCTGCAGTGCAGAGGGAACCACAGGGGCAGTAGAACCTCATTCTGGGGTGCAGGGGAAGAGCTTGAGGTCTTCCTGTGATGTTCGGGTTTGCTTGTCAGCATCACGCTGGGCTCCATGGCCCAGGAAGCCAGTTCTCAAGGGGCATCCATTCGGGTAGGAGAAATAACACGTGCTCCCTCCGGACTGCGACTCACAGAATGCAGTCTTCCAGAGTTCCTGGCCTAGGTTTGCACCTTTGTCTTCGTCTTGACAGTCTGGACCATCCACGGGGAAGCTAGTGAATGCTTTTGCTCACTAGTATACTACTAAATACTTAACAAGCACCTTCTAAGTGAGAGAGAGGAGAAAGCAAGCAGGCCCTCTCTGCTTTACCAAGCCTGCCACTTTCTGTGGCGTGCGTATTTCCACTGTGGCCTGCTCCAGCGTGGTATTACTGGGGCATGGCCTGGCCTCACATACCACTGTGTAGTGTTTTCGTGATGTAGATGCAATAAACCGAAATGGCCTCAAAGACACAAATAATAGTAAAAGAATTAGGAAATGATGAGTTTTAAACACTTATTGTCCTTGCTTAAAATACAATTTACTGAATTTTAAGTTTGTATGATTTGACTTGTAACAGTGGTTGTGCTTCACAATCAGCCACGAGATTCTTAAAAATGTTTCTGTGAGCTCACATTGGTTCCCAAGGGCCAGGCTGAGCCCCGGCAGCTAATCGATGAAGTCAAGAGAAATAAATGGCTCCTGCTTCACCGGACAGTGGCAAGGTTGAGTAAGACAGAGCACAAAAGGCACCCTGCACTGAGCAAGTCATACACCATCAACAAGCTTTGACTATCATCGCCCTCGTAGTGTGACTGCTTTCTGTTGCTGTGATCCAGTACCTGAGGGATGTAGCTGAAAGCATGAACATTCATGTTTGCTCACAGCTCCAGTGGCTTCAGTCCATAGCCCACTGGGTCCATTGCTGTGGGCCTGGGGTGCGGCAGAGCAACATAGTGGAAGGGCACGGTGGGGCATGCATCCTCCTCCTCGCGGGAGCCAGGAAGCAGAGAGGGGAGGAGCCAGAGAGGAAGGGCAGGGACCAGACGGTCCCCACGGTCCTCTCCCTTCCTCCAGGCTCCACCTCCCACCCCTCATCTCACGGTGATGCCAGCAAACCACGTCTCCCCCATGGACTGAGGCCCTGGAGAACTCAGTGCTCTGACAACAGCGGTACTCTGGCCGCAGTGGGGAGGAAGCCCTCAGTCCATGAGTCTCTGGGGGCCCTGCATGTCAACACCCTACCGGTCAGCATCACTTACGGCACCGTGAAGTGTGTGAACGCCGTGAAGACAGGCAGCGCGGGTGAGGGGAGCCCTGCACAGGGCCAGCCTTGTGACAAGTCCAGTGAAAGTAGTGCCGTGTACACCGTGCACACCATTCCCAGACTCCAGCCTCCCCAGTTTGGTGCCCTGAGGACTCACCCCTTGCACCTGTGGACACAGGAACCCTTCCCAGGGATGCCAGGCAGGCGGCGAGTTGCCTCCTGGCGCCCCTCCCCTCCTCACGGGCTGCTCACACCTCTGGCATCTGCCCTCTGAGAGCCTTTGCTGTCCCTGAATGTTTTCCTCTCTCTGCCCCTTTGCTCTCAGAAACAGTGGGCTCAGGCCTCCACTGATGTTTACCCATACACACAACTTTATTACAGGAACCCTTCTAAATACTTCCCCTGGCTCAATCCGTGTAGTCTTTACAGAATCAAATGTGACAGGTGTTAATATCATCTTCATTTTATGGATAAAGAAACTTGTCAAACCCCATTCCCGTTTCCAGTCCACCTCATGCCCAACCTGCCCTGCCGCGGAGCTGCCTCTCTGGTCCTCCTCCTCCTCCTCCATCACAGGCCACGGTGGCATGGGAGCTGAGCTGGTTTGTGGTTTGGGAGTTTAGTGCATTTTTTGGCGGCAGAATCATCTATGTTCAGTCTTCAGCTGAAGTAACTTCACTGAGTCTTGTAATGGCAGGAGGTGCCACCACGGCTTCCTCCAGGCTGTCTTCTGAGTGCTGTCCAGCATTGCTCTGGGCACCCTCCAGCCAGGGGGAGAAGGCAGAGCTGCTGCCCTCAAGGGCTCCCCAGCATAAGGGTGGAGAAAATGCCAGGGTGGCATTTGGAGAGAGCAGTTTTCCCATTCAGTCACTCTGATGCCATCAGCTCACATTCCCATAGGAACTGCTCTTGGAGAAGGCCTAGTGACCAGCAGGATGAGCAGGACCTAAGACTAAACCCAAGTGCCACGTAGTAGGGCAGTGGCCACCGCAGTGACCAGTGGTGTGGAAGGAAAGTGCTTCGCCATCCAGAAGGATCCTAGAGGGAGGGCTTTTCAGGGCAGGGGGGGTCTCAGTTCAGCCTTGAATGGTAGTGAGTTTCACAGGCAGAAGAGAGGAGAGGGGAGGGCATATCACACAAAGAGAAGAGCACGTGAAAAGAGAAGCCTCAGGAGATGGAGAGTAAACCTTTTATCTTTAAGAACAATCCTCCAAGGTGGGAAAGTGAAGTACCTAACAGAACAGGAGCCTCTGTGCCTCAGGTTGGAGGGAGGAGAAAACCTAAACCAGGGGAAGAATTAAGTTGAAGCCAGTCCAAAGCTTATTGAGGACACTATGGATGTGAAGGCATGGAGGCATCTGGTCTACCCAGAGGGCAGCACAGGGCTGATGTCCTGGTTTTTGTGGACATGACCATGAAACGTGGGGCTATGGATTGCCATTGTACCCAACTTACAACTTAAATAGAGGGAAAGGAAGTTCCTATTCCTGAGCAGCAGGGAATGTGGAATGAATTTGAGTTGGAGAGTCTATTCCCGCTGACAACATCAAATTGCATAAGAAATCCTCAGATCATTTAGAAAATCAGGTTGAATTCCCCACCAAGCAAGCATTCACACCAAGTGCAAAAACATACACCAGACAGTCAGAGGGAAGAGCAGGGCCCAGGGGGCTTCGGGAGCCTGCCAATCACCGGCAGGGTTGGGATCCAAGGGTTCATCTCAGTTCCCATCCAGAGTTTCCCAAGATCAAAAATCCTGACCACCTCTTGGCAACAGAACAGGCCCCTTGGCCTGGGAGCTGCTGTCCTCTGTAAGTCGTGCTTAGGAAGGTACCACAAGCTGAAGAAAAACTGAAGCCTACTCAAAGCTTCCCGAGAAGCATCAAGAGTCCAGCTATGCAGATGTAAATGGGTCAATAAAGAGCACTGAGGCCGCACAGGTGACAGCACAGATGGTCCAGCCTTAAGGAGTGCGGTGCGCTGCCTGGAGAACATAGCCCTTTCCCTCCCTGGACCTCTCATTGTCCTTCCCACAGTACGGGTGGGAAATGGACTGCGAGAAACACTGAGCCAAGGCTGCACTCACGTGCAGTTTTCCTAATTGTTTCATGTGGAAATGTGTTGTCTTCATGAGAGGAGAACATACTCCTTGAGGAAGGAACCGTACATCTTCCTTTTATTCTGTCCCCTCACGGTGGTTACTGTATGTAGGCAATGCTCAAGAAATAAGTACTCACCGAGTGAACAGTGGCATGGCTCACACAAAGTGCAGCCAGAGAGCGGGACAGGCTACTGTCCCCTCCCTCGAGAGCCTGTTGCTGTTCTGGAGGAGTCATCAGAAGCCCTGTCCTGTTGAAGATTAAATCTGTCCCCACTTCATGGTGGACTGCTGAGGCCCATGAGTCAGAGACAACAGCAGGATTTGAGACTGGGGGGCGGCAGGGTCTTCTGAGGTCACTGCAGTAGGCCATCACCTGGGGTCAAGTCTTTGGACGGCATCCCCAGAAGGGCATCCAACCCCTTGCAAATTGAGGTTCTAAAATAAAACCCACCTGAGCAGAGACAAGCCCTAGGGAGGGAGAATCTTCATCCGAGGGCTGTGAGTGGGCTGAGCATGTTGCCCTGACTTGGAGTTGGTGTGGAGCTGACTGTGTCCTTCATATGCAGCTGCTCAATGGACAGAAGCCCACGGCAGGTTCCATACTTTGGCTGCTGTGGCTCCTGGGGGGCCCCAACACTCTGCTCCTCTGTGGGGCTTTCGCAGCTCACAGCCTGGTGTCTGTGCGTGCAGCACCCTTCCCTGTGTGGCAGGAAAGAGGAGGGCACCCACCGGGGCTTGCTCTGAGATGCTCAGGTGTTAAATAGCACTTCAGGGATGGCCCAACAGTACCATTACCGGGGAGCAGGGGCAGGGCTGGACCTCTGTGGGTGAGGAGCCGTTAGTGACACCCCACCCCATCCCAAATGTACATGAATTTTGGGGAGAATAGTTTACTATACAGAAGGAGAGAGAAGGGAGAATCACAATTGAGATAGAATGTAAATACTAGAATGAACGGACCCAACGTACATAAATAGTTTGAAATATTCTAACATGCACATGCCCATATCACCAGTGTCCCATTCAAGGCACGGACAGGCCCACTCCCCCAAATTCCCCTTTGCCTTTCCCAATAAACCTCCCTCCTTCCCTGCCCAGAACACCACTGATCTGGTAGACTGGCTTTGCGTACTCTGGGACTTCACATAAAGGAGGCAATGTAGTATGTACTCCTTCATGTCTGGTTTCTTTGGCCTAACACAGTTGTTTCTGGCACATCATGATAAACAATTTCAAGCGTATGGGAAAGTTAGAGAAGAGCAGCCTGCGCCAAGGACCCTGGTGGGGCGCCAAAGAGAGAGTTACCGCGTCGCCGGGAGCCCTGCCCCATCCAGCCCACACCCTCTCCACTGCCCAGGCCCAGGGCGCTGATTCACTTAGCATCCACCCCCCTCCCACATTCCCCACTCCTCTCCTCTGGCCTCTTGGCTGTTCCACTACCTGGCTGCACTCTACAAAGACACAGGGGACATCAGACCACTGTACTGGGTAAGGTGGAGGGATCATCACCTCCCATCAGAACCTGGACTATCTTCAGGGGAAGGGCAGCTGAAACCTGCAGTACAACCTTGCAGAGTTCAATCCTTCAGAAAGACAGGGAGCTCAACTTGGGATGTGCAGCCAGAAATCTGCCTGAATCTCATGGGTCTGCGACTGGCTTGCTGGGACTCATTGACTTAGATCTGCACACTGCTGCCCACGTTGTCTATTGTGATGGCAGAGACACACGCTGAAGGAGGCCCTTCATTTTCATTTTTATTTTTTATTTCCAAAATTATTATTATTGGGGGGTTGCTCTTATTCTTAATTTTTTTCCTACTCTTTTCAAATTTTTATTTTTCTCTTTTTTTCCTTTCTTTTCTCTTTCCTTTCTCTCACTCACACTCACTCTCTTGCTGTCCCACATTGTTCTTTGTCTCCCTTTTTGTTCCTGTTCTGGCCCTAATTCACATTTCTTCTTTATTTTTCTTTTATTCTCTTTTTCCTTCTCTCACCTTTGTCCTCTGGACTCACTGCTAACCTTCCCCTATCTTTCTACCTACTTATCCCTCCCCCTCAAACTCCTTCTAACTCCCCATCCCGGAGGGTAAAGTTGCTATATTGAAGAGTTTATTCACTATAAACATATGTTGTATTGGTCCTCAATTTTGATTTAATTCACACAGTTAAAGGTGATAAATCAATAACTTTCACAAATTGTCATTTTCTAAGATATACTTGATGCTATAGTGTTGCTAATTGTATCACTTGGGATAAGGTGTAGAGGTTGATCTAATCAGTAGTCCTTCCTGGTATAATGAAAATGAGATAGCCTCAGAGTCATTAGAGACTCAAAACCTAAAGACCAGCTATATCTGGAAGACACCTCTGAGAAGCAATCATTCCATAAGGGTTCTAATTACAAGCAACAAAGATACTTACAATAAGCAATTCTGAACTATCAACCCAGGAATTAAACCAAGGACAGTACCAAAAACAAAAATGAGAAGACATTTAAGCAAGGCACAAAACTCAGACTTCCACCACACCAAGGGTAAATTCTGGGGGAAACGAGGTGGAAAAGTCTGATAATCAACCACCTAGACACCCTAAACAGATAGCACAGGAAGTAACAAAACAGATGAATGAGGCTCTAGAAAAATTCAAAGCAGAAATAATCTCCCAGATAACTACAGAGATGGTGAACAGAGTGAAAGACATGATTAGAGGCTCTAGAACAGAAACAATAAAAAAATAGATGAGCTCAGAAATATGCTAGCAGCCATGAATGCCCAGGATAAGAAAGAAATGGAAACCATGATTGCCCAACAAAAGAAAGAAATGGAATCCATGAAATAGATTCAAGTAGATAGTCAGGAGATTAAAAACTCCATTGAAACCATACATAGCAGATTAAGGGAATCTGAAGATAGAATATCAGATATAGAAGACAGGATTGTGGTTAAGGACCATGAAAACAGAGATTTCTTAAAAATAGTAAGGGACCACAAGAAATCAATCCAGCAGCTGCTAGATGATGCAAGGAAAAATAACATAAGACTGATAGGAGTCCATGAAAAAGCAGGAGAAAGTACAAATGACATAAAAAATACTGTTCACAGAAGTAATAGTAGAAAACTTCCCAGACAGAGGTGGAGAATTGGACATAGTGAGAGATAAGATAAGTGAGGCATATAGAACTCCACCTAGCCATGATCAAAAAAAAAATCTACATCTAGACATATAATAGTCAAGATCCCAGAAACCCAACAGAAGAACAAAATCCTACAGGCAGTTAGAGAAAAGAAACAAATCACCTACAAAGGAAAGCCCATCAGAATCACAGCAGACTTCTCAACACAAACCCTCAAATCAAGAACAGCCTGGAGTGAAGTATTTCAAGCCCTAAAATAAAAATAACTTCCAACCTAGACTGTTGTATCCTGAAAAATTATCTTTCAAAATTGATGAGGAAATTAGATACTTCCATGACAAAGAACACCTGAGAAATTTCATGAACACCAAACCAGCACTCCAAACAGTTCTAACAATATCCTAGAAAAAGACAGTGAAGATCACAACTCCATGAGGCCCAACAGAGGGAAGCCACCAGGCAAGGTAAGACACTAAAGGGAAAGGGGGAAAAATTAAGAAATAAAAGAGCCAACAACAGTAAAATATCATGACAAGGATGAGTCAATATCTCTCAATTATAACTATCAATGTTAATGGCCTCAATTCACTAATCAAAAGAAATAGACTGGCAGAATGGATTAAGAAGCAAAATCCAGCAATATGCTGTATACAAGAAACACACCTAACTCAAAGGAAATTCATAGACTGAAAGTAAAAGGATAGAAAGCAGTTCTTCATGCCACAGGAATCCAGAAAAAAGCAGGCATAGCAATATTATTTGCAAAGTAGATTTCAAACCAAAACTAATTAAGAGAGACAAAGATGGTCACTACATCCTTGTGAAGGGAACAATCCAAGAGGAAGAGATGACAGTCCTAAATATATATGCACCAAATACGAATGCCACCAACTATACAAAACAAATATTAATGGACATGAAAAACCAAATAAGCACTAATACAACTGTAGTGGGGGACCTCAATACCCCAGTACCACAAATAGACAGATCATCTAGACAAAAACTTAACATCAAAATTCTAGAACTGAACCAAGCTATTGAACAAATGGACTTAATAGATGTTTACAGAGTGTTTCACCCGACTAAATCAGAATACACATTCTTTTTGGCTGCACATGGGTCATTCTCCAAAATAGACAACATGCTAGCTCATAGGACATGTCTAAGTAAATGTAAAAGAACTGAAGTTACCCCCTATATATTATCAGACCATAGTGCAATAAAATTGAAGATCAATAACATAAGAAACCGCAAAACCCCCGCAAACACATGGAAACTGAAAAACACCCTCCTGAACAACCAATGGGTCACAGAGGAAATTAAAGAAGAAATTAGACAGTTTCTACAAGTAAATGATAAGGCCAGTACAACATACAGGAATCTATGGGACACAATGAAAGCAGCTCTACCTGGGAAATTCATAGCAGTGAATGCCCATATTAGGAAAACAGAGAGAACTCAAATAAATAACCTAATGCAGAACCTCAAGCTCCTAGAGAAAGAAGAGCACAACAAACCCAAAGCTCGTACAAGAGAGGAAATTATAAGAATCAGAGCAAAAATCAATGCAATGGAGACTAAGAGAATGATACAGAAAATTAATGAATCAAAGAGATGGTTTTTCAAAAGAATAAATAAAATTGATAAACCTTTAGCCAACTTTATCAAAAAAAGGAAAGAAAAGGCTCAAATCCATGCAATTGAGAACATAAAAGGTGAAGTCACAACAGATCCAACAGAAATCCAGAGGATCATCAATACCTACTTTAAGAACCTGTACTCTAATAAAATGGAAAACACACAAGAAATTGTCAGATTCCTAGATACATACAAATTCCCACAGTTAAATGAAGAAGATATAGAAATTCTAAACACCCCAATTACAATAAGTGAAATTGAAAATGTAATAAAAAATTTACCAACAAAGAAAAGCCCAGGTCCTGATGGCTTCATTGCTGAATTCTACAAGACATTTAAAGAAGAACTATTGCCATTACTCTTTAAACACATCAAGGAAATTGCAAGGGAAACAAGGCTTCCAAATTCATTCCTGGAAGCAGGTTTTACTTTGATTCCAAAACCAGGGAAAGACCCAACCCAAAAAGAGAACTACAGGTCAATCTCCCTAATGAACATAGATGCAAAAATCCTTAACAACATACTGGCAAACAGAATACAGAGGGTCATCAAAAAGATCATACACCCTGACCAAGGCAGATTTATCCCAGGGATGCAAGGATGGTTCAACATATGTAAATCAATAAATGTAATACACTATATTAACAGAGTCAAGGACAAAAACCCTATGATCATCTCTATAGATGCAGAAAAAGCATTCAACAAAATCCAACACCCATTCATGATAAAAACACTACAGAAAATTGGAACAGAAGGTCTTTATCTCAACCTGATTAAGGCTATCTATGAAAAACCAACAACCAACATCATACTAAATGGTCAAAAACTGAAAACTTTCATGCTAAAATCAGGCAGAAGACAAAGATGCCCACTATCACCACTCCTGTTCAATATAATTCTGGAAACATTAGAAAAGCAATTAGAAAAGAGAAAGAAATAAAAGGAATAAAGATAGGAAAGGAAGAACTTAAACTGTCATTATTTGCTGACTATATGATACTTTACATAGAAGACCCAAAAAACTGCCAAAAGACTTCTAGAGTTAATTGACAGATTCAGTAGAGTAGCTGGATACAAGGTCAACACTCAAAAAATAATAGCCTTCTTACACACAAATAACAGACTCACTGAGAGAGAAATTAGGGAAACAATTCCTTTTACAATAGCATCCAAAACAATGAAATATCTAGGAATCAATCTAACAAAGGAAGCAAAAGACCTCTACACTGAAAACTACAGCACTCTGAAAAAAGTGATCAAAGAGGATATAAGTACATGGAAAGACATCCCTTGCTCCTGGGTAGGAAGAACCAATATAGTGAAAATGGCCATACTTCCAAAACTACTATATAGATTTAATGCAATCCTGATTGAAATTCTAACACTATGCTTCACAGAACTAGAGAAAACAATCCAAAAATTCATTTGGAACCAGAAGAGACTCAGAATAGCAAAAGGAATGCTAGGCAACAGAGACATGGCAGGAGGTATCACAGTCCCCAACTTGAAACTATACTACAAGGCTACTGTGATAAAAAAAAAAAACAGCACAGTACTGGCAAAAGAACAGACCTGAGGATCAGTGGAATAGATTAGAAGATGCAGAAACAACTCCAGACATACTCAGCCACCTCATCTTTGATAAAGGAGCCAACCACCCTCATTGGAGGAAAGATAGCCTCTTTAATAAATGGTGCTGGAAAAACTGGGCTTCAACCTGCCAAAGATTAAAACTAGACCCATACCTAGCACCATGCACTAAACTAAGATCAAAGTGGATTAAAGATTATCAAGACAGAAACACTAAACTTGCTGGAAGATAAGTTAGGTAGAACTCTTGAAGACATTGGCATAGGAAAAGACTTTATGAACAAAACCTCAGTAGCATGGGAACTAGCACAAAGAATCAACAACTGGGATCTCATCATATTAAAAAGCTTCTGCACTGCAAGAGAGACCACCAACAGAGCTAAGAGACAACCTACAATCTGGGAAAAAAATTTTAGCAGCTGTACCTCAGACAAAGGACTACTATCTAGAACATATAAAGAACTGAAAAAAATCAGACCCCCCCAAATTCAAAGACCCAATTCAAAAATGGACATTTGAAATGAGCAGACATTTCTCAGACAAAGAATTAAAAGCAGCAAATAAATATATGAAAAAAATGTTCAACATCACTGGTCATTCGAGAGATGCAGATGAAAACAACACTGAGATTCCACCTCATCCCAGAAAGAACGGCTGCTATCAAGAAATCAAGCAATAACAAATGCTGGTGGGGGTGTGGAGAGAAAGGAACCCTTCTCCATTGTTGGTGGGAGTGCAGACTGGTGCAGCCACTATGGAAATCAGTATGGAAATACCTCAAAGAACTAGAGCTGGAGGTCTCATTTGACCCAGCTATTCCCCTACTGGGTATCTTCCCCAAAGAATTAAAAGAATCATACCACACTGATATATGTGCACCCAAGTTCATAGCGGCACAATTTGTAATAGCTAAAGCTTGGAAACAGCCCAAGTGCTCATCAACTGGAAACTGGGTAAAGAAGATTTTTTTTTATAAAATGGAGTACTACTCAGCCATAAAGAATGAGAAGCTGGAGTCATTTATAGCTAAATAGATGGATACTGAGGCCATACTCATAAGTGAAATAAACAGGACACACATGTGTAAATACCAAATAATTTCTCTACTGTGAGAAACTGAAAGTGTAAATAAGGGCTAAAATGATTAAAACGAATAATTGGTAATTTGAAATATGAAGAAAAGGTCCAAAGGGGTAGGGGCGGTGGGAGGTGAAGGGGAAAGGAAAGAAGGTAAAGAAAAAATTATGAGAAAGAAAAAAAATGGAAATGAAGTCTATGTAAATAGGGAAGGGTGGAGAGGGTGAAGGGCGCACTGGTAATGGGGAAATAATAAGAACCAAGATTCATCATGTGCAGGTACAAACACCCAGTGATAAATGTAAACATACTGTATATCTAAAATGTACCAATAAAAGAAGTTAAGGGAAAAAAAAAAAAAAGAAAAGTTAGACAAGAATTCCGTGGGTGACCCTATACCCTCTCCACCTGGACGGCATCCTTGATGCCCTACTTTATTTGCTTTGTTTCACGTCTACTCATTTACTCACCCTTCTGTTCTTCCACGAATCTCCTTTATTGTTTTCATTTTTAACTTTTTTGGTGTCCTGTGGTATAGCAGAGTGAACATATAAAACAATGGGTGTGCAATGATAATAATGCGATCCATATTTCAAATTTAGAGGGAGTCACCTTAGTTTTTGAGGCAGCTGACGTCCTAGGAATGTCTTCAGGACGCATTATGAAATGAAGGCAGTATTTGTCTACATAGTTTCCTTTAAGATTAAATTGTCATACAATACAGCAGAACTACTCAGCATACCATTCTCTGGGTTTTGATGGGCGCATGTCCTTGGATTAACTGTGACCCCAACAAACCCCACAGCACTACCCTCTCCCAGAACCCCCATGGTCAGGCCTCTCCAGTTCTGCTTTGTTTCCACTGTGGGTTCACTTTGTCTGGAACTTTATATAAATACAATCACACCAGATGTATTCAAGTGTTGTGAGCCCCCTCACTTAGCATAACCCCTTTAAGCTTCACTGTGACCTTGTATTTATCAGTGCTTCACTCTTTTTTCCTACTGAATAGTATTCCATTGTACCCAGAACTTACTGAGTGACACCTAGACTACTAGTCCTGGGCTACTGTGGATTAAGCTGCAATGTTTATGTTTGTACAAGCATTTCTATGGATGTGTGTGGGTTTTTATTTTTTAGGCAAAAACCTAGGAAGAGGATTCCCAGGCCATAAGCTGGGGTATGGTTTGTAAGAAATGTTCACACTTTCTCAGAAGCCCGAGCCCTCACATTCCGCTGGAACTGATGAGAACTGCGCTTTCTCCAGATCGGCATTTGGTGTCATCTGTAGTTTGCATTTTTTCTTTCTTCCTTCCTGTCTCTATTTATTTATTTTTAATTTGGGGTATTCATATTAATGTTAGTTATTTCTCACTATGGTTTTCAATTCTCCTTACATGTGCCTCTTAGCCACTGTCTTTTGTGAAATGTCTGTCCAAGATTTTTTCCAACCTTTTAAACTGTTTTCAAAGTCAGTTTTATTTAAATAAGTTGGGGTGGGATCAGTTTTAGGGAGTTGGGTAAGTTGGTTTCCTTTTATTTATTCATCTTATGTCTAAGTTGTAGGTGTTATTTATAAGATTTAGATACAAATCTTCCATCTGGCATGTGCATAGTCAATTTGTTAGTGGCTTACATTTTTAGTTTTTTTCTTTTTTTAAGATTTTATTATACAAGGTGTACAACCAACCTTTTCTGGTATAAATATCAGTAGTTAAAAGTCTCTACAGGCAGCATGCCAACAGGCCCATCAGTCTCCAGCATTACTCCCCTTTTTATCAGTGCCTTTTGAAGAATAGAAGTTTAAGTTTTTAATTTTTGAAAATTTTTTCCAAAGAAATCTTTGCACTGATCAAGGTCATATACATTTTTCTAGATTTTTTCCAAACCTTTTACAGTTTTCCATTTGCATTTACAGCTATACATGATTTTCTTTATTTTGTAAGATAGAAATTGAGATTATTTCTTTCTGTGGATTCTAAAAGTGTGTAGAAATGTGACTGTTTTTTTCTTAAATAATCAATGGAATTTACCATTAAAGCATCTGGACCTGAAATTTTCTCTGGGGAAAGATTTTTAGCCACTAATTCAATGTCTAATAGGTAGAAGGCTTTTGGATTTTCTGTTACCTCTTTTGTCAGTTTTATTGATTTGTGTATTTCCAAAAGAGTTTCTCCTAGGTTATAAACATATTGGAATATAATTTCTCTAACATTTTTACTGTCATCTAATGTCTGTGTGACCTGGGTTTCTCCTGAAGATGGAAAAGCAGGAAATTAGCACACC
This sequence comes from Heterocephalus glaber, assembly GCF_053883595.1. Classification (NCBI taxonomy): domain Eukaryota; kingdom Metazoa; phylum Chordata; class Mammalia; order Rodentia; family Bathyergidae; genus Heterocephalus; species Heterocephalus glaber. The sequence continues at coordinate 24,724,408 of NW_028258357.1, forward strand.
GTGCTGTGCCATGTACTATGTGCTATGACAGGAGCAGTGTGGAGTGCACGAGGCAGAGCTGAGGATGTCCTTTCTTCCTTGGCGGTTAAGTGTAGAGTTCAGAGATGAGCAGGTGATGGGGTGGTAGAGGAGTGGGCCCAACCCCAGCACTCTGGGCACATAGTGTATGGATTCTGGGGAGCCAGTGCGAACTAAGAATTACACAGGTGTCTTGGAACCTTCATAGGAGGGATCCCTCAACCCTCACATCTTGGGTGCTTTCCTTACTATGTCTGTCTGTTACCAGAGCACGAGTGCCACAGACACAGTTCCTTGTCAGTGCTGCTAAGCATTCTGTCCTCGGGACCCAGAACAGCTTCTCAACTGCAGCAGGAACTCCATCCTTGTTGACTGAATAACTGACTTCATCAGTGTCTGCTTTGTCCCCTTTACATATGTGTGCTGTAAAGAGCTAGGAAGAAAGCTTTGAGGTGGCAGTCCGGAGGAGCCCACCAGCTCCACACTGAGCTCCAGCCCTGAATGTGGGTGATCCACGCCAGCACAGGGTCAGGTCCTCTGTCCCAGCAGCTGCATGCCCCAGCATCCACGGGAGGCATGAGGAAAAGAACGTCTGCTCATTAGATGAAGCGTTCTCATGAGCAAAGGCTCACAGGACAGTCCAATGGTTAAGAAGTAGAAGTCAGAAAGCTGTTTCCCTGCCCCCACTGAGGAGGAAGAGCCTGCCCACAGCAGTGGGTCCTTCCAGCTTCATGAAGCGGCGACATTCACAGAGGCACAAAGCCTAACCATCGTTCAGAGAGCAGGCCAGGGCCGCCCGCACCCCTCGCTCGGCACCGCGGCCCACACCGCTGTCCTGTGAGCTGGGCGAACCCCAGTCTGAGTTCTAAGTCTGCCGGGTACGTGTAGCTGTCCGTGAGCAAGCTGCTTACCTGGCGATCGCCGGCTTCCTGGTCCGGAAGACTGCAATGGGAGTAGCTTACCTGACGGCTCTGCATGGAACTCAGTAAAATCATTCGTCCATTCGCCCAACAAATGCGCAGGATACAGGGACAGATAGACGGACAGACAGAGCCCATTAAAGAAAGTAGGAAAAAACCCAGAAAAGAGAAAAAAAATTCCTGGCCCTGTGGACTTCGTGTTGTACCCGGGGGGACAGGAAGTAAGCAGTCAGTCGCTCCAGGCACTTCCGGCCGAGCAGGGCCCCAGACGTAGCACTCACACGACCGGCATGCTCTGCGGCTCACCCCAGGAAGGACCTCAGTCCCGAGAGAGGGAGGCTCCCGACCCTGCGGAGAAACGGCCCGGGGTTGGGGCCAGGCCTTTGTTGCCCCGCGTGCTGAGAGATGAGGACAGGAGAAACGCACGTAGCTCTCAAGGGCCAGCCGGAGGGGACGCCCACAGACCGGAAGTGGGTGGCAGGGCCAGGCGGAGAGGCGTTGCACTTCAGGGCGGGCCTGCGTCTGTTCTCCTGCTTTCTGTGCGGCTGGGGAAGAATGAGACCTGACCAGCGGGCCGAGCCTGCATCGCCACCCGCGGGATTATGGATGCTTCATTAGCAGCCGTTTCCATGCGTTCCCCTCCTGGCTGCTCGCTCCCTGCACCGAAGCCCTCCCCTCGGCTCACACCCAGCCCTGCACAGAGGCGGGCACTGCCGGTGAGGAAGAGGCTGGAGGCCGCCTTGGGAGCCCAGCTCTGCTCCTCCTGGGCCCTGGCCAAGTCGCTCGATCTTGGAGAGATTCAGATTCCTCATTTGTAAACTGGAGAAAAAAGATTCCCTCCATCGCCTCATAATGATGACAGATTCACGTGAGAATCCGACTAAACAATGTGTGTGTTGCCTTGACCCTGTGGGCCCAGAGTTGTGAGCGTGCCCTCCCTGGGATCAGAGGGAAAGTGTAGTCCTCGCTTATTTCCAGAAACGGAGCTGCATCGCATGGCACTTCCTCTCCCTCTGCCCTCCCTGTTTCCTGCAACACACATTCACAGCAGTATCCCGTAGGGCGTTCATGCCTCCTGATCCCTACGTGCAGGTGTGGTTTTTTTAATGTAATTTAAATCTCTATTAAGGCTATACATGAATATTATAGAAGTCAAATCGTGCTGTAAGACTTATGAAAACCAATAATTCCTGCCCCAGCCCTGCTGAGCCCCTGAAATTATCCATCCCCTTCCCCAGAGGTAATCATTTTCAACTCTTCTCTTGTTTTTTACTGCTAGTCTTCATCTCTTGAAGCATATACTATACTCCACGATCTTATAACAGCCCAGTTTCAATCACCCCACAGTGAGACGATAAAGACCTAGCCTATGTCCACACAGAGGCTCCTTAATTTACAGTGGGTTCGTGTCCTCACCCCATTGTAAATTGAAAATATCATAAATTGAATATGCATTTAATGCATCAAGCCTCACAAATATCATTGCTTAGCAACACACTGTAGAGTCGCAGTTGTGTCCCCTGTGAGCCTGCAGCTGACACATCCAGCACCTGGAGAGTATCGTGCTTCAGCTTCAGAATTCAAAGTCTGGTTTCTGCTGCATGCTCTTCACTTTAGCAACATCATGCAGTTGGAAGATCAAAAGTTGAACATTCTTAAAGAATTGAGGTCATCAGGATACCATAGCCTGTAACCACATGCACAGGGACCACGTAATGCACCCTGATTTTGTTTCCTTTATTGTCCCAAACCCCATCCTACCTTGAGCTTAAATTGTTTTCATTCTGTTGCACATCTCTAATGTTGCCTCCCAAGTCCCCAGACAGCCCTTGCTACACTCACCCCTGGTGTAGCAGCTTTGCCCTGGAGCCGCTTGTCCCCACCTGTGGTCCTCAAGCTCCACCTCACCTGGAGACCCCTCCGCTCCCTCCTCTCAGCGCTGGCTCCTCCACCTCTTAGCACTGCAACTTCCCTGTCCCAGCTCTTGGGCAAAGGCTTCTCCAGCACTTCCTGAGAAAGCCTGCAGGGGAGTGTCCTGGACCTAGAGCCTCCCCCACTGATGGCTTCTTGTGTGTTCTCCTGGCTGAGCACAGAGCATGGGCCGGACACCCTAGTCCAGTACAGAACACTGGGGGCTGCTGCTCTCTCGTCTTCCCTTGCTATTGTTGTGCAGCCTAATGCCCGACACTGGGGCTTCTGACTGAGACTTTTCTTTCCTTGAGAAGCTTCACAGATCCTGTGACATCTGCCTGCGCACTGCCTTCATCCACGAGGATGTGCACTCAGGGATGTTGTGGAAACATCCTGGAAACTCATGCCATTTGCTTTTGAGAAACTCCCGTTTTTGAGTATTTTCCCATGTCGATTCTGTATTTTCTCTTCCTAGAACTTCTACCAGTTTCCATTTTTATCTTTTTCATCTCTTTTCCAAGATATGTACCCAAACGTAACTTCCATTCTTGCTATGGAGTTTTTCGTTTCTACTACCACAGTTTTCCTTTTCAAGAATGCTTTTGAAGAGTGGTTCTCCAGATGTTCCATTCACACCTGCCTTAGTTGTAGGACACAGTATCTTCCCTGTCTGCTGAACGTTTCCTTTCTTTGGTTGTCATCTTCTGGTAGAGTCTCCATTTTCTCCATGTTACTGTTTTCATCTCATTCCTTTCCCTTCTTCTCTTCTTTCTTTCATGTCTGTTAGGCTGTGGGAGGTTTTCCTCTGAGGTCAGGTGAAATCTGCCTGTCTGTTCATGGAAAGGGAGGGCAGTGTTCCATGGTGGGCTGGAAGCTATGTGGGCTGGGGTGAGGCCAGGCACAGGAGCTTCACCTGGAGGTACCCCGTTCTTGCTGGTGGGAGCCCTTTGACGTTCAGTTTATGGTTTGTGTTTAGACAACCCCCAAAGCCTCATGTGGATGAAGTAGGGCTTTGTTTTTCAGAGGTAGCTGAATCTGGAATCTATGATGCTGGGTTAAGGGCATGAGGTTACTAAACCACTACAGATGAGTAATTGGTTTGGCCCCGCCCTAACCCCGGTAGTCTGGATATGACAAAAGGGGCAGAAAGACGCTCGCTGTTAAACTCCCTTTTGCCTTTGGGACCTTGTGTGTGCCATGTTGTCTCTCCTTTGTGATGCCTATTTGCCATCCCTGCCTTGGAACCAACAGATTATGCACTGAACCCTCTACAAACTGTAAGCCAAATAAACCCCTTCCCCTTTAACTTTGGGTGTCAGGTATTTTGTCTTAGTAACGAGAGAAAGGTAACGGAGACACTCAGTGTGCTCAGATGCCTCTCAGAGCTGCCCAGGGTGCTAAGAAGAATCACACCTCTCCTGTCAGGAGGCACAGGGTCGCTCTGCATCAGGGTTCAGGACAGGGCTGGAGGTCACGAGGGAGATCCTCACTCAAGCCTGTGTCTCCTGACAGTGCCCAGCCTCTGCTCAAGTCCGTGGGCTGGAAGGTCCCCACGTCACTGTCCTTCATTAACATCGGCTGGAAACAGTTCTCTTCTGCCAGAGTGGGAGCAGGCACTGGGCCGGCTCCTTCAGTCGCTCTTCGTCCACAGCCTCCCACCCACTACATTTGCCTGGACTTGGGCCCCAGTTCTGAGCCTTTCCGGATGCTGCAATTGCTGTCACCACTGCCTTGGGTCAGCTTCGCTGGATCCATCCAATTCCAGCTCCTGAAAGATCCTGTCCTTCTCCGTTTTCTTGGTGTGTGTAAGTTCAACTTCCTAGAAATCTTTCTACTATAGCTTTAGTGGGGCTACAGAGGGGGACAGAAGGACAGATAGATGTGTGTTCACAGAGCCCTCCTTACTCAGATGCCTCACAAAGATGGAAATCTTCGCCTGTGCGAGCAGCCAGGGCCCACCCACTGCCAGGCTCCAGGCCCCGCCTCCCAGAGGAGCCACTGCTGAGGGAAATGCAGGCACTCTCGTCCGGGGGACGCATGCCTCCTCCCAACACTGCAACCAGCAAACAAGCGCGGCAGGTGGGCACGCCTACCCAGAGGAGGTGAGCGGAGGCCGAAAACACCATGCCTCCCTGCCGCACGGCAAAGGGGGTGCCCCTCTGAGGCCGTGCCACGCCTGCAGGTGACAAGGGACACCCACAGCCTGGGATGTCGATGAATCCCCGAGGAGGGAGGATGCAACCCACAGCCTCAAGGGTCTTGGATCAAGGCAGGGAACTTTCCACAGGGTTTCCGCATCACTTGACATAGCATCTGGGTTTGGACCTCACCTGTACAACTTAGCGGTCCCATGCTTTGGGAAAAAGAGTCTGGTACCTCTGAGCCTTGGGTACCTTGGGCAGGTGGCACCTCACCTGCAAACTGGAGAGAATACGGAGCCCCGCTGCCTGGCGGTGTGTACTCTAGCAGTCTCCTAGAGGTTCTCTGAACCCGATCCACGGGTTGATTTCCCACAGTTTCCTCCTAGCCCATCCTAGGTGGCAAAGCTCCTGGAATACTTCTCCCCACACACTTCTCATTTTACTGCCACATCTTATTTATTAAGACGGCTAAAAGGAGGCCAGTCTACAGAATTAATTTTCAATATAGCTGAGGTTAATTTTTTTTAGTTTGACATTTCTCATGGAAATAATTTTTGAGAGAAGTAAGCCACATTCCCTCGCTCTCTGAAACAGGTTTAGAACACAATTTCACTCTTCCTGCATATACTTAAAGTTCTTTGTTCATTTCTTGGTTATTTTGTGTGATCTTATAATGATCTCCTTGGCAAAATGAAAAAAATAACTCCTTATTATAAATTCAATATAGTCTCATTCAATAGAAATAATAATTGCCAGTTAACAACAAAAATCCTACCAGCACGGAGACAATCAGCTTTCATAGCACACACCCATGTACCCCAAGAGACAGAAAGGAAATGATGGATGGATTTGACTACATACACATTAAAAGTTTCTCCATGTCAAAATCTACATAAACAAAATAAACAGCAAACAGCAAACTGACAAAATATTTGCACTTGCATGACAGAACAGTACAGTTAATATCTTAAATATATAATTACTCCTTGCTTTTTAATCTTGTTTCTTGAGCCAGACTTTGAGCCTCTTGATGGCAAAAGAGAGATCCCCATTTCGGGCTGACTCATCCACTCTTTCCAAGCTGAACTGGCCCACGTAGAGAGGGCCAGGAGCAGTTCTTTCCAGCTATGCCTCACTGTCTCCTGCAGAACTGATGCTCAACCAACACTTGCTGAGTGGATGGGTGTGCAGGGTGAAATGGTGTTTCTTCCCTTCGAAGTTCTGCTGTTAGCGATTGGGTTTCTGTAACTAATAGAGTTGTGTGTCCCTCCGGACCTCTATGCCAAACCATTGACCGTCGGATTTCCTGCTGCCACTGCGGCCTGTGGCTTCTAATCTTCCCACCATAGGAAATCAGAACACTTACTGCGCACCAGGCACTTTGCTCGGTGACAGACAGAAGCAACACCATCCTTGGGTCCTTACAGTCTCTCCATCTTTGGCTCCAACAATCCTGAAGGTCACCCACCACCCTGGGAGACACAGCAGGAGGAGCACAGGCGGGCGCCCAGCCTGCAGAGTGAGCAGATCGTCTGGCCTCCCACCCAACACCCACATGGGAACCGGCTGGGCCTGGATCGAGGTGAGAGATGGACACATTCACATACAGCACACAGGCTTAAAGGCATGAGACAGTGTTGATGAGTAAAGAGAGACAATTCCCTGGCACCAATAGCAGCCCAGCGACATGCCAGGCTCCCTGTGTTTCCAGCACACCTTCCATGGCCTCCGATGGAAGAGGGAACAAGGTTAAGCAGTGTGACCAGCGTCCTGCAGCCGATAAAGAGGTTTGGTACTCAAGATTCAGATACAGGAGCGTCTGTCCCCAGGCCCACGTGCACCACTGCTTTGTGCTGCTGTTGTTTGCTTTTGTTTGTTTGTGGGTTTTGGAGGGGATCCTTTGAGGTCTCTTCACTCAGTCATGTGCTCTGAAGGGGCTGCATAGCTGGAAGGTGTCGGTCTCCTCAAGGCCTCTGCTCTGGGAGCCCAGGTTCACACGCCCACCCTCCCGAACAGAGAAGACTGGGCTCAGGCTGCCTTCTCGGCCCTGCCCTGGGAAGCCCCTTTCTGGAAGTGCTCCAGAGAGCCCTATGTTTAATGGCTGTTCTGCCTCAAGGTGCTGCTAACCTATCACCACCCTCGACACGACACTGGGCCTGTTTGCTTGTTTTTCAGAAATTGGCTGCATCGATTTTAGCCCAATGTTAAGGGTTGCCCAGCTGCCCGGGAAGGAGACAAAAGAAGGCAAGAGCCGATCAAAAAGAGTTGAGGTTTTCTGCATGGCAGCTTTTGAGGAGACGCAGAAAGTCTGCCCAGACTTTCCTTCCATCTTCCAGGATAACACAACGCCTACAGTTCTGCTCAGAATGCTTTCAGACTGGATGGCCCTGAGACCTTCCAAATACCTGGGCTGCGGTGGCTATGTCAGCTGAGACTCAGGGGCACGAAGTACTTTCTGAGGTGTGGGCAGTTTTCCACTGTTTTTGCCCCAGTGCTAGGCCCCTGCAGGTCACTCATTAAACACTTCTGCAATTGCTTATTGAGCCTTAGAGACAGCACTTGCAAAAGAACAGAACCATGGCCCCACACTGGGAAGGCAAGGATTCTTGGTAGAGAGGTCAGCTTAGGAAAGGTCTTAGAGGTAAGGAAGTGTGTGATCCTGGACCAGGGAATGCAAAGCTGAATACAGGCCGTAATGCAAGGTCTAAATTGAGATGGGGCCAGAAAGAAGAGCCACATGGTGGAGACCCTAGAATACCACCTCTGCCCTGTCATTTAAACACAAAACATTAATTGTATCATTCAGAATTTCTGTTGTTGTGCACAATACCCAACACCCACAACTTAAAGGAGGACAGGTTTAATCAGGCTCATAGTTTGAGGGATTCAGTCCATGATCAGCTGGACCCAGGCAGAAGGGGAAAGAACATGGAGGAGCAGAGATGCTCAGGGGAGAAGAGCCAAGAAAAAGCACCAGACAGGGAGGAGAGGGATCAGACACAACCCCAAGGCCTCACCTCCTCGGCCGCCCAGACACACCCAGGAGTATGCTCCTCCAGGCCCCTGTGAGACTCCAAGCCAATCAAGTTGACACAGCCAGGCTTAACAATCATCAGAGCAGTGGCAGCTTGTGCTGCGTGCTCTGGAGCATAAAGCAGAACAATGTGACTGCGCCAGTGGTAGAAAGTGCATTAAATACGGTGACCAAAGAAGGCTCCTCTGAGAGGAAACACTGGAACTGAAACCTGAAAGCTAACGAGATGAGAAGGAGCCAGACTTGCAGAGAGATGAGAGAAGATGGGCTCCACCAGAGGAAAAGTGCCAGTGCAGGGCTCCGGAGACAAAAGGAAAAGATGCGCAAAACCGGAAGTGACCGGGACAGACTGAGTCATGGGTAAAAAAGAAATGGGAAGGTCTCTGTTAGGAGTCTTTGGCATCAAGCTAATTAAAAGCAGCACAGATCCAACTATGATTCAAGACACCTCCCTTTCGGTCTCGGTGAAGCCCCGTGGTTCTCAGGCACTGAGGAGCACGGGGTCCTCTAGGGAGCTGCCCAAATGCACACCCTAGGGCTCCATCCCAAGGGACTGGGAGCATTTTTAGGTGAACGTGTTAGCCAGTTTGGATGTCACTCGTTCTCGGAACACACCTGGGGAGCCGCAGGATTGAGACATGAGAAGGAAGGGGCGCAGCTGGGCATGGGAGGGGAGGGGAGGGGAGGCTGATGGACTCAGGGAGCAGGTGAGGGCGCAGCCACCAGGCCTTTGCTAATGGGAGCCCAACCATGGCCATCACACCCACCCTACCTGCCACCACTTCCTCCTTGGGGTTCAGAGGAGGCGAGAATGCTAGAGGACTTTCAAGAAGGTCTGGGTCCCGCTGGACCAGCTGCCTGTCACGAAGGAGCTCTTCGAAATAGGGCAAAGGCACTGGCCAAACAATTGGCTGTGTCGTTCCAAACGCATCCAAGCAAATTACACAGAGAGCAAGCAGGAGTCATTATGATTTATGTAAGTACATGTTGCAGATTTCATTAAGATGAAGCCAGCTTTGCAGTTATCACTTGCTGGGTTGTTTGCCTGGTCCTTAATCTTCATTTGCAAATGCCCATTTCCTCATGAAGACTCCTGGTGCTGGGCAGCAAACCCAGCCCTCATCTTGCCTTCTGCTCACCAGGTCCTCAGCCAAGGAGCTGCCCACCTGGGACACAGCCTGGAACAGGCCAGAAAGAGAGCTCCTCAAGGCAGCAGGGGAGGATGTGGCCATGGACACGAGGGCAAAGCCTGACTGCAGGGGGAGCATGCCCAGGCCAGGTAGGCCAGGTACTGGGTTTCCCCACCTGGATACAAGCACCAAGGTGAGTGGGGTGCAGGGGCTCTCTTGTCGGCGGAGTGGCCACCCAACAGGTCACTTAAATTCATGGTTCAGTTGCAGGCAGGGAGCCCTGAGATGAAACCCTGAGAAAACTAAATGCCTTTGGAAAGGAACCCTCTGGGCTCGGGACCTCACTTAACCGTGATGGAAGACCAAGTCAGAGGGAGGCTGGAAGAAATCGCAGCAGCACTGCATCTGGGGGCCAGAGGACACAGGTTTTCCCAGGCAGCCTGGAGATTGCCAAGGGTCCCGGAATTTTATCCCTTGTTCCCCCAGTGCAGTTTCACGCAGTTGCTCGGGTAATCTTTCTAAACGCCACCTGACCACCCACCCCTCAGCCAGGGCCAGGGTCTGCGGGCTCTTTCTATCACGGGCAGCTGGCATAGGTGTTAGGTTCTGAGGGCCAGAAAGCCTGTCACCACCACACAGTTCAGCCCTTGTAGTGCTAATGACACCCGACAGTAAGTGACTGAAGGGCCTGGCTGGGCTCCCAACACCAGTTACAAAAACAGCCTGGGCCACCTGTCCCCGGCTTAGCGGCCCTCAGAGGTCCCCGCCCGTAGGCAACCCCAGCCCTTCACCGTGGGACTCCCAGCACCCCGTGACCACTCTGCAGCTGTCTCACCCCCATCCTCTCCTCCAGACACTGGAAAACGGGCTCAATCTGCCGTATTGGAAAAAGAAAAAGTAAGAATATGCTTCCAACTCTCTTTTCAGATCCCTCTTGCATTTCCTTCTCCTCCCCTTCTTTCATTTTTCTTTTCTCCCCCACTTCCTGTTTCCTCCAACAGGGAGCCCAGACTGGGGAAGCTCATGCCAATGCTTTTATTTAGTAACTGAAAGTTTTGCCTAAAATCACCTGCTGGACACATTTTTGCACACCTTCCGTGTCCAGGACACACGAATAAACAGGATGGCTGCACCCTGCCTCTCAAGAGCTCCACGTATGCAGAGAGAGAGGCCGATGAGGGGCAGCTGGACTGCAGCGGGAAGTCTACAGCCTGGGGCAGGGCTGCTGGAGGAAGAGGGGCTTCAGACGCCAACCCAGCAGCCTCAGGGGAGGGGGCCCACCAATCCTTCCTTCCCTGACTAAGTGGTGTCTGGAATGGCGTGGTGGTCACGCTGGTGGGAGTCAGCAGGGAAGAGAGGCTGAATTCAGGCACGGGGAGTGAGGCTGTCTGGGGCAGCTGCAGCCCACCCAAGGGGACCCCACACCGTGAGGGCTGCCGTCACCCCTAGGGGTGCAGTTGGGCTGGGGGGCACCCAGCAGACAGCTTAGAAAAACACGATTGCCCTGGGATCAATCGGATGGACGCACACTGCTCTGGCCATCCCGAGGAGGCAACACGAGCCAACCGCAGGTGCACAGTCAGCAGAGGTGAGCCACACACAGAGGCTGCCAGGCTCCTGTCCAGAAGGCCCAGCTCGGGCTGAGGGCTGGGCAGGAGGGAAGCTCAAAGCCACGCTCCAGGACCAGGAGGGCAGAGCAGGCCCTTCACAGAGAAGACAGACAGACAGGAGGGAAGGAGAGCCTTGGTGGGGCGGGAGCTCTACCCGGAGCCAGGCAGCGCTGCCCCGGCCCAAGGCGCCCCTGGTCTCAGCACTGCCCCTCCTGCCTGGCTCGGCTCGGGTGCTGCGCTGGGTGTCACCCTGATGCTGTCAGGGCTACAGGCAGCTGAGAGAAGACCTGCTCCCTCTAGGGTCCCTCTGTCGAGACACAGCCTCTCTCCCTTGCCACGCAGGCGGCCACTCCGCCCTGAGAGACGGGAAAACACCATGCCCCGTCCTCTCCGAGGGTCCTGGTAGCTTCTGCTTTAACCTTCCGTGTTCGCTCCGTGAGTAGCTTGCAGAGCCGGGCGTGACCTCCTGGGCTCTGGGTGAGAGCACAGCTCCTAGTGGGCTCCTCACAGGGACACAGGCAGTGGCTGTCAGCCGGCCAGGATTTACATACTCAGCGCACTCAGACAGAGCGTGCCAGAAGCCTTGATCTTCAGTGTCTGTGGCCCAAGGTGGAGAGACAAAAGCTCTTTGTCTGCTGTGGGGAGAACCCAAGGGAAGGCCATGCTGTGGCTGTCTGTGTCTTAACAAAAGAAAAATGGCTACAACACTTTTACTTTTTTAAATAAGTAATACGGGGGGGGGGGGACACTTGTAAGTAAGAATATGAAATTAAATTTGCCAAATATGCTGAGTCGTCCTCGGAGAAACTTCATCTCCACTGCATAGTCTGGGGGCACCTGGCCACTGCTGCCCAGCACAGATGCAGTTTGTTCCTGTGGAGACAGTGCCATCGGACCGGAAGGGGACACAGCGATGGGAATGGGTTCTGGGGTCCCCGTCCACATGGCCAGTACCCTGTTTTCCCAGGGCCAGGCCAGAGACAGGACCAAGCCAAGTCCAGGCATGGGCTTGCTGAGCGGACTGGGATCGGGAGAAGGCAGGCACGACCCACGTGGGCAGGGGACTGGGGGAGAAGAGGCCTCTCTGGTAGTTCATTCCTTTTCCTTCCGCAGATTGGCATTTCTCAAAGATGGGCTGCACAGCTCCTGGAAAAAGCTCGATTTACTCTTGTGGGGTATCTCTGTAAGACTGTAGAACCAGCTTCAGTTTCCCTAACATGAGTTTCTGTCACTGTGGGGAGTAATTTTCACTCCTTTGCACACACAGACACACATGTGGTCGCTTAGCCAAAGCTGAAGGATCCCATCTAGAAGAATGTGGGGTCCTCAGAGTCACCCCGACTTCAGGCAAACATCAGACACTTGGGGAGAAGATCCTCCAGTCGCCCAGATGAGAGAGGAAGGGCAGGCAGAGACCCCGGCCACCGGCCCTTTGCTGTCAGGCTCCCTCCACCTTGGCTGGGGGCCAAGTCCAGAGGGGCTCCCCAGCCACAGAGGTCGGGCCAGTCACCTCTGCCACAAGCTGATGCACTCAGTGCCAGGCAGGCGTCGAGGTCGTCACCGGTGACAACACCTGGGTCACCCCTGCCCCGCTTCACTTCGATCTTATCCAGCTTTCCGTCCCAAACTGCGGCTGCGGATGGCTGGGAAATGCTGGTTTTGGGTTTTAGTTTTTCAGTCCCTGCAGCAGAAGAGCAAGAACGCTGAGGGAGATGGCCCGCAGGTACAGAGGGGCCTTGGCACTGGTCACTCCCACCTCCGTGGCTGTGTCCAGTGTCTCAGGCTGCGAAGCAGTCCACCACCCTGCTGCCAAGGTAAAAATGGCCTCGGAGGGCACAGGGACACCCAAGATGGCTCAGAGGTTGGATGTCTGCTGGTCACAGGCTCTCCGAGTTAATGCAGGAGGATCTTTTCTCCCTGGGCAGCTTCCCTCCGTCTGACTCCCACGTCCACTCAGGAACCAGGACTGTGGTTTTAAAGGCCAAGTCCAGTCGCACGTTTCCCACGTGGCTGGCTCTGTGCTGTGTTCTTTCCCTGCGTCCTTCCATGACACAGCCGGACCCATGGGGAAGCAGGCACTCTCTTCACACCCATCCCACTGCAGTGTCTGCCCCTTGGGAAGAGCCAGGCAGGACGGAGCGAAGGCACCAAGGCCACTGCCTGCCGGTCCTGCTGCGGCTGCCCATCCTGGGCTCGGAAAGCGGTTCCCTCCTCGCCCGGCAGCCTTTGTCCTCAGCATGGATGCCGGCACCTCTGGCCATTTCCGAAGAGGAACCGCAGTCTCTCTAGGCTGCCTCTCATACTGGGAGTGCAAGGAGAATCGGCCCTGGAAGGGATGCAACGGGCTGAATTGTGGATTTATTATTTCAGTCACCCCAAATCTTCTCCTCCTAGCTACATAAGAAAAGCAATGTAGATTTTGTACAGTAGTCGTGGAATCTATGTTGCCCAGGGTGGAGCCTGCTGATTTAGACAAATCACTTCATTATTACCCTGGGTAATGTGCAGCCCCTGTCATCAGACTGTTCAGTTTGCTCCTCCTTCACTTTCTTTGTTCCTTATGCAGTATAATGTCAAATTAGAACCCGTGAGCTCGGTTTAGTTGTGACTCCTGACTCAGCCACTTTCTAGTAGTGGAGACTGGAGCTTTGCCCCTCACATACTGCATTTTCTCATAAGTAAAATGATGACCTCAACGTGGCTACTATGGGGTTATTCATAGAGCTGTTGAACAGATTACATGTGACAATCCATGGCAGGCATCTGCACACAGTCTGATACACAGCAAACCTGATTCAACTCGAGTCATTATTCATTATTCATCGTGCACAAACCCTGTGCCAGGTGCCCTGGAAGCTCTTACCTTCCTTACCTCAACACACATCCTCTAGGGCCCCACGTAGTGGAGGACGTAGATGGGTACAAACCCATGCAGCTGAAGTCTACAGCACTGATGTGTGGGGTCCCCCCGCTGCCGGACCCTCGAGTGGTCTGCGCTCTCTGCTGGGTGTCTGGGGCAGCTTGGGGGCAGGGAGAGAGCAAGAGTGAGAATGAAAGCAAGCTGGCAGGAGGGGACCCCTGCCAGCGACTCTCGGGCTGGGGGCGGAGTCTGGAGGAGTTTCAGCTTTGGGCAGTCAGCTAAGATGCTGCTCACGTGGCCGCCGTGAATGGTGGGAAGCTCCGCGTTCTCTGTGGCCTTGCCCCTGCCCACACAGTGCCACGTTCAGGAAAGGGTGTCAGGCCAAGAGGCAAGTGACAGCTAGGCCTTCCCAGCCGCCTTCCTTCCTTACAGGGGCAGGAATGCAGCAGCTGCAGGAGCATCCCTCTCCCTGAGCAGCACTCTCGGCACCACGCAGCATCCCTCCCCTCACTCCCTGCCAGCCCTAATGTGCAGTTCCCTCCCTGTCTGCCCCTGCCCCTCAGTGCCCTGTTCTCTATATACCTGCTGACCGCCAGCCCAGGTGGGCTTCTCAGTGTAGACAGGCAGCTGATCCGCAGGGGCAGCTCTCGGAGTTTTGGGGAACGAGCAGCAGCCTCAGGCTCAGGGCTTCTAGAGGTCTGGGGCACAGAAGGTTCAGGAGTAGGGATTATGCTGCTGAGAAGGGAGAACCAGCCCTAATGGGCATCTCCATGTGTCAGAATGCCATGCCCGAAACCCACCAAAGCATTTCAGAGGCATTTCAGAGGCGGAAGAGACCTCAGTTTCTGTTGTCAGCCTTCTGGCTTTGGATGCGAGGTTGAGACCAGAGAAAGAACAAACAGGCAGCTTAGGGTCCCAACACTTCCTTCACCCAAGGCCCCTCTCTGCCGAGTCACGTCTGGATTCATCCTCCCCTGGACACTGCACATCATGAGCAGAACTTCCAGCTTTGCACACATGCATGCAGTTGCTGGGCCTGTGTCTGTCCACTGCTTCAAATGGTCTGGACTCTGGGTCCAGGTTCAGGGTTTGCTTCCCCAAGTGGAAGGGAGGGGCCTCATAGGCTGACAATTCTAAGAACTAGGGTAAGTCCAGCTCCACCCAGGCCTGCCACTTACAAGTGGTGAGAGCCTCCTGGTCAGGTTACCCAGCCCCGGGACCCTCAGCTTCCGCCACCCCATTCAGTGAGCACTGGGCCTTCCTCCCGTGCTGCAGGCATCCATGGTTCCTCACAGCACTGAGCAGAGGCCTGGCACCAAGTCCCCATCAGCCACTGCGGCTAATACTGTTAGCTCTGTGGGACAAACACGTTCCGCAGGCACCAGCAGCACAGGCATCCCAATGTGCGCAGTGTCCGCTTCGATCGATTGTGTTTGCTGTGCTCGCTTATCTTGTCCTCTGACCATGGTCAGTGTTTACAGGCAAGGCGCTCTGCTGGCAGCATCAGCCGAAGCTGTGGGTCCACCCCGGGGCCCTGAGCCGACCCTTCCTCCAGGTGGCTGTGCCACACATTGACAGGGTAGCCAGGCCCAGCCAACAGCTCCTGGCACAAGCCACGTGGGCAGCAGGCTGGCATGGCTTCATCCTGGCCACACGAGGCGAGCCAGCAGAGCTGGCAGTGTGGCAGGGACAGTGGCAGCCACTGGAGTTGGGAGTGCTCATTGCATCGCCTCTGCCGCCTCCTGGCCACACTGCCCTGGACTGGCTCCTGTGCTGGCACCGGCCCCTCATTTACAGCAATTTCCTTCCCAGGGACAAAGCCTGGCTCAGCCCTGAGATCTGGTTTCAGAAAAAGGCTTGCATGCTGTGCCCAGGCTCCAGCTGGGCTGCTCTCCAGCCAGAAAGGAAAACTGACTTGGCCAAATTCGCCTGGAAATTCCTGAGGCTCAAAGCACTTGGACACCAGCGTTCTCCCTTAAACCTTCTCTCTTTTAAAGCCGCAACACTGGGATCATTTAGCTAACTTCCTGCCGGAGAACTCACTACCTCCGTGCACAACTGTTAGCAGCACACTTATGACAGTGTTGCATCTCGCAGTGGGGAGAGTCTGACCCACACCATCACAAACCTCAAGCCTAGTTTCTGGCTCTGCACATTGTGGCTTTGTGACCTTGGACAAGTGACTTCCTTAAACTGTGCTTCGAGGTGAAGAGTTATGTAAATTACCTGCAATTGTGCCTGGAGCACCCTAAATGCTCATTAAATACTTCCACTATTATTTTGTGTAACTAGTTGCAGAACAAATAAAGTCACATCTCTTTTAATAGCACAATTAATTTCTCAAGCTTCCCCTGTGCCCAGATCCTGGAGCAGCCCAGTGCTCCCTGGTGAGGCCTCTCCCCTGCTCCCCCCAGGGATGCTTAATCAATATAAAGAGGCAGCTCTGCTGCAAGCACTTCCCAAGGCTGGAGGGCCCTGCGGGTCAGCAGGAGCCCGCACTTTCTGCTGCTGTCATATCCCAGGTTGACGTAGAAACCTGAAGCATTCACTGAGCCTGTCATTTGCTTCAGGAATGTGCAGGCTGGCCCAGCATCGGTTTTATAGGATGCAGAGGAGGAGAGCCAGGCAGTCTCCACTCCCAGTCTTGTAGTCCAAGATGCAGCCTGGGCCTGTCCTCCAAGTACTACAGCTCTAACTGCAGGTTTGAATCACAGTTCTGCTGTGGCTGACTGGGGTTGACTTAGCCGAAGCTGCCCGTGACAGACAGATGATAGATAGATAGACAGACAGACAGACATAGATGGACGGACTGACAGACAGGTGGATGGGTGGGTGAGTGAGTGGGTGGATGGATGGATGGATGAATGGACGGACAAATTAGATAGGTGGCTGGGTGGTGGATGGATAGATGGAGAAAGACAAATAGATTAGACAGGTGGATGGGGGGGTGGATGGGTCATAGATCGCACACATCCCATGTACATAGTTCTCATGTAGCTCAGGAGAAAGGCCAGCTTTCCTGCCATTGTGGACTCCCTACGCTCCAGGCAGACCTGCTCTCCTTCTGCCCAGTGACTTCCATGACAGCTCCTGGGACCAGGCCTCACCCTCCACCTAGAGCTCAAACTTACTGGTGACCAGAGAGGAAAAATAAAAGGGTCAGGCAGGGAGACTAAGGAGAGGTGAGCAGACTCTGAGGCCAGATGGCTTATGTTTTATTCCTGTGTAAGCTCAGGTGACTTCTTGAACCTCTCTGTGCCTCCATCCCTACCTCTGGAAGGCAGGCGTCCTCATGTTCACTCCTGAGGCCTGTAGGGAGGACTTGGTGCCATGATGCATGCAGCATACTGACAGCAGTGCTTGGCATGTAGTAGCACGCTGCAGATGTGATCATTACAAACTCAGGTTCTAGCTCTGTCACGCCTCACCCAAAGGGCTGTGCTTGTTCATGCAGGCTCTCTGCCATGGCTTCCATGTCTGTACCGTGTAACACATGGAAACAAAACCACCCTATCCCTTAGGAGATCTGATTCCCAGTTCCGATCTGTCCTCAGGAACTCTGGATATTGGTAAATAACTCCTTGACCCTCAGTTTTGCACCTGCAGATCAAAAGGTTGGAATCAGAGCATCTCTAAAATCCTCCTTCCCCAGACACATATGTTTCTCTTATCGTAGAACAGTGACAGTGAACCTTTTAGAGCTTTCAGTGATGACAAACAGCCCTCTGCGGCTCACATGTCATAGGTTCACCACCACTGTCCTAGAATATTGCTGGGGTACAGGAAAGGCATTTAACCAAGGGTCCTTTAAGCCCACAATGCACATGTTTATTGTCCATAGGTGAATGCAATTGCTTCACAGGGTTCTATCAAATGGGAAGGTGCCTAACCCATGGCCTGCCATTTACCACAGCCCCGTGAGGGACTCACTGATCTGCCCTGTTAAATCCTTCCCACGGCCTGCTTCATGCAGGCTCCTCAGTGGTGCTTGAATTGGATGCAGCCAAACCTCAGCGTCCACAGGGCCCCAAGGTACAGAATCCAGGGATTCTCAAGTCCCCTGTATAAAAGGAAGGAGTATTGGCATGGAAAATGCACACTTCTTCCTACACACTTTAAATCACTTCTAGATTACTTTTCATACCTGATACAATGTAACTGCTATGCAGATAGTTGATATACTGTATCTTCAGGGAATAATAGTGAAAAATGTATACTTTTTCTTGCAAATTTTAAAAACTATTTTCCATCTGGGGTGGTAGAGTCCATGTATGCATCACTGTGGTGTGGGGAGTGAACTATGTGGTCCTTATTCCCACTGTTCAGATATGGAAACTGAGGCCCAGAGGGTTGAGTCACGTGTTCTGTGGCTCTGGAGCTGAGGAATGGCCTTCGGAAGACGACTGATGCTGAGGTGGGCCACCGCCTGCTAGCGATTCTGAGGCTGAGTCAGCAGCACGTGCCCAGGACCCCTCTGTAGGGATCGCACAGCCCATGAGAGAACTGGCTTTCTCCCCCAGTGCAGCCTGTCTGACCCACTTGCTTGTGGAATAGATGGATACAAATGAGAGCTGATTTGTGCTGATTGGCAGCTAAGCGGCATATTTACACTCCCTGCTACACGCCCCCAACAAACACGTCCTGGTGTGGACTCTCCGGGTCCTTGGGACCCATCCTGCCTCTCGGAGTGGTCCTGGCTCTGGGAAGCAAAGATAACAGCCCCGTCTGTGAGCCTCTCGATGCCAGGCCCCAGCCACCACCAGGGCCACCACCAGCCCTGGAGAAACCGCAGCAATGCTCTTGCCATATCTGCTGGGGAAACCGAACCAGAGGTGCGGAGTAGGGATGACAGAACCACCCGGGACAAAACCAGTCCCCCCAGTCCCCGGGGCTGGCAGCAGCCAGGAGTCCTGGAAGGAGCAGCCCGGTTAACTAACCACGCACAGACGCCTGAGAGCATGGGGTGCAGCGCAGAGGCCAGCGCTGTGTGGCATCTGTTGACTCTGTCCACGTCCACGGGGTCCCCGTCATTTAGACTGCCAAGTCTTGGGCAGCATCCCTGACGGAGAAGCCCGAGTAGGAATTCCACACTGCTTGAATTAAGAATAAAGATTTTATTGGAGGAATTAATTCACACATGCATGAAAGATGAGCAATGGGCAGGAGGGCTGAGCACAAGGCTTGGCTCAGCCGTGAGTGCAGTGGGTGCTCCTTGATTTGATTCCTCAACTCCTGCAGCCATTCAGTCCTACAGAGCTGCAGCGCCGGCAGGGTGAGTGGTAAAATTTACAATGAAACAAGGAGAGAGCCAGACTTTCAGACTTCTGTCAGCCTAGCAAGGCCGCCACCAATACAAATCTGTTTCCTATGTACACATTTATTTACACCATCTCCTTGACAACTAAGCGAAACCTGCACAGAACAATTCCACAACTACCACATCCATTTGGATGGATATAATCACTTTGTTGATGCAAATTGCAACTCAGGGAGTGGTTTTGGGTCCTATGTGTCATTTACATATGTGTCCATTCAACAGGCTGATTATTTGGAGGACCGGGTCTGGCCTCCCCTCAGATGAAGAGAGCATAGAAAAGCAAAGCTCCACAGGAACTCAGGGGCATGTTGTGTAAGACAGAGCAACAATCCTGCTCTAGGGCACCATGCTGAGGCTGAAGTCATGTGTGTGGGCACAGCTGCCCTACTAGCACCTGAGAGCAGTCTCGTCTCTGGCTGGAGTTGGGTTTCCCAGAGAGGAGGGAGGGACCCAACTGCCCATCTGAGGAGAAGAAGCAGTTCTTGGTGCAGAACAGTGGGGACCCAGGAGGCAGGCCTTGGTCTGGGTGAGGATTTAACTTCTTCCTTCTGAACCACTGAACACTGAAGGTCTCGGGCTGGGAGTGCCAACAGGCGAAGGTACCCTGCTGTGGAAAGGGCATCCATCTGCTCAGTCCTTGTCCTGGGGACGTGGCCAGGTGCTGGTCCAGGAGGCCCCAGGAGGATCTCCACAGTAGGTCGAGGCCTGCTGCTTTAAGGCCCTTACTATGCTATTGAATTTATGTAGATGTGACTTTAAGATATTAATGGAAGTGCAATAATAACGCATCTCCTCAGCCAGGAAATCTAGAAAAGCTACCCCAGCGAGATTACATTTATTTTTATTTAATGGGAATTGAGATGGATGTAGCAGACACAGTTTCTGCAATCACTTTGGCTTCTAGAAAGCACAGAGGAAATATTTTTTATCAACTCAAATATTCATTGAAAAATGTTTACAGTGTGCCTACCTTCAGCCAGGTTTTCAATGTCTAGTGGCTCTGTTATTTTCCTTTCTTTGAAAGAAACTTTGTTTCTAATTTATGCTATCATGTCTTTTTTATATTCTCTTGTAAGATGCTTGAAATTCTCTCTGAAACAAGGCAGGGTATAATTAAACCTTGTAATACCACACTGCAGGAAGCTGACACCAGCTTAAGATGCATTAATCATCATTTCTTATATTTGTTAGTTTTACAATGTATAAGGAGCTTTAACATCTATTATTTCATCTGATTTGCATAGCAATGCTTTGAGGTAAACAGGAATTATTGCCCCCATTTTTATGAAGAAGAAAGCTGAGATCCCATGTGATTAAAAGATTGGCTGATTGTGCTCAATTTGGCAGCATATATACTAAAAAAGATTGGCTTCTATTGGGTGGACCTTGAACTCGAATCCACTACAGCCACACTTCCTTCACTATATCAAGCTGAATTATATATTACGGAGCACAATATTTCTATTGTACTTAGAAGTACCTGGATACATCTGAAATATGGTGCTCGATTCTATGGTCCTTGTATTTGCAGAGGAGACTTTCCAAGAAGATGAGCAAAGCTGGATGCCATGTCATACAAACACTCACTTGAGGCCCAGAAAACACCACACAGCGTGGAATTCTAAGAGAGGTGTGTTCACCATGCTGGCGCACTGCAGCCTGGAGAGTGTACCTGTCTTTACATTTTGCATGCTAGAAACTGAGCCACTGGTGGATGGCAGAGGCATCCCATAACTCCTGTGCAGCTGCCTGCTGGCTGCCTCTCCAATCTCCAACTTACCTGCATCACTGAGGATAATTTTGACTTGGACAAGTAAAATCCCAACTCGAAGAGGGTTAGACAATGGGAATATCACCATCTTGCAAAGCTGGAGGAAGGAGCCATGGGCGGGTCTAAGCATGGTACAGTCCGGAGCTCAACACTATCACCAGTAACTGGGTCTTCACATTTCCATTCTGCCAGCAACACCAACAGCTTTGCTCTAAGGCTGACACCGTAGCAGTCACAAATGGCTGCTGGTGGCACTCAGGATGATGCACTTTCCTATGCACCCTCATCAAGGATGGAGAAAAGCTCTTCGGTAAACACAGAATGTAACCCCTGCCCTGTTCCCCTGGTTCAGCTGAGGTGGCTGAAGCCTGGATCAATCACGGTCCCTGGGGAGCTCCACGCACTGATTAGACCAGGCTGATCGGGGTTCATCATGGAATTTACCCGGGGATGAAGCGGCTTCCTCTGAGTCACATCGACTGCACGGCAGATGAGTTGACTCATGAATAAAACTGGGTTCTGTTTGAAGCCTGGGAGAACTGTAGGGCAGACAGAGCATCTGTCACCCACAGTCCCTCAGACACCTCCACACTGTCACACTTCTCTCCACTCCATGATGGCCCTGGAGCCTTTGGCTTAAGCTCTGTCAGTCTGTTCCATCTCCTGGCCCCAAGGACAGGATCACTGGTTCTCAAGCCGGCCTCATCAGAGCAAGCCTGGTGACCTCTTCCCGAAGAAGCAGCTGGAATAAAAGCCCCTTTCTTTTCCTCAAAGTAACAGAGATATGTGGCCAGAAGTCCCTAGAACTGTTCTTGCTGTTTTCTTACTGCAGAGAAAACGCAGCCGTGGAGAGTTCCAATGCACGGAGAATGTGTGTCTAGCACAAAGAACTTCTCAGGGATGAGGTTAGAGGCCCGAGGACACTCTGAACTTCCGACCCAAAGTGCGCCTGAAACTCATCCTAACACTGACTCTCTTAATTACTGAGTCGGTCGTTTCGCGTTATTTTCAAAGCCTTCTTCAGCTGTGTTTCTGATTCTTGCAACACGAACAATCCTTACTGATACAGCAGAATCTAGTTCAATCGTGAAAATGTTTCTAATCATGAGACTCGCTCTCACAGTGAAACAAGCTGCTCCTGTTCTCCTTTGTCGTGGGTGACGAGAGGTGTTCAGGCAGGGGCTGGCTGGCCATCTGTCCAGGAGGCTATAAAAGGGATTTGTGCATGGTGGGAGGCTGAAACAACTACCTTCTAAGAACTCTTCCAAGTAGGATACCTCTAACACCTCTGCTAAACCAAGAAGAAAGTAGGCGAGCTGAAACACACCCAGGAAAATCCAAATCGAAGTTACTGAATGAAAAATGCAAATGTTTTCCACCGGTGCAGAATAGAAAGGAGGCATGATTCATTCATCCATCTGTTCTTTGATTCATCCACTTACTCAACAGATATATTCTGGTCTCCAAATATATGCTAGGCACAAAAGATACAAGGATAAACAAAGCTAAGACCCAGTTTTCATGGAGCTTACATTCCAGTTGTCATCCCATAGTGGAAAACTAGGGGCTTTGGATTCAGAAAGCTTCAAATGCCAGTCATGACCTCTATTAGGCCTATAACCTTGGGCTGGTGTCTCTGACTTTCAATCTCTTTATTGGCTAAATGGGAGTGATAAGACCTTCCTCCTATAGTAATGGGAAGGAAGAATGCATGTATGCAAAAATCTCTAACAAAGGCCGGAGCACAGCAGTTAAAAATAGACTATATTTCTCATCCATAGCTAGAGTATTGACAGATATGACTTAAAGGGTGTATTAGTCAATCTACTGTCACTGGAACAAAATACCCAACATCCACAGTTTAGAGGAGGAGAGATTTCTTTGGGTCGTAGTTTCAGAGCGTGCAGTCTGGGGTGGGCTGCTCCGAGGCAGAAACAGTGCGGTGAAAGGATGTGGTGTAAAAGAGCTGCCCGACCCAACGGCAGCCAGGGAGAGAGAGAAAAGGGAGGAGCCAGGGACAGGAACAACCCTCAGGTCACGACCCGGTGACCACCTCTGCTGACGTGTCCCGCCTCCTGACAGCACATGCAGCTATGAACTCATCAACGGATAAACCCCCTGAGGAGTGTGGCCCCATCATGTGCCGATCACCTTCGAAAAGCCCCACCTCTGAACACATGAGACCTTAGAGGGACATTTGAGATCTAAACCATAACAAAGAGAACAGCCCAACATTTCACATCCTGTGTAATCCTCACAAGGCTCAGGAGAAAGCAGAGGTTTGTGCACAACTATGGAAGAACATGATTTGAAGTGCAGTAGATGAACATCATTTCACTGGGGCAAAAATGCATGAAGTGTCTACTCTTGTTTGTTCATTCATTCAACCAACAAGGTAGAAACTGTTCTAGGTGCTTCTGACCTAACAGTGACCAAAGCGGAAAAGTTTCTTCCCTCACGGGACTTACATTCTACTGGCTATAGAAGCACAAGTAATAAAATATAAGGTATTAACTTGTATTTGGTACTTTATACATGGTGCTAATTGCTTCACAGTGTTGACCGGCCAAGCCTTTACCTGGAGGCTCTGGGGAAGAACCTGCCTCCAAGATCATCTAGGCTGACAGTTTGGCTACTTGTGGTTGCAGGACCGAGGTCCCAATTTCTTTGCTCTGGCCACCTCTCTGTGTTCCTGGAAGATACCACTGTCCTTCTCACACAGGCCCTCCATCTCCAAGTCAACAGGCCTGCACCAGGTCCTCTTCACATGTTGAATCTCTGACTTCCACCTGAAGATAAGACTGTCCGGTTTTAATGGACTCATGATTGTATTAGGTCCACCTGAGCAATCTCCATGTCTCAAAGTCAACTGATTAGCAACATTAAATACATCTGCAAACTCCCTTTTGTCCTGTAACCTAACATGATGTGATATCATATTTACAAGAGAAAATCTGTAGAATTGAGAGTCAGGAATCATCTTAGAATTCTGCTCATCACATCAAGTGGAGATTTCTCAAGGAGTTGATTTAACTGAAGAATATGGTGGAAAGAGAGGGAAAAAGAAAAGTATGAAACCTAAAATTTAGGATAGCCACATCAAAGTTACACTCAACACTTATTTCTTTTCAAGCATA
Organism: Heterocephalus glaber; assembly: GCF_053883595.1. Classification (NCBI taxonomy): domain Eukaryota; kingdom Metazoa; phylum Chordata; class Mammalia; order Rodentia; family Bathyergidae; genus Heterocephalus; species Heterocephalus glaber. The sequence goes on from NW_028258357.1 coordinate 24,748,257, forward strand.
TCTCTGGACACATCATGATTAGAATGTTAATAATAGTATGGACAATGAAGGTCATTTTGATGAGTCTTATGGGAATGAGAAATATCTCATGGGAAACTGGAGGAAAGGCACTTGTTATAAAGTGGCAAGAAAGTTGACTGAATTGTGTCCATGTCTTTGGACTTTGTGGAAGACAGAATTTAAAAAGGATGAACTGGACGTTTGGCTGAAGAAACTTCTAAGCAAAGTGTTAGAAGTGCTGCTGGCTTCTCTTGACTGCTTATAGTAAATATAAGAATAGAGAAATGAATTGAAGATGGAATTTATAATCAAAAACTTGGAAAGTTCTCAGCCTGACTGTGTACAGAATGAAAGGTGTATTTGGAGAGAAAGCCTTACAAGTGGCTGAGAAGCTTCTATAAGAAGATTGGCATGGATTGAAGGAAGCCAGGTGCCTTTCATCAAGACCATGGGAGAAGACTCTGGGCTTTGGGGATCTTGGCCACTGCCGCTGCCATCACACAGGGTGCCAGGGCCTCGAGGGCCCAGTGGCTTCAAGGAAAGGGCCTGAGGCACACACGAGGCCTTAGGGCTTGACCCAGGGCCTCCTCAAGTTGCCCCTCTCCGTCCTCCAGCACAGCACTCCCCTCCCACCCTGAGCCTCACATAAACCCACTGCAGCCTGGGCTGCTTCTCTGGAGCACACACGTGGCAAGCTTGGAGGTGTCCACATGGGGCTCACTCTGCCAGCCTGCAGTGTGCATGAGCTGTGAGGCTTGGCTGCCTCCACCTAGGTTTCGAAGGATGCCTTGGCGGTCCTCCAGGGCCGGGCAGGGAATGGCCACAGGGGCAGCTGCAGAGAGAACCCCCAGAGGGCAATGCCTCAGGGAGCTGAGGTGCAGGGATGCTGCTGGGACCCAGAGCGGTAGAGCAATCAGAATCCCATTGCCACCCTGGGACAGTCACGGACGCGGGGCTCTAACCTGTAGGCTGCAGTGTGGGCTGTGTCCAGCGACACTGTGGGGACAGGAAGCACCTCGGGGAGGGGGACCTCTCACAGGCCAGTGTGTCTCACGGCAGAGCGCGAAGCACGGTTGTTCTCAAATCTCAGGATTCCGTACTGCTTACCTTGGTGGGTTTTGGACTTACTTGGAACCTGTAACCCTTTTCTTCCCCTTTATCTCCCTTTTCAAGTGAGGATGACTGTCCTGCGTCTGGGCCACATTGTTTTGGAAGCATGTAAGTCATTTAATTTCACAGACTCACAGCTGGAAGGGGAATTTTCTTTAGTATGAGTCACACCTTGAGTCTCATCGGAACTGACTTAAATATTTAGATGAGACTGTGGGCTAGGATTTTAAAGTTGGTGCTGGAAAGAGTTGACCTGTGGAGCTATTGGGATGGAGTGACTGCATTTGTGTGAGGAGGACAGGAATTCCAGTGGCAGAAGGCTATGGTTTGAACATTTGAGTCCCATCCAAAGTTCATGTCCAACAGGACAGTATTAAAAAGTGGCACCTTAAGGAGAGGGATAGACCGTGGGGACTTGGTCCTCACAGGTGGGAGCAACGCCTTACAAAAGGCCTCTCTTGCCGTGAGGACACAGCGTGTCCCCTTCTCTTCCGCTTTTCTCCCCATGAGGACACCGTGATGAGGTTTTGGCTTGGAGGCAGAGAGTAGCCCTCCCCACACTCCAGGCTGTTTGCACTGCTCTCGCAGACTTCCAGCCTCCAGAATTGTGAGGAAGAACTTGTTCTTTATAAATTTCCCAGGCTTGGGCATTTTACCAGAGCAGCAGGAAGAGCCTAAGACAGCCTCACCTCCAGCCCAGCACTGCCTGCTCCCTCAGCATCACACCCTGGGCTGGACACCGGTGAGCCTGTGCCATATGAGGACAGCGTGGTGGAGCACACACGAGTTCCTGGCTCCCTGTCTTACCGTGAGGACTAAGAGGACCGGGCGGGGCACAGCCTGGGAAATGTGGTTCTCTGATTTCTTAGTTGGAGGTCTGTTGGGTCCTGCTCGGGCTGCAGAGGCCTGAGAACTCTAAGGACCCGACAAGTGGGACAACAGCCTGTGTCCCACAAGGGAGTTACCTGGGGCCTAAGTGAGATCATTTCTTTAAGTTCATACCCCGCTGATGTATCACAGAAGACACCAGCGACGTGCTCAGGCCAGGAGTCTTATGCTTGCTTTACAAAGGTAAATGAAATTTTCATTTGTAATACTTTTCACACATCATTAATTTCTAATGTTCTGTTGACTGATATTTGCCCTGTCTTGTTCTAGTGAGATGAAAGAAAAGAGGAAAAGTGGAAAATGAGGAATATGATTTTTCTTTGCTTTCTCAGATTTTTATAATTGACCTCAAGCAGCCCGTGTCTTCCTTGTCCATCTTCTTATTCCAAATGCTTCAGAAGAAGTTTCCCTTGACAGTGAGATGTTGGCACAGGAAGAGACAGACAAATCAATGCAACAAAATAAATGGCCCAGAAATAGCTTCTAGTACATATGAGCATTTAATCTATGATAAAGGGGGCATCACACGGCCATGAGAAAGGGAAGGATTATTTAACAAATGGCGCTGGGACCTCTGGATAGCAATTTAGGGGAAAATCAATTTCAGGCCCTCACTTCACATCATGCAGGGAAATCAATTCCAGATGGCTGAAGACTTACGCATAAAAAATCAGACATTAGAAAAACTTGAGAAAAGGAGAGTGAGTTCTCCAAGCATAACACAGAAGAAAACACGGAGCTCAAGAGTCCTTGATTCACAATTTTATTTTAAAAATCCAAACATTGAGATATACAAAAGATAAAGTCAGGCTTGCAATAATACTTTCAGTAAGTGTTATACACAGTGTTAAACTTTTCTTTAAATAGCCCACGTCAATCAACATGAAAGAATGGTAGACTTAGATCAATAAAGGGGCAAAGCTATAAAAATTTCACAAGAGGAAAATATATCTGATAAACAAACATGGAAAAAGAGCTAAGCTCCCTAGTAAGGAGAATGGTAAGTTTTAAAAATAAGGAGTGAATTCTTAAAGCCATAGAATTGACAAAAAATGCTTAAAAATAAGAATTCTCAGTATTGGTAAAGATACAGAGAAAATATCATTCCTATATATTTTAGGTGCATTTGTGTGACACTTTCATGAAACATTTTAATAATTTGTACTAAGACACTTGAAAATATTCCAAATAATTTGAGGCTGCATTTCCAGATTTGAACATCCAAGCCTAAAGTATTTTAAACCTTAACGCTAGGAGGCGAAGCAGGAGGTGAGGCGGTGCTGAGCTGAAGGCTCCCTGTAACATCATCTAAAATGACAAACACTCGTAAATGACACGAATAGGGGTTCAGAAATGGAGTTGAAGGTGGCACATTCATCATGCTTTACATTGTGCTAGTGAGTGTATTATTCAGGTTTGCAGGAGGAAACAGACACACATCAGAGGAACTGATAAATGCTTAGGAAAGAGCCTATTTACAAAATGCAGAAAACTTCCAAGATAGACTGAAGCCCAGGGCTGTAGAAGAATCCCAGTCCCTGGCTCCAGCTGATGGGTGGGGAAGGAGGCAACTGTGGGGCTTGGAAGGAGAGTTGCAGGAGAATCCGCCTTGTCCGGAGCTGTCACCTGCCTGGGGATGCAGTCACCCCAAAGCCACCCGAGAGGACGGTCCAGCAGGATACACATTCTGGTGCCATGTCCCTCCTCTCTTCAGGAGCTCACCAGGATCCTGCACTCACTGAAGAAGCTTGTCGATGTCATGCTAAGAAGTGAAAGAAATATGTTTAGATGCTAACTTTTGTGTTCGGGCCATGGACTGATTAGTAATTTTTTCTTCTATTCTTATTTTCCAAATTCCGGGGTTGGGAGCCTCCCAGGAGGGGCACCTGCTAGAATATATTTCATCAAAAGGGAACAAGAGCAGATGAACAGAAGGCTGTGGGTGGTTCTGTAATTTAAACTCCACCCTCTCCTGCTAAGTGTCCAAACCTGAGACACTTTCCATACCTCGACGTTGCCACTGATGACCCGGCCAAGTCACACCACATCAAGCACACAGCCTGGCAATCCCCTCATCCTACCCCAGGGCGACATGCAGCCTGCACTCTGCGGCAGTGCCTAGAGGGACAGTGCCTGCCTGAGCGCACCAGTCCCCCAGAACTCAGGCAGAACTTTGACCGCTGTTGAGTTGGTGTTGGGGACAGGGACTCTCAGACAGGATTAGTAACCAGGAGGATCAGTGTCTTTCTCCTGGGGGTGAGCTCTCACTCTGTGGGACAGGATTTCCTTAAGGATGGGTTGCTATGAAGGGAGGCTGCCTCTTGCTTTCTGTCTCTTCCTCGAGCATCTGCTTGGCCTTCTATTTCTGCCACATGTAGAAGCTGAGCAGACGGTGCACCCTGCCCTGGGACATCCCAGCCTCCAGATCCACAAGCCAAAATAACCTCTATTCTTTATAAATTACCCAGTCCCCAGCATTCTGTTGTAGAAACAGAAAATGAACTACAATAGAGGGAAATGCCTAAGGGTTTCAAGGGCTGTTGGACGCCTGGTCTGAACTGATGTTGGTGTCTGCAGAACTGAGCCATGCTCCTCGCTCCTCTGTTAGAAGGAGCTGTGAGGGCACCAGGTAATAAATGGAGTCCTGGCCATGATCCCCCTTGGTGGTGTCCACTGGATCAGCACTCATTTCCCCTGAATGTACAGTTGGGGGCAACAGCTGGCAACTGGAGTGATCCCCAAATGGAGTCCTAGGCCTGTACAGCAAGGGATATTACAGTGGGGATGCGCAAGCCTCTGAAGCTGCCCCATCTGCTAAGGTAGTAAATGAAAACCAGTACCATGTCCCAGAGGGACAGTAGAGGTCAGTTACACCTTCAAAGGTCTAGAGGATGCAGAGGTAGCAGTCCCTATCATAACTTGATTTAATTTGCTGTTCTGGCAGGATCTGGATGGTGCCTTGGGAATGGCTGTGGATTCCCCTGCCTTGAGCAAGTGTTATGAAGCCTAATTACATTGCAAGACTCTCTGCTAGAGCAGATTGATACAGCCTCAAACACGTGTTACATGGCCATCAACTTGGAAAATGTGTTCTTTTCTAACCCAGTCAGGAAAGCAGAATAGAAACAGTTCACATCCACATGGAGCAGTAATAATATTTACTTACAGTTTTGCTTTAGGGCTATATTAACTTCTCTACTCGCTGTCATAGTCTGAAGAGGCCTGGACCATCTAGAAACACCATAGACTATTACATTAAGCTATTACATGCAAGACAATATGCTGCTCAGACAGGATGAATGAGAGGGGATTCAACCTGGTAGGGGCCTTCATGAAACACTTGTGCTCCTGAGAGTGAAGAGAAAGCCTACAAAGACATGGGAGCCTACCACTTCTGTAAATTTATTAGGGCCCCTGTGGTTCAGGGCATGCTATGACATCCTCTCCAAATACAAAACAAATTTCTGCGTCTTGCCTCTCCTGTTTCAAAGAAGGAGGAAAATTTTCTGCCAGGCATTTTCTGGTCCTAGAAGTAATACATTCCAAACCTATAAACACTGTGACCATTCACCTGAAAACAGTACTGTCACATCAAAGCATGAAGTGAGGTGGGTCTATTAGCAATCTGTCCTGAGATAGAAATGGTACATCTTGGACCAATCTTGAGCAGGGTCAGAAAGCACAAGAAAATTGCACAAACAGGTAGCCTCACTGGCTGATCAGAGAGCTGGAAAAAAAAGTAATTGAAAGAGCCAAGATAGGGAGGTTTGAGTTAGATATGTGGGATTAGACACAAGCATCTCCTAGATGATCCTGGAAGTGCTCACAGGAACAGCCGCACATTCCAGGAAAGGGTTTGCCTTCCCAACCCACAGGGTCCCAGCTAATGCCACCTTCTGGAGGCCTAAGGAATGCTGGACCAACCAGCAGTGATTCCCACACAATACAGCTTCCATCCTGCAGAGGGCACAAGACTGAGCCCATTCCTGTGGGACTCACTGGTCTTTTCCCATGCTGTGTTACTCCAAATCTGCCAGCCCGAGAGAGTTGATGATCTATTTAGTAAAAATATTGAAATATTTTCAAATGAAGTGCCATTTTGGATCAGCTGTGGTGTCATCTTTGAGGCACTATCCTATAGGGATGAGTCGCCATCCTACAGGACATTGTATATGAATTAAGTCAGAGCCTTTATATGGTGCTGTGTCCCCAAGAGGGAAAATACAGAGTATCTAGTAACCAAGGGATGTAAGTAGGAGTGACCACATTTGTCAACACTTTCAATAATCCATTAGAATTTTTTCCTGCCCCTCTATGAAACTGGACTTTTCAGGATTGTGGTTTAGTTCCCAAAGGGTGTACAGTTTCGCAACAAGTCTGTTTTAATTACTTTCCTCATTGCTGAGACACAATATGCAACACCCACAGTTTAAAAGGAAAGGTTTATTTCTTGCTCATAGTTTGTTGAGGTTTCAATTCATAGTCAGCTGGCTCCAAGGCAGGTTGGCATGGCAGAAGAGAAACAGTCCATGGCATGGCGGGCAGGAGGCAGCAAAGCAGCAAGCCTTCCTTCTCTTTTTATTCCATTCAGGCTACAATCCCATTAACTAACATGCCATCCACATCCAGGGTGAGCCTCTCTCTTCAGTAAGTCTATTCAGACATACCCAGAATTATGCTAATGCATCAGTGGACTAATCCAGTTATCACATTACCAAAATCCATATTCACACACCCTAGATCTGGTAACACATACCCATGATCTAGCCACCTCCCAAAAGACCCACTATGAATACATGAGGCTTTGGGGGGCATCTAGATATAAGCCATAATAAGGTTTCATTGAAATATAAGTTATGATTGCCTTCTCCATACTATGAAATCATTATGTCCAGGAATCAGCAGTCAGGAGGATATAGTCATCTTGTCAGGGTTAATTAACATTAGGAGGTGGGAAGAGATAAGATCACTGTTAACAAGTAGGGGTAAGAAGGAGTATGTGTGGGACTCAGGGGACCAACTTGGTACCTTTCATGACACAATTTGCTATGCCATTTGATTTTGAAAGGAGAAATGCAGCAACTCTGGCCTGGGAAGGATATGTTCCCAGACTCTTCCATGATGAAGGTTCAGGTTATACTGCTGGTAGAAGTAGAGGCTGGGGGTAGGAAGGTTTAAGAATGCACAGTGGAGTAGGGAGACACTGAGGAACCACAAGCCCCACTGCGGTGATGAGATCGGGTGTAGTTCATTCACTAGCCTCCTGCTTCCTCATTCCTTCACAGGAAGAGGAACACCAGGCTTAGGAGAGCTGCTCCTGAACATGTTAGCAGAAGATCATCCATGCCTTGCAAGAGATGGACAGTAGCAGACACTGAGACGTTCTGCTTTCTCCACCTTCAAAAAGAGGTTCATTACAAAGTTGTTAAAAGAACGGTTACCTGAAAGAGTCAATCCTTGGAGAGCACCTCACATTTTGAGCCAAGGTCACATTCATCTCAAGAAAGACTCAAGTCATTGACTGAGCAAAGTGGTGAAAATGGCAAGGACAGCGGAAAATTCTGACAGGCAGTCATTGCCCCAGTGCTCCCTGCTCCTCTGACAATCCTGCTTCTTTCTCTTCCTTTCAGAGGAGTTACTCCAAGCACTGTTTCAATCTGAACTTAGTATCTGTGCCACTCAAGTAGTATAAAGATGTTACTAGGGGCTTTCACCCATCAGGGAAACACCCAGCAGGACACCAGGAACTACTTTATGACAATATATTTGAAAAGCATATGAAACACATTCCAAGAAAATACAATCTTCAAAATGAGCACAAAAATATTTTGAAATGAATGATCCTATATCTTTTGAAATAATAAATATATAATTAAAATGTTCCTACATATAAAACCCCAGGCCCAAATGACTAAATTAGTTTCCCTAAATATTTAAGAAAAATTGCAGTAACTTTATACAAACTGTTTCAGAAAATAGAGATACTTCCTAAATATTGTAACAGCAGGATAATTTTAATATCAAAAGGAGATCAAGAGTTGGAGGGAGGTAGGGAGAGAAAGGGGATGAAAAAAGGAATTAAGATGTATTATATACAGGTACCAACTCCACACAAGGAATGCAAACATTATATGCTGCACACATGCACAAAAAGGGGGGAAGGAGACCCGACCAAAGCATTATAAGAAAGGAGAGATTTTAAGACAGGCAATTGAGGTTAGAAATTTCTCTCTAAGCACTGTTTTAGCTGAATCCCATAAATTCTGGAGTACTGTGTCTTTCTTTTCATACATCTCAAATTTTTTATGTAATTTCCCTTACAGTAGCCTCTCTGTCATATCTTCTGACTCATTTGTTAGTTAGGAGTATGTGCCACATACTTGTGAATTTCCAAAATTACCTTTTACTATAGTTTTCCAGTTTTATTCTGCTGTGATAACAAACATGTATGCTTCCAGCGGTCTCATATTTATTAAGACTTCTTTTATGGCTAAGTTTATAATCTGTCCTGAAAAATATTCCATGGGCTCTTGAGAAGAATGTGAACTCTGTTGTTGAATGGGTGAGGAGTTCTGTAACTACAGATTCTACCTGTTGGTGTAGTTGGTTTAGTCTTTCAAATCTTCTATTTCTTTCCTGGTTTTCTGCCTAACTGCACACTCTGTTATTGCGGGGAGCTTTGACGTGTATGGCTATTATTGCTGTATTGTTTGTCTTCCCCTCAGTGGTGCTGGTGTCTGCCTCATGTGTTCTAAGGCTTACTGTAGGTGCACATATGTTTATAATTGATCTTCTTGATGGATTCGCACGTCTACCATTTTAAAAGCTTATTATTAGTCCAGTAGCAAATTTTGTCTTGAAAATCCTAAAATCTACTTTGATATTAGTGCACCCACTCCAGATCTCTTGGCTACTCTTAGAATTTAATTCTTTTTCCTACCCTATTATTTTGACCAATTTGTGTGTTTCTTATAGAGAGCATAGAACTTGGTCGTTTTTTTATTCATTCTACCAATACCTGCCTTTCGATCATGTTGTTAGTTCATGTACATAAAATGCAATTACTGAGAAGGTAAGATTTTTATATGTCACTTTGTACACATAATATCTTTTTGTTCATTTGTTCCTCCAGTTCATCTTATATTAAAACAATCCAATTTTGTATTAACATCAACAGAATTTCAACAGAATTCAAAAACTTTCCTGCAATATAGCTCCATTTTGTCTCCTCCCTTGAATTACTATTGTCATACAATTTGTATCTTTATGTATACTGCATATACTTTTTGTTACTATCTTTTAGAAGACACAGTTATGAACAAATTCAATCATTATGTCTTTTATATACCTTTTTCATTGTTCTTCCTTCCTTCCTTTCTTTCTTACTGTCTAATGGCCTTTCATTTGAGTTTAAAGGATTCCCTTTAGTATTTCTAATAATAATGTGACAACTCTGGAAATCAGATCCACTCCTAGATTTTGTGGCTTTGCTAATTGTTGCTGTTACTGCTGCTGCTTGTTGAATGACTTTCCTGCACTAACCTGTGAAGTCTCTATTCTTTGTCATGTGTGCCGGGGACATCTTTGCTTAATTAGTTCAGTGGTGAGAAATTTCCTTCATTTCTTTGAACCAACGCATCTGCCAGTCTGTGGCCCTTTTGTGCCACCGTGTATTCAATGCCTTGACAGACAGCTTACAACTAGGCTTTAACCTCATTTCCTGCTGGTGGAGATCCTCAGAGTCTCTGCTGAGAGAGATTAGGGCTTTCTAAGGGTGCGGATTCAGCCCTGGAGAGCAGGGTGCTTCTTCTCATTCCCTAGCCCACTCACCCTGAACGATGCCTGACACACAAGATGCTTTCTAAGTGTACCTTGAATACATCTTTATTTCTTTAATGGAATGAGCTCCATATGCCAAGAGAACTGGCGGTTTTCTGGTCTATTTTCCAGGGTCAGAGAAAATAGTTACTGATAAAACTGTCTAGTTCAGGCTGCAAAATTGTACATTATTCTTTTTAATAAAATCATATATTATGGAAAAATAAATGTAGACCTAAGTTTATCATCTTAGAATAATGCAGTTGCCAGGTAAATTTTGTTCTATGTCTATGTTATTTTATGTTCTCCAAATTCTATGCATTGAGAAAATTTATAAGTTTAGGGTAAATATATAATTTCTTAAATGAAAACATATCCAAATAATATATGCACTTAATAAAAAGTAACTGCCCTCCCCCACACTTTTTGTTAGCATATACACCTTCATATTATTTGCTCAACCAATACTTACTTAATGTCAGGCATTCTGGGTGCTGGGATAAAGTGCTGAACAAAATTAAATAAAGTCCTCTCTATTAGGGATCTTGCTTTCCAGTAGAAAATACAGCAAATCTTTCAGCTTCTTTGGTCATTAATCCCAAATAACTATAAACTAGGCACCTACTGCCTAGATGTTTCAAATTTAGACTTAATTTATGGATCTACTTGTCCATCTATCCATCATTACTTTTAGTTCTTCTGTTAGGAGGTTGGCTATATAACTTATCATCCACCCAGGATGTTTTTCAGAAGAAAGAGCACGCCATTAATACACACGTCAAGATAACAGACATGATAGATATTGTACCAGGCAGACCTGTCATTGGTGACTTTTAAATTCGGTATACAGTACTAGCTTTGTTTTTTACTGCAATGGGCATTCCTTATCTTCTCTTTAATTATTCCCTCTCCTCCCCTTCACTGCCAACATTTTTATGTTTTTTACTATTATATTGCAAAATGAATGATATTTAAATTTTAGATCATATTTATGTCTTCAATACTTCACCCAGGTTGATCCTAAATGTGAAAGTCAACAATAGTTTTATTATTTCCAGTACTTTGCAAATATTTTTCACTACTAAGATCACAATCATTGTGCCTACATTTCTTTTATTTATAGATGTTTTGCTTTTTTATGCTGGAGTTTTTAATTCTGTATCTTAATTCTTGCCTATTAAGAACAAGTTTTCAAATCTCAGTTGTGTTTAATTTCTCCTTCCAATTGAGTGGACTTTTCAGCCATCCACTTTGCTTTATTAGTTGCCAGTTCTTCCTTCTGGGTCTCTTCAAGTCCTTTGCTAGTGATCTTTCTTTCATTCTGTTGCCGTGCACGTGCAACACTTCCTTTAAAGAAAGGTTGAGGAGGGGAGTACATATTTAAGGGTAAGTCTCTTGTACGTTAAAAAACATCTGAGGCTACATTTTTCTTATTATTAGCTTGAAGAATAAAACTATGATTACTCCCTGCTAAATGAAGAAACAAGCATACTTCCTCCCCTAAATGCCTCCCCACCAAATTCCTAGTTTTGTTTACAGACTTTGGAGCTTGGCTCTGGATGATGATTATTATTAAGTGCTTCTTTTGCTTTTCTTTACTTTTTGTTAACATCTTCACTTGCACATTTGAATTTGCTCTCACAACACTGTTAGTAATAATCACGGCGGGAAAGGGACTTTTAACTCATTTTGATCTCATAGCTCCTTGGCAGGGAAGGGCTGTGCCCATGTTACTCAGAGTCCTCAGAGCCTAGGTCCACTCACCAGCATGAGGAGACAGCGAGGGGCAGCAGCTCCAGACGTCCAGCCGCGGGCACCTGCTCCTGGACACGTCTTCTACCTGCTTCCCTCTTCTCTCCCCCACACGATCTGATTTCTGTTAACAGTGAGTTTCTACAGCTATGTGATGAAGGGCCAAAGCTCTGGAGTTGGGCTCCCTTAGGCTTCAATCTTGCTCTGATATAACTAGCTATGTGACCCAATTAAAAATTTTCCACAAGCCTCAGTTTTTTCTACCCGCAAAATATGCCAATACTGTCAGCCTTGAAGGATTGTGATGAAGATTAATTTGATAACACATAGAGCACACTCTCACCACGCTTGGCACACAATAAACCTTTTGTCAGTTCTAGCCGTGATTATGCTAAACCTCAGTCGAGAGGCCTCTTCCTCCACGGACAGGGACACCCTGCTACTCTGCACCACACACCCACCTTCACTCCCTGGGTGAAGATCCTACCCAGGTCTGCGGGCTGCAACACAGAGGAGGGCGGGGGGGGCCCCAGAGGGCAGGTGCCTTGTCTGTCTGACTGGCGGATGTGCCCTGAGCACCTCAAACTGTACCAGACATCTGGTGAGCACCAAGCAAATACCTCTGGAGTAAGCAAGCAGCCCACAGACTTCTAAATTCAATATAACTCTGCTTGAACCCTGGCTCAACCACTTAACTGTGTAACTTGGGCAAGACACATCATTTCTCTGATCATAATTTTCTCAGCTACAGAATGAGAAACAATAATACTTTCTAAATCTAACTTGCAGAATTTATCACATCTAATAGCGTGTGTTAAAATGCTTCGAAAACTTTACATCAAGATCTAAATGTCACTGTGACTCATGGCCACTCAGAAAACTCAAGTCCTTACCAAGAAGTCATCATTCTCCTTGAGTTTTGGCCTGCCTTTCTCTCCTCGTGAGTCTTCGGGATCAAAAACACCATTTGGAAGCACCCAGATTCCCACCCTGACCTCTTGTGCCCCTACCTCAGCTAAGCCAACTGTCAGGCCTGGCTTTGAGACCCAACTTTATTCCTGCCTCTGGAACCTGGCTCCAACTTGGTGGGCCTGAGTTGGGTTTTACAGGACTCTGGGTTTAGAGTTTTCAGTAGCTTTGGCTGAGTCAGGTAGGAATTCCTCCCTCTGGCACCCAGCACCCATCCCAGCCCTTGCTGCCACCACACACTGCCCCCATACCTCACCATGGCTACGGTCAACCAGTAAGTCCTGCTAGGCTACTTTCCTAAATTCCAGGCTTAGGTGGAGCTGAAATTTTCCTATTCAGGGCAAAAGGATTTAGGACAAAGGAAGTCTATGGGGATCCCCATGAATTTTTTTTTGACTTGGGTAATTACCCAATGCAGCAGACAATAAAATCAGACGAAGACAAGTGTTTGGTAGAGTGGCCTGGGAGGAAAATGGAACTGTTTGTGCATGTGGTAATGGGCTGAATTAGTGACAGACTCCCAGGGGTGAGTTCAGAGTCAGCCCAGAAAGTTTAGAAAAGACATCTGCTCGGATAAAGACATCTGCTCAATAAAGACACTGCCCTGGGAGTGCAGAAGAAAAGAGAATATTGGAATGAATTCAAATTAAAAATGGTCGAGAAAAATGAGTCTGGTATTGAATGCCTGCTTAGATGCGGCTGGAATCCCTGATTGTATGGGCTCTGTGGAAAGGCTGCATGTGCTGCATTCAGCTCAAAGGCACAGCCCAGAGCGGAGGTCCAGTAGAGACAGAGACTGATCCACCCATGAACACCACTGTGTCCTTCAACATTCTTACAGTTACCAATTCCTGTCATGGAATTGAAATGATTTGGGAAGCACTATAAATAACACCCAGAGGCGGCGGTTCCAGAGTAGACTCATGGCAAACATTTGATGATCATTGTCAGAGCAATTAATGACCCCAGTCCTCACTGCCATCTCCCCATCCCTAGCCACACAAGAGAGGACTAAGATTTTCAGGAAACTGTCAGGATCTTGCAGTTGCATTGTGGCTACCCTAATTGTGAAAGGAACTACTTCTGATCAGAGGAAAGGAGACACAGCAGGGGGTATCACCATCCCCAGTTTGAAGCTATACTACAAAGCTACTGTGATAAAAACAGCATGGTACTGGCAAAGAAACAGACCCAAGGAACAGATTGGAAGATGCAGGAACAACTCCAGACACACTCAGCCGCCTCATCTTCGACAAAGGAGCCAACCACCCTCACTGGAGGAAAGATAGCCTGTTCAATAAATGGTGTTGGAAAAACTGGATTTCAACTTGCCAAAGATTAAAACTAGACCTATGTCTCTCACCATGCACTAAACTAAAATCAAAATGGATTAAAGATCTAAATATTAAAACGGAAAGAAAGGAAAAGATTTCTAAGAGAGTGCACTGAGGTTGACTGTGCCCCTGCAAGAATGACACCTTCTCCTCTGGCTGATTACTCTTCTGAGCCGCTATTGTTACACCTCATCCCAACGCTGCCTCTGGAGTTGAAACGCAGGGGCCTGGAAGACTCTGGAGCTCCCTGGAAGCAATGTGCGGCGCTCACCAGGGCAAGGATGTGAGCTGATGACTTGTCCTGGAAGATGAGTGACAGGGACTGCAGAAATGAGCTCAGCATCCACAAGGGGGCACTTCCAGCATCTATTCCCCCAAGGATTCTGCTGGCCAAGTGTGACAAAAGCGTCTCAACTTGGGACAGGGATTTAGCTCAGTGGTTCAGCCTCCTGCCTTGCAAGCGCAAGGTCCTAAGTTCGATCCCAGGTACCAAAGCAAAAAAAAAAAAAACAAAAACATGTAAACTTCCTGCCTCTGGTGCCCAGAGGGCAGGAGACAGCCACGAAGTGTGAGAGCGGGGCATGAGCGAAAATACTGCCCCTGGCTGGGGTGGACGTAAATAGAACTTGCTTGACATTTTCCTATGGAAAAGCTAGAAACTAGGGTCTCTTTAGGGTTGAGTGCTTCTATAAAGCACCCAATGAGTCCACTTTCTGGATGGCCAGCGTCCACTAGAGTTATTAGAAACCCCTAAGCAAAGAATGACAAACTCTGGTGACTGACACTGTCCTACTTCAAGACTCCCTATAAACCTTCATAGTGTGGTATTGGTGAAAGAGCAGACAACAGATCACTGGAACAGAACAGATAGCCCAGAAATTCCAAATGTATCTAAATGGTCTTTGACAAAGGAGCAAAGTCAATTCAAGGGAGGAAAAGTGCTCTTTCCAACAAATGATGATGGAACAATTGATTACACATGCGCAAACCAAACAAATAGAAACATGACTCTAGATATAGACTTTACTCCTTTCACAAAAATGGATCAAAATGGAGCAAAGACTTACATGTAAAATGCAAAACCACAGAAGGTCTAGAAGATGACATAGGAGAAAGTCTAGATGACCTTGGATTGTCACAGCCTTTTAGACACAACATCAACACTAAGATGCATGACAGAAGAAATTGAGCAATTGCCCTTCATGAGAACTAACAGCTTTTACTTGTTAAAGGTGTGAAAGGATGCAAAGACAAGCCACAGACCAGGAAAAAAATTACAAAATACTTATCTGATAAAGGACTTGTGCTGAAAATGTTCAAAAACCTCAGAAAGGTCCTGGCGATCTAGGGAGGTGGCCACTGCTGATTATAAAGTGCGTTAGGTTTCACATAGCTTGAGAGAAGACTGAGAATGTTCTCGCCACAAGGAACAGTGGGTATTTAAGGTGACAGCTATGACAAGTGTGGGCTTAGTGATCACTGTACAATGTATATACCCCTTAGTCCCACACATGTGTACAATTATTATGTGTCAATAACATTTTTTAGAAAAGAAAAAGATCAAAGAGAAGAAAAAGCTATAGATGCTTATGTAAAATTAAACTTTGAAATACTAGGACAGAAATTCATCTCAACACTGTCACAGCTATGACAGCAGTTCTAGGGTCCTCCGCACTGTTTTCCATAACGGCTGCATGAATCCCTCCTCTCACCAACATGGCAGAAGGGTTCCCTTTGCTCCACACTTGCCAAGACTTCTTCAGTTACCTGTGGGCCATTGTTATGTCTTCTTGGGGAAATAAGACACAGCGATTGTTAATCTTGTGTGACACCAGTGGGTGTTGAGAGAAGTCTGGGGAGCAAAATGTAAAGGGTCTGGCTAAGCAGCACAGGGAGGAAAGGTCAAGGATTGTTCCCTGGCTTCGGCTGAGCAAGGGGATGGAAAGCTTAGCCACTGGCTTCAAGGAGCAGGAAACCAGCTGGCAGAAAGACCATGAGCTTCCTTTGGGCTTGTGGGATCGATGTGCTTGCCAGACTTTCAATAATCCATGTCTAACAGATCAGTAGATGTGCAGGTCAGAAGCCAGCGGGGCCTGGCTGGCATGCAGAGGTCACGGGACTTTAACACGTAAGCACATCAGAGGTGTGGACTCCTCAGTCCTAGAGCAGCTTTGATGGCAGCTACACTCCCTGAGCCTCATTGCATTCTGTGCAGTGCAAAGGCCACTCTGCTAATGGCTTGCTCAGCCTGCAGCCCAGCACTATTACCATCACCATGTTAACGACATGAAACCGGCACGGAAAGCATAAAGGACCCTTCTCATATCACTAATCTGTAAGGAACAACTGACAACTCAGTGCATGTTTTCCAGGATTCGTACATTGAAACTTCATGTTTTCCAGTATCACTATTTCAAGTGCCCGAGTGCCCACCTGAATCTGCAAGGGGTTCAGCTCCACGGGCTTTGGTGAGGGCGCACACTCGCCCGACTGTGGCACCTCCCAGAGGCCTCAGCCTTGGTCAAGGTGCCAAGAGGACATATCTGCGACCGCTTTGTCATTGCATTCTGTGCAAGTCTCTTTAATTTCTATTTTGTGGTAATAACTGGAAAATGTGATCAGACAGTTTTCAAGTCTCATTAGTCAAATTAATATTTGTACTGCAAGCAACCTGAAAGTTTGGCAACTGCAGTGAAAAAGGTTTAGAAAAAATAGGGACCAAGATTGCTGTTGGAGGAGAAATTAGATAGATTGTCTCATTTGAAAAAAGAAAACAGCTGTCAATTTACAAAGTGGTTTGGTTTTTTTCTTAAAGATTCCCTGGGCTGAAATCAGCCTAGGGGTGGGGGCCCAAGTCGAGGACCTGGTGACTCTGGAAGCAAGACCACCTCACTTCCCAAGACCCTGCTTGTCCTTCTCTCCGAGGAGAGCGAGAGCACCTGCCCTTTTGCCTCCTGGGCCGTGGTGTGGCACAGGCCAGATACCAGAGGAGGAAGCTTCCTGAAGGATCCCAAGTGCTAGACAAACACGAGAGTTCCCTGAGGCCATGGTTTCACTTCCTGTGCCGACAGCCACTGTGGTTCAGATGTGGATGCCCTGGCTGGGGGAGCAGCCGGACTCCAGGAGTGAAGAGGAGTTGCAACTCAGGACTGCAACTCAGGACAGGGAATGGGGGGAGATGATGCACCCATGGTCTGTGGCGGAGCTGAGATGTTCAGCCACATCCTTCCTTTGGTTTTGCCCTCTTCCCTTTAGCTAAGAGGCCTCTGCTGCTTCTCGGTTCATTCCCGTCTCCTGCCAGAAAAGTATCCAGAGCCATCAGAGAAGAATAGTCCACCTGCCAGTTTAGGTCTTAGTAAGATAAAGGCTTTGC